>NC_046262.2:29327901-29633735 GCF_009819885.2 Catharus ustulatus
AGTTAGAAAGGTTCAGAAGTCTGTAAAAACACATTTACCTACTCCACAACAAAGTGTTGCTCTTAGATCACTCTGACTTCAGAAAAAAATGGAATTAGAAATGGTCATGCAGCTGTCTAGAGGAGAGGTTAATGAGTTCCTGCCATCCTCATGATCAAGTAGGTAAGAAAAAATAAATAAAAATATTTAATCACTGGCACTGTTGGTGGGATTTTCTTGTGATTCTTTTTTCTCATAGTGTTTAGAAGAATGGTCAAATTTGGCTGAACAAACTCCTGACCCCACTTCTGGGGGCCCACTGATCACTTCTATGTCTGACCCTGTCTGCAGCCATGGTGTGAAGCAGCTCAGCCAGCTCCTTCCCTGTGGGCAGACTGAAAGTCAAATCAATCAGGAAAGAACAGAACCCCATGGACTATCCAGAATTTGTTTCTGAGCTGTGAGGAGTGGATGTCCTGCCCACATTACCAGCATTACAAGGAAAGGCCCCAAGGTGCCACTTGTCAGACACAACTCCCAGAGCTACCTGGGACTGTGAAAGGTAATAACTGACATGCTACTTGAGCTCTATTTTTGGCAGTCACGTGGATGAAAACGTATTTGTATATTCATGCACCAATGAAATAAATCATACATGCCTCTTTCATGCAAAAGCCTCTTAACTAGTGTTTGGTGGTATAGAGGATCCTTGAAGAGACCAGGCTGAAAAGGCCATGAGGGCCTAGGGAATTTAGTTTACAAGAGTGTGAAGAATAAGGGGCTTCTTCATGAGTTTGAATCAGGTTCCCTGGCAGGGAGGAGCTCATGACAACAAATCGTGCGTCATGGTAAGTGTAAAAGGAAAAGATCTATGTATAACAGAGGGGCAGTGGTATCTATTTGATCCTGACTGCTGGGTCATACTTGCTCTGATTCTTTCCAGTTTCACTCACTTTTCATCATGATTCTCTTGCTAAACATGTTGCTTTCAGAGCTGTGGCTCTTACTCCAGCAATGAATTTTTCAGAAACAATGTTTATCACTAGGTTATTTTCCACTATGGTGAACAGTTGTTTACAACATCTTTTCTTAATCTAGAGTGCAGTATTTGTGCTCTTGGTTGCTCTGAGAACATACTTGATGATTCTTAAATCATAACCTGACTTTAGCCTCAGTGAATATATAAATTATTTTAATTTCCCCATTGCAGATGCTTTTATTTTTCACTAGATACCTCGTGAATACCATATATAGAGGAGCATTTGTGATCCAATGTTTTTGAAATATCACAAAACAGAGAATGAGAATCTGTGTTAATCACAATGTGTAAACTGCCACTCCCTGTTCTTGTCTCCCAGGCTTTTTTTTTCTTTCAGATGTTTGGTACCTATGTGTTCAGCTGGCATCAATTCTGAAAGGAAGATGGTAGACATGGTTATGTCTGGCAGTGACATGTTCCTTAGCTGGCAGATGAGGCAGTCGGCTGACGGCCTGAATTAAGCTTGGGTAGCTTAGCACATTTCAAAAGAGACAGTTTTACTGAAAGTGACACACAGCTTATGGACCCAGATCTGTAAATGTAATTGCCTTTGCTATGTGCTTGTATGTGAGATTTGCTAGGTGTCTGATGTACAAAGCTGAGCAGGACTTGCAAGTCTTTAATATCAGCTAATTTAAGGTAGATATTAAATATAGTGGAAGATATTAAAGATAGTAAATATAGTGGAAAATAAGTTAGGCCTTGCTATCAGATATTCTGACACTGTTCATAGTCAGAACTAGTACAGAGACTAAATTCTGTACAGGCTTTCTTGGAAGCCTTGAACGTAAACTTCTATGTATTCTGCCTATGAGAGGCTAGGCTCTAATATTACCTCTTTATCCATTCCTAAATCTTCTGCTCTTGAATAGCCCAATTCAAATAAACATTCCCTAGAATCCATGGATTATTTATATACCCTCAGCCACATGTGGAGACGCACTTTCCTCTTTTTTCTCTCTGGGAAGAAAGAAAAAGTGGGTGGCAGAGTGAAATTCAGATGTTCACCTGTTTTATTTTCAAAACCAGAGAATATGTGATTTTTTTTTTTTTTTATAATCCCATTTTGCATTATAAATATCTTCAAAATGCAAAATTTTAAAGCATAGCATTTTGAAGTCTAGCCTACAGTAATTTCACGAATATAAGCTGCACTGAGTATAAGCCGCATCGCCGGGTGTTGGCAAGCATTTAGCTTTTTGTCGATAAATTAGCTGCACCTGAGTATAAACCGCTCTGTCGTTCGCAGGGAGGACCCGCATGCAACAAAGTTGCCAAATAGTAACAGAATCGTGGCAGGGCGGGGTTTACTGGCTCGGCTCGGCCGTGCGGGCTCGGGGCTGCCGACAGGGCTGGGTGGCAGGGGAGGCTGCTGCTCAGTGGCGGGGGGGCACAGAGCCCGCTGGCACCCGTGGCGGCGGTGGGAGGCGGGGATGGAGCCACCCCACTCTTGCAGCGGTGGCACGCAGGGATGGGAGCCCCCCGAGCTGCCTGGCCAGCAGAATGGAGCCCCCCACCTTCCCCCCGGGCCGTGGGGCCAGCAGGAGAGAGCCCCGGCCTCCTCCCGGGCCGCGGGGCCAGCAGGAGGGAGCTGCCCCACCTTCCCTACCCCCTGTGCTGCCTGCACGGAGCAGCTCCACCTGCCGCGCAACAGAGTAACCAATTTGTAACAACCGCGTAAATGCAGGGTTTTACTGGCAGGAGCTCGACTTTGCAGTTTGCACTGACTCGGTTTGCACTCCGGGGTTGAAAATGTCAGAAAATTATTCACATATTGGCTGCTCCTGAGTGTTAGCCGCATTTCCAGTGTGGGAGCAAAATTTTGGTCAAAACGGTGCGGCTTGTATTCGTGAAATTACTGTACTCATAGTAAAAGCAACCTTAATATGAATTTCCAAACAAAATTCTTCATTATATTATTACACATGCAAATGAGTCCATTACATAGAACATGAACTGTTTCAAGCTGTTCAATTAAGGTGTCTTATAGGAAAGAAAAGAACTTATCTGCAGGATGGCATTACTGATGCATTCCAGATTTTTTTCAAATTAATTAATTCAGTCTTCTTTAGACTGGAGATATTGGAGAAGAATTAAGTGTCATCAAAACAGTTTTAAATGCATCCCAATAAATAGTTTTTGGCATGTTACATTTCCAAGGTATTGTTCATTATTACCGGATAAAAAATATTTGTCTTCTGGCAACTGCAGACAGGGAGTGTACTAATATTAGCATATATTCTCTGTAAAAAATGATTGGAAATGGGAAGGGCTGGGCATGAGCAGAAGGGAAGGAAATCATAGTGAACCTGACATAGTTGAAAAGGAGAAAAAGTTATTTGGAAGAGATAAATAAATAAACAGTATTTCAAATAGCATAGGTAATCATACAGATTTAACTGCTCTGTAGAATGTAAATAGAGTATGTCTGCTTCCAGCTTTAATACATTTTCACTTTGTAAGACACCATGTTATATAATTTGGTTTGGCAAAATGCATCCAATAAATTTTACAGTTTCTTTTCACTTTCCAAATATCATACCCTCCGTTATTTTTCCTCCTCCTCCACCAAAGATAACCTGAAATATTATAGGAAATTATTCACATGTTGCAAGCATGGATGTGAAATGAGTATTTTTTAAGGATCTACATGTAGACAGTTTGTATTAAAGGCTTGTATTTTGTCCCATTTTTCACTTTAATGTTTGATAAACAGGGTTTAGGGGTGAGTTTTGGTATTTGGTAGAGTGTTTTTTGTTTGTTTGTTTGTTTGTTTTGTTTTTATTTTGATTTTTGTTTTTGTTTTTGTTATGGTGTGTGTGTGCATCTGTTGTTTTCCATGGCAGCAGAAAGAATGGCCCTCCATTCTGTCACTCCCAGGTTAATGTGAAATTATTATACTTTCTTATACTTATTATATGATTATAAAGGACAATTTTTTCCCTATTTGAAAAACTGTGTCATTGCTACTATAGTTTATGTTCCAAAATTAATATTGTGCATCTGTTTTGTGATCTCTGGCATTTCTTCTTGTGCACTTCAAGCAGGTGTGCATAAGCGCACATGAGCTTTGTATTTTTATTTTACTAATGGTGCCTTAAAATATCATTTTGGCAGCTTTGCTTTTTCTTTGGGTTTTTTATACAAATAATTTAAGCAAAAAGTAAAACTTTCTGTTACTTATCTGACAACACCAGCCTTCCCTCCTCTGTGAAATGATGTGGTTATTTTTTGCTGATTTTGCACTGATACATATTGTTTTCAGCCATAGAATGCCTGGGTAATAGAGCCGCCTAATCACTACCACTAGACCTGAATACTTGTGCAGAAAGCAAGTCTTTCAGTCTTTCTCAGATGGAAGGAAAAGGAGATTATTATTTAAATTTTAGTCACAAGGAAGTTATTATGAGCAAGTCTTTGCCTTAAAAACCTGAGTGAAATCTGTTTAATGTAATGAAATGAACGTCATTTTCATGCTATTTTGCATGAATTTGTCTAGTCTTTTGGGGAGATACCAAATTGCAAATTCCTGTCCACACTCCTGTCTTTTCCACAGTCTCTTACCTTGGATTATTTCTGTCCCAAAATAAATGGAGTGTTCTGCAAGTTGTATTTATTATGTATAGTGCTTTAGAAATTTTAATATACCACAAACTGAGTTTCCCCTTGTAAGAAGAAAAGATCTGTTTGATGTGATGCATAATAGTAAGCATCTGGAATACAGAGACTAAAAATACTGCAGAAATTATATTGTGCATGTGAAATGAAGGACAAAAAAATCAAGAATCTCCTATCTTTCAAAAATCTACCAGCATTGTTCCAATCTTCTGCATTAAAGTATTAATGGAAAGATGAGAGTGCACAGGCAAAAGATACACACCTTTGTTCAGTCTGAAAAACCTAAGAACAGCTGAGTTATTTTTGTAGAGGGAAGACTTCTAGAAACTGGTAATCTTAATATCTAAACTCACCCCGTCTTGGAGCAATTGTTATCTGGGAAAAGCTCTACTTATAAAATCTCAGCAAAGTTTTCAAGTTTTAACTCTTTGAATTGGTAAGTTTATGAGAAAAAAAAAATTAAACACAAAGGAGTCATACTTCAGTAGTTTTAAATAATTACTTTCTCAAATATTTTTTACAGCACAGAAGATAGTATTTTTTAGTTATTTGGACTTATTAATATCTGGTAATGAATTAAGAAAATATATTATTTCCTAGTATTTTGTAAGATTAGAAATATAAATACTAGGTTTGCACTTATTTTTTATAATGATTGTGACAGTAGTTTTCTAAGCTGTGGAGAAATGACTCTGCAGATTTTATGGTTTAGACTCATACACTTCCAGAACTTATTATTTCCCAGTACCTTCAAATTCAGTTAATTTTCTATGCTTTATGAACACAAGATCATAACTTTTTTAGTGGGACATATGTTACCAGGAAGTCTTTGAGAAGTGTTTATCTGCTTTATTTTATGTAATGCTATTACAAAATGCTTACATTGAGAAGAATTCAGAAACTATAGTTAGCCATCATTGGACTTGGAAATATTTGTTACTCTGCAAGCAAGTCATGGCTCTAACTATCCAAAAGAAAATATGCCACCAAACTGCTGAATGTTTCTACCCCATCATCCAGAAAAACTTTCCTGAAAGACCAGCTTAAGACTCTCTGATTACTCTGCTGCTGCCCCTGATCTTACAAGCCCTCTTGCCCAGTCAAATCCTACAGCAGATCTTAGTCAAACAGAACTCTGGCTGCAACTGTGGTGGCAGGATCATACAAAGGCTTCCACAGTTGCTTAGCATTGAGGAGGCAACTAATCAAGTGGGCAGGTATCACTTCAAGCCACATCTGTCCCAAGTCATTGAAAAGAGATTTAATGGACCATAAAATTCCTAATATTCCATGTCTAGATATTTACACCCTTATGAATGACTTCTTTCCTCTCTCTGAAACATTCAAAGACTCTTGGAGCTCCATTACAGACACCAACTCCCTACAGTTAATCTCATCCTAAACAGGGAATAAATAAAAGAGGACTTGATTAAAGAAATAGTAATCACTGTAAATTCCCACCACAAGTACAGTGCCCAGGGAAAAAATAAGATGCAATCTGAATGCAAAAAGTTCTAGTTTAAGGATGTATGAGAAACAAAGTTAAGAATGGAAACAAGGATAGAAAATAGTTAATAGAAATATTCCTGCCAAATGTTTACTTTTCTGAATCAATCTTTACACACTTATACCCTGCCTCTGTTTTACAAGAGTTTATGGAATTTTCAAGGATGAATATAAGCCATTTTGTTGCATCTCTTTTTGCTTACGAGGTAAAACTTGGCCCTATGGCTATGCAAAATGTTTACGTTGTTGAAGAGATGTAGTCTAAGGAAAGGGGAGGACGGGAAGAAACTGATTCATGGTGCTGATGTTCATTGAAATGAATATCAGCAGCAGCATTACACACAGGAGAGTGTTTCATTGCTATAGTCTGCTGCTTCTCCAGTATATTTCAGATCCTTAAATTTTCTCTGAAGAAACATTTCACTCAAGAGTGGAGCCTTGACCTTCCATGGGCTGATCAGTGATCACATATTAGTAAAACCAGGCCATATGCAGACTAAAAGTAATAAAACTGAGTACTTGAGATGCAAATAGGGGATCTGATACTTTATAAGGTGGATTTAATCATCAGGAAAATTATCTAATGTATCTGCTTTTTCTGACAGAAATTACAGATTCAAAGAGTAAAATTACTTTATGCCTCCTGACTGGTCCTCTGAAGCTCTCTGAGTTCATGTTGAAGGTCAGAAACTGGGTTTCAGAGCACAGGTATCTTCTAGGAGCAATTCTGGGCATGACATACAGTAATTGTGCTGAATACTACTGGTGAGCAGAGGGGTACGTCCCTTAGTCACTGGCATAACTTTACCTTCTTGCTGGACAGCCCTCTCACCACCTCTGTTGGGTTTCTGGATGAGTGATGCAGGGCTGGAAATCAGGAACCGGCAAGGAGTTTAATGAAGTTTTTCTGTCTGCTTTCTTTCAGACACATCTTGGCACATGAGGCAAAATGTGTAACAGTGTGCGGCTGTCTGGCGGATGCTTGAACTTTCCAGGCAGACTGCCCGAGCTCACTTATTGTTGGAAGTGCTTTCATGTGAACAAAAATAAAGCAAGCCTGAGAAGGGTCACAAGCAGTTATTCAGATAAACTTTTCTTGCACCTTCTGCCCCTAAGAAGGAGGGTGAGCAAGTGTGTTGTAGCAAAGGCTGCCCTTTTTACAATTTCTTGCAAGGGTAGGATGCTGCTCTCCTGTGAAGAGACCCTGAAGACACTTAGCCATGCAATATGAAACCCATTGAAAAAAGCAGTGCAAACGAATCTCTTCAGTGCTGGTACTATCATCAACTCAGTGAAAAAACTGAAGGTTTCTTAAAGATAAACTTCTACAGTTGATGGTGCTATGGATATTTGTTAAATACTCACTTCACAGAAAATTATTCTCTTTTAAAAACCAAGCAAAAAACCAAATAAACAAGCAAACAGGCAAGAAAAACCTAAAACTCATATCTCTCTTTGTTCAAAAGAAAGAAAAAATAAAGGTATTCACCAAAGGATACATGTATGGTGGTCATTTATGTTAGACTAGCTTTACTAGTTACTGTGACTCTATTTAGAGTAATGTCTATTTAGAGTAATGTAAATTGGTCTCTTGTCTATTCCCATTTTCTTGATTTTTTCTTGGCTTCAGCTTGAAAATTGTTTGTAGGTTCTTAATTGCAAAGCCTACCAGAGGGAGAGATCAGAGGAACACAGGATTTGCCAAATGTGATGAATGTCCTGCCTCAGGGAATGGCCAATACCTGATTTGTCAGAGGAAGGCCAAAAAGTCTCTGAACACAGTCAGTCAGTCATGTAAGAGATCCCAACAGACAAATGCCTCCAAGCCTAGCTCTAAGTACATGACTTTAGTTGAGCACAATTCTACAAGTGTTATCACACCCCCGCACTCTCCCCTCTCATCCTTTTCCCACCAGTCAAATGTATTCTTTTCTGTGTAGACAAGTGGACAGTGGGAAGCTCAGACTTCATCTACCTTAGGACCTGATCCAAATGTCAGAGCAGAAGAGTAGGATTTGTTTTTGCAGCAAATGAAGATGGATGTGCTCTGCCTTCTTTACTGAGCTGAGCAGAACTCCACTGAGGCATGGAGATCAGTCTGCTCTGGCAATTTTGCCCTCTGTCAAGGTGAGACAGCACTCCTCCCTTCAGCTTCTCACCTAAGTCGTTATTTATATTTACACAGTAGTACACAGTAAGCCCACAATGTACCACATTTCATACCAACCCCACAATTCTCTTGTGTGTTCATTGTCAAAATATCTCTACCTTTGTGGTTGCTACAGACTGATGTCTTGCTGATGTATTAAAACACTGTGTAACCCAGTTCCTCACATTTTTCCTCCATCTGTAAAGTGGAGCTAGTAATATCTTCATCAAAATCTTGTTATGCATTTTAATTGTTTTATGTGAGAAATGTATTAGGTTTCTGGAGTTCAAAACATATGACAAACTTCATTTTACTTTTATGGTATTGATGCTGAACTTTGATTCAATGATATCCTCATAACTGCCTCAGTCATCTTAGATTGGAAGCCAAACAGCTAGACCACAAGCCTAGGAAAACTCTTTTTTCTCACTGCTGCACTGTTTATATAACAAGTAATAACTTCTGTGGCTTGGCTGGAAGAAATTAAAAAGGCAATAAAAATGTCAAACAAAGTTGTAATGAATTTAGAAATAATCACTCATAATTTAGAGTACATCATCCCAAAGTGTTATTTCTTCATTTGATAAGTTTAGGTCATTATAAAGAATGTGCTCCTTCTTGCATCTGAAACTACATAAAAAGGGACAGTAGTTTATGGCTGCAATATACTTGATGAGATATTAAAATTTTGCAGCACAGCAAAAAATGGAGGAAGGGGGCAAGGAGAAATAGCCATTTGAAGGTTGTATTTCCCTTGGGCTTTTGTTCTAAGTAAGTAAACATGGATGTTTTCCTTTTTTTTTTTTTTTAAACTTTTAAAATTTTTAATAGTTTTCTTTATGTGCCTGTGTGTGTTTTGCATGCAATTAACCTGGAGAGTGTTATGGAAGATGCAGTGAAATGATTTTTAAACTTTACTTCACATAGACCTACCTCTGTGTGAGTTGCTAACAAGGAAGGGGACACACGTTGTATCTTCTCATACATTTAGTATAAGAATAAAGACTGCAGAAGTCAGCCCTTCCCTTATGTTCCTTTTTCCCTCCTGTCTCCTATCTCTTTCCCACCAAGGCAAAATGGTAATAGCCCTTTCCCTTCTACCCTTCTCTTCCACAATTCTTTCTCTTTGTTAATTCTGAGGGCAATGTCTCAGCATTCACAAATTTTGAATATTGCGTCAAACAGAACAAAACAAACTCTTCTGTCCCAGCAGGAAACAAGCTTTTCAGCTAATCATATATTGTGAATGTCATTCAGGTGCTTCCATTAATGTGTAGCTGCCAAGTGGGCTGTTTCTGTCACAATTGCGTGTAGTAATAGTGTCAGGAATGATTATTAGGTTTCTTTTAGTTTAAAATGTTTCTCTGTCATAAGTGTTTTGTCACTTTGTAGTTGATGTATATCTTTGGAACTAATTGTATTTTCTCTGCTGCAAGATAATGACATTCTTTAAATTTTAGTCACTTTATGTCCATGAGTTTTGTCCTCCCCTCTTCTCTCCAGCCCCACCTTAATGAGTCTTCCACTGTAGCTCTCCATCAGTGTCTCTTTAGAAGGGCTGTGGACTGATGCAAACTGTTGTTTTATGAAGACTTCATGTAGATATTGAATGGAAGTTTTAAAAAATACATGTGCAAAATCCTGAGATTCCATTGCATTCTACAGGTGAACCCTCAGTGACTCTTGGAAGAGTAGCTTGTTTTATTCAGGCTTTAGGACAATTTCCAACATGGACAATCCAGTTAACTCCATGGGTTACTTATGAATTTGGGAAAAATTTATATTCAGTTTTGCTTTTGCAAAGTTCTTGATTGTTCAGCATAATAAAATGCAGATGAACAGTGCAAAGCAATTCTCTTCCAGTATTGTGGGATACTAAAAAGTCATCTAGTTATTCCTTCATAAAAAAAGCCCACAAGTGATTTTAACAGTAGCCACAGATAGCCTTGGGTAACCCCACTTCTCTCAATCACGTAATTGCAGGATTTTCATCAGAGGGACCCTAGGAAATTTTTGCTAAAGATTAGGTGCCTGACTGTGACATCACTGCTTGAACCTATAATTTATTTAGGTTGTCCTCAGCCCAGATCTACGAAGCACATTTTCTTTCTGAAGCTGCTCTAATATTTTTCCTGTGGTTTACTGAAGCTTAACTTCTGTCACCATTAAAAACTGTAATCATTTTCCCCCTGTCAGTGGCAGCAATTTTATTTTTATGATCTTCTTAAATCCTGTCTCTAAACTTTAAGTAAGTCCAGAATGATGCTCTGCAAAATAGAGAAAGCAAACCCTGCCATTCACATCTGCAGTTTTGCATTGGTTTCCTCTACTTATCTGAAGTATTTTTAAATCACTTACCCTGTCTTATCCTTTTGCCTATCCTGTGCAAGCCTCTACAGCCACCTGTGTATTTTCTCCTTGAAGGTCAGTTATTTTTCCAACCAGGCAATGAATCTCTGCAACTAGGGACATTTTTTTTTGTGTGTGTGTAAGTCTACTTGGCTGAGGAAGCTCAGTGAAATACAGACTGGGCTTAACTCATCTTGTTTCAGATGCCAACATAAAAATCTTCTCCAAGCATCTTCCATTTCTGAAGACACTTTTTGTTATGTATGCTGATGTGCTCATCTGTCAGTATTCAACCTCTGTTTATCTCACCATATTTTCTGAGCTTCTTGATACATTCCTTTTCCTTCTTACTTCCCTTAATATATCTACATCTCGATCTCTGCTGAGCCTTGTAGATTTTGCCTGCTTACAATTTAGTGGAAATGATCCAAAAGACTCACTTTTCTATTGCAGTGATGGACTGCAAACTTGATATATCCCAAATTCCATCAGATGCCCAAAATAAATTCTGGGGAGATTTTACCTTAAAAACCAAAGGCAGCAACACTAAATTCAAGCAAATACCTTGAAAAATTTTTCTTTGGTATATCTGTTGTGCCAACTCAAACAAAATGTTCTCAAATATTGGGGACTAAGACAGGGTATCAAACACTGCTGGCACATAAAAATACAAAAAAGCCTCCCCCTAGAAGTTTGGTTTACACATGGAGAAGATTATTAGGGACAATAAGGACATACAGAACATTCACAGGTTTATTACAAATAGATCATGTAAACTTAACTTCAAGCCTTTAGTTTTATGCAATATTGAAATTTAAATTTAATCTGAAATCTATGAGTTGCTGCATATCTCATTTGTTTGTTAGGCTACAAATCCCTCAAGAACTGAGAAAAGCAGCCTTCACAGAGCATGGTTATGCTATCAAGAATTTCTTCTAGACATATATTTTAAATTTACTTTCCTCTTTAGCTTATGACTGGCAAAGTTGTGTCCTTTATTCAGCAGGAACTTTATCCATTAAGGTGACATTGTTCATTAAGAAGCTGATGAATCAGTCCCAGAGAGTCACATTTAGGTAAGTACTCACTGAACTCAATAATAAATGTATGAGGTGAGGACGTCTATTTATATTTTTCAGTATTTGAGGAATATACAAATACATATAAAAAATGCAAAAAATATTTCAATTCACTCTAAACAAATTCCAGAACATTTTATACTACTATATAAAGATGCAAATTAAAAAGAGATTTAATCACCTGCAAAGTAATTAAATATTTCATAAAATGTTCATAAAATGTTTGTACTATTACTTCAATATAAGCAGGGTTTGCTTTAATAACCTATATACATAGATATATGGAATTCCAGTTAGCTTCAACGTGATTAAGGATTTTGGTGGCAAACTAGAAAAATTGACCTAACCAGAGAAATGAAGAATGCTTAAAATTCCTTAAAGAGTCTTTTAACTCTTATTTAAGAGGCAGTTATTGTGATTAATTATAAATTAAATATTGATTATTACAAGAGTCTCTTATTAAAAAGGTAAACCTATAAGATAAACTGTGTTACTTTATAATTTAAATTTGCAGTAGTAATAAATGTGTGATGACACTTTATTAAGTAGGATTTGTCTCATTATTCAACTGCAAACGGTATTAAACATTAAACATACTAGATGTTGTTAAGCATTAGAGAAGTTGTTCTAAACATCTACTATATCTAGAGACAGCAATCCTGAACATTCAGAACATTCCTTTCAAATTTGATGATACTGGGATATCTATTGCCAATTGATGAATTACATCCTATTAATAATCCTAACCTATTGTAATTTTGCAGGCATGACAGCTTGATTTATCTTCATGGATCCTGAAGTCAGAAGCTTTCATCCAACAATCAATTAATAGTAAAATACCATGTATCAAGTATAAATATTTACTTTTAAGTGCTGTAAGTTAGTATTTAGAGCCACTGAGTCAACTGTTAAATTTTCTAACTTTTCTTCAGCTGCCAAACAGGACAAACATCTTTCAGCTATAGATTAAACTACTGGATATTTTTACCACTTTTTGATTCGGTGGAGGGTCTGCAATATATTTGCAGTGAAATGTATTGCATCTGCTTTTCTTAAACCTTTCTTGAAGCATTGTTCCACATCTTAGTTTGTGCAATATGTTTCTGTCAGTTTTCTGCCTATCTGAATCCATTTATCATCAATAAATTCTAGGTGTATTTTAGGTTAGCAAACTACATTTTTTTACACAAGTAAAACAGGGAGATTAAGGCACAGAAAAACGTGTAATCCCAAAACATGAATAATTTTAGCAAGAAACAGAGAATAAGAACTTGGAGCTACAGACTCTGTATGAACTGGGTTCATCACATTCATAAAGAAACAAAACACAGCATAAAAAAGAGGCAGGCAAAAGTAAACTACAGTAGTTTCACGAATACAAGCCGCACCATTTTGACCAAGATTTTGCTCCCAAACCAGAAATGTGGCTTATACTCAGGAGCGGCTAATATGTGAACAATTTTCTGACATTTACAACCTCAGAAGTGCCAGCCAGGGTGCCGAGCTGAGCATCTGCCAGGAAAAGCTGGCATTTTGCAATTGTTACAAATTGTTACTCTGTTGCACCATGGGTGGAGCCTGGCTCCCTGCAGGCAGCACGGGGGGTGGGGAGAGAGGAGGGAGAGCTCTCTCCTTCCCTCCTCTGCCGCAGCCTGGGGGAGAGATGGGGGGGCCCTGTGCCGCCATTGCCGTGGCTCGGGGAGGTGGCGGGGGCCCCGTGCCGCCATCACTGTGGCTCGGGGAGGAGGCGGGGGGCTCCGTCCTTGCCTGCCACCACAGGGCAGCGACGGGCCAGGGTGAGCGAGCCCAGAGGCAGCGGCCGGCCCCGAGCAGCCCCGCTGACACGGCAGCACCGGGCTGGGCCACCTGGCCCTGTCGGCAGCCCCTAGTGGGCTGAGCCTGCACAGCCCGAGCCGAGCCAGTAAACCCCGCCATGCCGCGGTTCTGTTACTAATTGGCAACTTTGTTGCACGCGAACAACAGACTGGCTTATACTCAGGTGCGGCTTATTTATAGACAAAGAAAAAAATGTTTGTCAACGTCCAGAGATGCAGCTTATAGTCCGTGCGGCTTGTATTTGTGAAATTACTGTAAATGAACTAAAAGCAGTTTCCCTAAGAAAATGATGTAAGGACAAAGATGTATTTACAGTAGTTTCACGAATACAAGCCGCACGGATTATAAGCCGCACCCCCGGTGCCTCGACAATGTTGCTGTCTTTGTCAATAGATAAGCCGCACCCCGAATATTAGCCGCACTTTCGTTCGTCGCGAGAATCCGTGCGCAGCTTTCACAAATTGGCCAATTAGTAACAGGATTGCGGCATAGCGGGCTTTACGGGCTCGGGGCGGGGCCAGGAAGGCTCGGCCCGCTCATGGTTGCTGACGGGGCCGGCCGGGTGGTGCTGCAGCCGCCGCCGGGCTCACTGGCCCCCCTCTCCCGTCAGCACCGCCCCGCCGCTGCGTTTAGTCGCCCTGCCGGCGGGCCAGCCACTGCCGCCGCTGGCAGGCATGCCGGCCGCCTCGCCGCTGCGTTTATGTACTCGCCCTGCCGGCGGGCCAGCCACTGCCGCCGCTGGCAGGCATGCCGGCCGCCTCGCCGCTGCGTTTACGTACTCGCCCTGCCGGCGGGCCAGCCACTGCCGCCGCTGGCAGGCATGCCGGCCACCTCGCCGCTGCGTTTACGTACTCGCCCTGCCGGCGGGCCAGCCACTGCCGCCGCTGCCAGGCTCGCCGGCCGCCCCCTCCCATCTGCACCGCCGCCGCGTTTCCTCGCCCTGGCCAGCACTGCCGGCCCCCGCACCGCCGGGCTCCCCCACGCTGCTGGCCCCGATTCTGCTGGGCTTCCCCCGCTGCCAGGCAGCCCCACCCGTCGGCCTTTCTGCTTCTGCCATGCTCCCCTGCACTGCTAGCCCCAGTTCTCCCGGGCTCCCCCGCCCTGCTGGCCCGGGCTCTGCCGCCCCCCTGCCCCGCCCTGCTGGCTCAGGCTCTGCCGCCCGCCCCCACACTGCTGGCCCCACCTCTGCCAGGCTTTCCCACCTCTGCCGGGGCCGGCCGGGCTCCAGCTTGGCTTGGGGCTGCCGCGGGCTCTCACTTCCATGTTGGCAGCTTTTAGAATTTTGTTAATGTATTAGCCGCCCCGGAATATTGGCCGCACTTCCGGGTTTCCACCAAAATTTTGGTCAAATTGGTGCGGCTTGTATTCGTGAAATTACTGTACTTATAAATCATGTAACTTAAAGCTGTGGAAGACCACATTTAGCTGGTTTGCTATGAACTCTGAAGATAATTATTTTTCTATCTTACCAGTCATTTCTACTGTCGAAGGGATGAAAAACATAAAACACATTGAAAAGGGCTTGTAGGGAGTGGCAAATGTTTGATTTAGATTCTATTAAGAATGGACTAGAAACTTCTCAAGAATAACACTGGGGGATTTTTAAGTTTCATGAACATAAACAACAAATATTAGGTTCAGTTTAATACTCCAATACCTGTTTCAGACACACCAGAATCCAAAATGGTTTGAAAAACAATGTACAAAAGGTGTTACAGAAAGGATGCTTTTCAGCATCTGGAAAAGGTTCAGGGGTTTGCTCTTGTTGATTTCATTGGGTTTTTTGGTCTTGGTGGGGATTTTTTGGGTTCTTTTTTTTGTTTGTTTGGGGTGGGTTTTTTATTTGTTTTGGTTTTTGTTTTTTTTTTTTTTTTAAGGGAAGGAAAGATGAGATCAGCATTTATACTAGCTAGAATTAGTTTGTCTTATCAGAGTAGGTAAACTAGGTCTGATTTTGAGAATTTTTTTTTTCATTAAGAGCTTGAAGGATTATCAGTAGATGAGTAGGCTATACTATATGAATGAGGAAAAAAATTACTGTGAAATACTGCTTCTTCCTACTGAGTAAACAGAAATGTCAAGGAAAAGACGCACAAGCCCCTTGAATCTTGTTGGAGAAAGAAACCTACGGCGTTGCCTGTGTGGCGTCTCTGCCTGCAGGTGAACAGCCTGCTCCTCCAGGCTGTCTCAGAGGGATTAATGGATTTTGTTCACTTTTGCAAAAGGAATGAGAAACAAAACAAGATTGCAGAGAAGCCTTCATTACGGCCAACTTGTAGGAGTTGTCCCTAAGGACTGCTCAGGTTACAGCCCTACAGCTCTGGCCAGGGCTCTTGGGCACCCTCCAGGAGCAGGATCATCCATGCAAGCTGATTCACTCCTGACTGACAGGATGTGCTCCAATCAAACATATCCCAGCTGTTGAAAGCACAGCTGGATTTCCTGTTAACAGTGCTGTTGCTGCTGCTCTTGCTGCTATTGTTGCTGCCATCTCTTGTGAAATCTGGAATCCTGGTAAACAAGTGTGGTTGTAAGCTCCTCTTATACAATTGCTTTCACATCCTGGGGCTGTCTTGCAGCCTGCAGGGCACAGCTGTCCTCTCAGTTGTGTCTAACTGGAGGAAAAAAAATGTGCAGGTTAGTAGAGAGGAGTTGTCCTGTTAAGCCTATGAACACACAGATGCTGACAGACTATCCTTTTGTGAGGAAGCATGTCAGAGACTGAGACCATGCCCCTGACAGAGTAATTGTACACAAACATGCGTCTATGTCTATGTCTATGTCTATGTCTATGTCTATGTCTATGTCTAGTCTATGTCTATGTCTATGTACATAAAAAGATACACAGTCCTGAGGGGTGTGATCAGACGCTGGGTTTATCAGGAAGAAAATGTTCCTTTGTACATCATTGAAGTGTCATTCAAGTACAGAATTTTTCTGTTGCATTTTAAATATCCCTTTTCAAAGCAGATTAAGCTTTTTCTTTATTAACTTGCTGTAAGCTTCAATGCATTGTTTTCCTCCAGCATGGTCTCAAACATTAAGGAGGCACTTGCCCTGGAGTAGTAACATCTCCAAGAAAGCAGATTGACAAAAATCCACACTTGTACTGTTTCGTACAATAAAATTATGTTTAATTGGTGGCCATTCTTGTCACTTATAAATATGAATCACAAATATATGTTGTCCCAGGCACCACAGGACATCATAGGCCATCATAAATTTATTTCTCCTCAAAAAATTTAAAGAAAAAAAAAGAAGTCAAAAGCTCAAGTCAGCTTTCAGATTGAGAGTTTGTTAAAATGAACAACAGAGCAAAGGTGAATTTTGGAAGGTTTTATAATGTCATCAGAGTTGCCCTGAAAATCTTACTTCAGAAGAGAGGGCAGGAGCTTTTTAAAGTACATAATTCATATATGTATCTGCAAGTGGAATTATCTTTAAATGTCGAGTGTACATATGTAAAATATGAAAAATCTTCAAGGCTATGAGTGACAAAGGCAGGGAAAGTAGTTCTGCACAAACAAAACAAATAGTACCCACTAATGCAGATTGAATTTTCATAATTGAGGAAGTTAATAGATACTCTTTGGTGTCATTCCAGCCAGGACTTTTATAGACTTGTCCCATCTGGAATTCTCTGCTGGTTGCATTACCAGGAGAAAATCACACAGTTCATTGTTCCCAGCTCCCTACCATTTTCCAGACTCAGAAATTCAAAGCCTTTCTATTTGAATTCATAATAGCAGTCCAGAAACAGCACTGCCAAGCAAGACCACTGAGACCACTGGGAATTTGTCAATTTCAAGATTTAACCAGTTTCCCACCACTGCAAATCAGTGTCTTTGATGCTACTAATACAATTTTTTCCCTTACTATTGATGATATTCACTGGCCAATCCTCCTGTTTACATGGATAACACTTTGTACAATCCTGCACAACACTGAATCCAGATATCCCTGTGACTGAGGCTTTAGTGGTCATACTTCATTTAGTGAAGATGTGAGTTAAACTCTCCCATTTATATTACTCATATTCTATGCATCTCTAAGTACATCCATGAAAGTTATTTTGCTTTTTTGGAAGTTCATACAGTGGATTTTTTTAACTTGCACTTTTTAAATGCAACCTCTCATCACATTTTTTCTTCTCCAATTAATTTCTTCTCCAATAAAATTCCTAAAGAAAGGATGAGTTCTGTAAGAAAAAAATGTTCATGTTCATTATGACAGAACAAATTAATAGTATTGGTCTTAATTCAGGAAGATGTTAAAAGTCTTTGGACAGAATCAATAAAACACATCAAATTATATACAACTTGGAGTGTAGGAACAGACAACATGACTTCCAGCTAACTACCTTACATACTTGAACATATCAGAGCCTTGCACTACCTAGGCCAAAATGGTCAGCTTCTTTAATGACAGAAGTTGCAGTGTCAAAAGAGAATAACAAACTGCACCTAGGCTGGCTGTGAGACCTTTCTGGTATTCGAGTTTGTTCATGCAGAAGTGATGTACTTACCCTCTTAAGGATTATGTTCTTACAGGAGAAATAGCTATTGTTTATTGCAAATGTGATGTTGCAATTCCAAGATTTTCACTGGGATAAAAAGAGAAACAGGTGACAAAAATGTGACCTAAGGGTCACAAAATCTAAGGGTGACGAAGTCCCTTTAAAAAACAGTAGGAATAAATTGCACTCAGATGCAGAAATGCTTCTCTAAATAAAATTTAAGGAATTTTGTATATCTACATCTATATCTATGTCTCTATCTATATTATATCTAGATCATCTATACCTATATCTGTATCTTTCTCTCTCTCTCTCTGTCTATCTGTCTATCTATCCATCCATCCATCCATGCATCTCTCTCTCTATATGTATGTATATGTTTGCACCTGAGGGGAAGAAGTTGGGCCTTTCACATCCATGTTTGGAACATGTAGAAAAAATCATCCTGAAAAAAATGAAACTATCTCATTTCTGGAAAATGTGTTCGTTTTGTGGGACATAAAAATAAATTGCCTATTGCAATTATACTCCCTGGTTGCAAAACATTTAAAATGTAATGGTCCAAGAGACAGTTCAGAGCAGAAAATAGGCTTTTAGGAAAATTTTGAAATCAACAAGGATGAAAAAAAGACATAAAACTCAGTAATCTTCAGTATCGGATATAGAATATAAGTGTGTATAATTCTGAGAAAAGCTAGCAAAAATATAATTTCAAAAATAAAAATTATAACCTCTAGTAATTCGGGACTACTTTCATTTTTACAATTAATTACAGAATATATGAATATTTCAATTTTAAAAGTACAGATTATTACAAGATTCCTTGGTGTCACTTGGAATCAAATTAAAATGTTGATTAATTAGATTTACTATGATCACACAGATTTATTTCTGTCTGGTAAACGAAAGTTCTTTTTACTTCCAACTGGCCAATACTTGAGATAGGCAAAGCTTACAATCTTTTGCAGCCATACAACTATGTGAAATACGTATAAACTGGTCATTGCATGCCATTCTGTTTCAACACATTAGGCTTCGGTGCATCTCCATGCTACTATGAAAACAATGATGTGACAAAGTGTAACTTGTATTTGTTTTTTTCCTGGAGAGCTCAAGTTTAACTGGCTAACATCTGCTAATGCAACCTACTCTTTGCGTTTTCAACAAATATTGCGTTGCTGTAGTTTTAAAATCAGATCCTTTAGATCTTTTCTTTCTCTGCCCCATAGAACAAGTACATTCTGACTTGTTGCTGGGGGAGATACCATTCACCTGAAATTCTGCTCTTCTTCAATTGAAACCAAACAAATAAGAGGATGAAACAAGGAGCATGACAGGGGAAAGGACAAACCCTACAGTCAGTTGAAATGCTGCATGTAGATATAGAACCTCAACAAAGCCAGCATGCCTTTTTAATGGCACTGATGTCATTACAAGTTACTGATGTCATTACATCAGTGTCTTACAAAGAACTTGAGAATTCTAGTTACCATAAACTTTATGAACTGTGCATAAGTGAGAACAAAACAGTAGCGATCGCACCCATGAGTGATGTATCTTTTTATTGTTTTTAAATGCTTTTCACCCATTTCCTCAGATTTTGTCTGTTTTTTCATAAATCAACTTAAGATTTCGGCTTTTCCCTTTTATTTTTTTTTTTTTTTTTCTTGATTAATTCTTCTCCAAGATGCTTTGGTACTATGAAACTTTGCATTTGTGAATTTGTGACAGTCTCAAACATCCTGATCAAACATCTCTTTCCTCTTTCTATTCACAAATTGGCTACTACTCCCCATGCCATTTTCTTTTCTTCCCATTATATTTCAAAAACCAGAAAAGTTACCTCATTTATAATATCACAAAGTCTGCAGAGGCAGCTAATGCTTCAAACTGTTTAGTGACTTGATGAAAATCTCCCAGTGTGTTTGAGACCAAACGAGCAAAGAGGTCAAGAATCTTCAGAAGAAGGCATCTCCTTCTTCTGTCTCTCTAGTACTAAATTTAAGTGCAGGAAAAATTTTCTCCTCAGCCCTTGCCCCATTATTTTGAGGTCTCCTGCAGTGATTTCCTCTGGAAACTATTTAAACTTGCTCCTATTGGTCAGCACATGGTCAAAGATGATTCCAGTTGGGGTAGCCTCAGGAGTCAAATAGGTTTTCTCACTGCACAGAACGGAATCAAAAACTCATCTCCCACTTGCTGACTTCAGACTACTAGGAGTAGCACTCTGGGTTATCTCCCACTACCTTTAGAAATTTATTCATGTAAATCAATGTAATACTTATATTCTCAGATTTTAAGAGGAAGCAGTACAATGAAAAAGAAGAAATCATGTTTCTACTTTGAAATCCAGATATTTTAAGGAATTTTAAATGGAGAATCACCCAAAGCATGCATATACCAGACTGGAGGCTCAGAGAGCTGTAAAACTTAAATCCTGGAGGGGAAATAAGGGAAGGAGAAATACCCCTCGAGAGCATGATGAGAAATGCCTTCCTCCCATAGGCCTTTGCAGGTACATGTTAATCCCTTGAGTTTTATTGGTTATTATAGTTGATGTCACCCCTGTTCACCCTGGTTCAGCCCCCCATTTACCATATGTGTTCTTCCCTAGAATGTTCTTTCCTCTCCTGATCCCCATTGGCCCTGGTGTGCTGCAGTGCTCCACCTGTGTTGCCCCATTGGTTGTCCCAGTTGGCTGCCCTGCCTCTGAACCACTTTCCCCTGTTCCCATTGGCCCTTGACCCTCAGATCTGGCTCTTCTTCCTTATATTTCATTCTGTGCCCTCAACCCTACCTTGTCTTTGTCCCTGGATCCTCTTTGAGAGCCTGTAAGCCTTCCCTTGGATTTCCATAAAGACCTGTATGGAGAGTCAGGGACAGGCGTGCGGAAGATATCGGGTTGTACAGTCAGACACGACCCCTCCCCTCTGCAGTCAGACCTCTGCTCCGCAGCTGGCCGCACCCAGCTGGACGTGAGCAGAAGGAAACGACGCTGACTGCCCAAGTTATCAAAACCCCTGTAACCCTTTAATAAACGCCATTTGCTGTCCACCACATTGGTGTCCGGGACCATATGGACCGAGTGGCCCTGGGGTTGGCCGCTGTGCCGGACTAGGACCAGGTTGCCAAGCCCGAGAAGGCAACAGACCTGTGCTTCCTCTTTTTCATCAGCCAGTTTTCTTTTGTACAAGTGTGCTCTGGGCTCTGAGAGCACAGGTCACTCTCAGTTGAAGCTCTGCTTAACCAGGCTATGCAATTGCCAGACTGGCTGGACAGTCATAAGTTCAGAGATGGGGCAGGGGGACTCTGCTCTTACTGTGACTTGAGTAGTTCTTGCAGCTCTCTCAGAGAGACCACACCACACTGTGCATACAGACTACAGGACAAGCTATAGCAGCCTCCCTTTGCTCAAAAGAGGCATCAAAAGGAGTTTCACCAGATCTTTTTGTCTTTGCCCCTAGAAGAAGTATGATGAAAACACAACAAGAAAGTGAAAAAGATAGGGAGAATGACAGAAGAACAAACAAACTCTACAGTCGATTGAAATGTTATGTGGAGATATGGAACCTCAATAACTTCATCATCATGGATGTACACTCAGGTCCTGTGTTTCCTGCATTAGTACTATCAAACATCACTGAAAGTAGGCCAGCAGGTTTCCTTCATCCTGGCAAAGAGGAATTCTGGGACTGAAGAAAGAGTGTCCAGACCACAGCTGCATGTGCTTGGTTCTTTTTTTTGTGGTGTGCTTCATTGCCCAAGATCAAAGTGCCTCCCAAGGTACCTCTCAAGAGCCCGTTTTGCCTGACATCTTTCCTCAGCCAAAGACCACAATTACAATATCTGGCTTATTTTATGAAGCCTGAAATGCTCAGAAACTTACTTTAATTGTTTTAGAAACACATATGAAAAAGATTCATAAACTGAAAGGAGTCAGAAGTGCCCTTTGGAGGGCAGAACGTGCCCCTGTGTGGTGTGTTTCGCCACCCTGGGAGGAACGTTGGTTGCACTGCATGAGCGAGGCAAGATGACTGGACAGTATCTTCTGGCAGGCTTACCTCAAAATCTCCTGGCTTTTGTGGGTTAACATCCAACCGCAATGTTATTTGAACACAATTAAATATTGTAGCTGTTTGAAGTCTCTGACATTATTATTATTATTATTTTCATATCACTATAGCCTTATACTACTGCTTGTTAGCCATTTTAGCAGCTTCCAAGATCAGAGCAATTCATTCTGGACTCAAAGTTAATCTCACAGAAAATCCAATCAGTAAATTGATTAGGTATTAAATTACATTCTTTGTTAATGTTCTCTATTCCTTCCCTTACACTTCAGAAAAACCCATTACTTTTTTTGTCCCCTCTTTCTCTCCCTTCGCTCTCACCCATTTCAATTAATATTACTCTACTGTCAAATATAATCCTAGGCTACATATGGATTGTAAATTACTGCTTTCTTGTTGAAAAAAAAAGGTCATTGGTTTGCAAAAATCAGAAATTTAAAACATATAAAATTGCTTCTGGTCCCAGGATGACCTAGAAATGTTCTTTTGACAATTTTTTAGTGATGGCCATCCAGAATGATAACTTACATGGAAAATATTGTAAATAGGAGCACACCACTCTGACTATGTAAACATTATGTTGTTTGGGGTTTTTTTACCCAGAAGTACCTAGCAGTTAACTTTGGATAACAAATTATTCTTAAGAGGGTGTTTGTTTTTATTTTATTTATTTTTTTTTTTAATTGAAAACTCATTTTGGAATAAAAGCCCAATGCAGTTAACTAAACTAAGTTCTGAAACCAGTGGGAGCTGCAGTCCTGTTAGGACAAAATGTGGTATGTTGAACAGAAATTCTGGAAGTCATATTAAAAAGGTTGAGCTAACATCAGGTTATTGCTGCCTGCATTTGCCAGACAGCCTACAGAAATATGCCTGTGATCATGGTGAGTCAGGAGATTAGCTGTGATTCCTGTGATTGCTAATAGCTCCTGCATACTGTGTTCATCAATGGGAAGTCTGCCACTGCATACAATATGGCCAGGATTTCATCCTTCTAATTCTGTTAGCCTTCCTTACAAATTGAAGGTAGATTGTTTGCCTCACATATAGTTTGTCTGCTATTTCAGTCTTCAAGTTTTTTGGGCCAAGTTTCACAGTAAGAATATTTTAGTAAAGCACTGACCTCTATTTGGCCCAACACTCTGAGATACAAAGTCAAAAAACAGTCTTAAATGAGAACATGTTTTAGTAAGCCGCTATGACTTCTGACAATTCTCCCAACTGTTTTGAAAGATAATGAATTGCTTTTGGTTTTTGCTTCTTTAGTGTTCCTTAATGAGCTTTTACAAATTTTAGTCCAAGTATCTTTAAATCTCAGTGCAAAATTGTACCACGATTTCTAAGTGCATTTTGAGACAGTATCTAACTCCAGCCTGTGGCACTAGACTACCAATTAGTCCATCCTTATCAAAACTGCATCTTATTTCAGCTCCTCAGCTGAATTCAGTGACTCTGTTTTTTTTATATAATTTAGTAACCCTTAATTGTGCCTCTTCTTCCCTGAGTATGATGTAGACCCTTAGTTGTTCTTGTCTCAATGAACACGCAATTTTACATTTCTTGCTGACATCTTGAAATCAGAGTGGTTTGGACTTGGCTTCTCAGAATGCTTTCTTCAAAACATTCCCTTCTTGATTTTGGTGTCAGCAGCTTCACTATCTACTGTTCCTTTCTGTCTATCTGTTCTGTTCCTTGTCCGTCCTCTTTCCTCCCTCCTGAGTGACAGCAATGGTGTTCTGCTGCAGCTCTCCCCTCATCAGGCAGAGGGGTGCCTTTCTCTCTACAGGAAGTGTTTGCCTGGTTTGGCCTGACAGCTTCTGCTGTGTTCTTCACACATTTTATTTTCAGAAGGTTCAGGTCCATCAGCTAAAACCATCCTGTTTTATTATTCAGAATAGGAATTATTCTCTGTTCTCATTTAGAGACAGCTTCTGCAGAATTCAAATTTTTGACCATGCTCCAGGGCATTTTGGATGTTTAACACTTCTGCCGTTTTTTCCTCTCTCTAGTTTTCATCACACAGAAATCCAAATCATCCCTTTGTAGAACTCTCCTGTTGTCCTTTCCCTCTGCTTTTAATTCCTTGAACTGTGTCCCCAAACCAATTTGCCAAGGCCCCACATTCATCTCAGTCAAATTCATCCTGAAAAGTTTCATCCTGTAGTCTGCCCTGAAGTCTACAAAAAACCTAACAGTTAAATCAAGCTTTACCATTTTGTTTTTCCCTTGTCAGAGAATATTATGTGTCACTGTGTTCTAGCTCTTCTCTCTTCTTTTCTTTATTCCTTTTTCTGCCTGTATGTTCAAGTTTATTGAAGGTAAAATCTCCATGCTTTTTTTGGTTAGGCATTTAACTAATCTGTGGGTAGCATGCAAGTATTAAATAATAATTATTGTTCCAAAGATGAATTTATTAATATACAAAGAAGCATTAAATTACTTCTGCCCTTGCTTACTGAAGAGATAGCTGCCTAGGCAGTTCTCAGGAACTTGCAGGAGCAAGATTGACACTTTAGAAATTAAACATACATGCAAGTAAGAGCTCTCATTGAAACGAAAGGAGTAAGTTCCTGTTGCAATGTTATTTACAGCTCTGAATGTCTACTGGATCAGGATGTTCAGTTGCAACGTGATAAGAGAAATCTTCCTTGCCAGAGCCCTCTCCTGAACACCTGACACAGCACAAACCCCATTTGCTGTCAGTCATTAAACAGAACTGTCAAAACTGAGGGGATGGATTAAAAAAAAACAAAAAGCAAACAGAAAACCAAGCAAATAAACAAACAAAAAAACCCCAATCAATCTAGCACCAGTCACTGATTCTAACAATAATCTCTTACATGTCACTTACTTTCTCAGAGATGCAAGAGGTTACTGATTGCTTTTAAATTACTAAAGCATGGAACTGTGAACATGGAGCCATATTCCTTCATAGAATTGTGGTTCAGTGAGTCCCCGTATTTAAAACTGGAAAGAAAAATAATCCGGTATCTAATTAATTCCTACAAAGAGAACAAATTGCCAGTTCAAGTCTTACTTATTTATTTATTTACTTATTTATTTTTATTTATCTGATAGCAAAAATCATTGCTGTGACTCTGGCTAGACATTAACTGTAAAATGGCAAAAAGTAAGTAGCATAATGATTAGGTACAACCTGGATAGCATGATTACATTATGGCCCATTGTTTCTTTGATCTTGGCTGATTAGATAAACTTTTAATCTGAAAATATAATGAATAATTATTTCGTGGAGTGAGTATAACTTAATAATATAAAATATAAAACTTAAAACAATAGCTCACCTTATCATGCCAGAAAAAGCATAATAAGATTTCACCACCACTCATAAAACCCTCCTGGATTTACCTTAAATACTGGTAATAATGTTATACTAGACTCAATGCATAATGCAAAATGTCTAATTTATTGCGTCAAATAATTTTCATCAGTTGCTGTGACTTTCATACTTTGAGATTGAAGTTTGTTTCAGACTGTGCTGTTACAAAAAGTGGTATTTCCAGATTCAAGAAGGGAACAAGAGGTATTTTCTTACGTTGTGCTATCCAACAAAAAACTACTGTATATTGTTTGCAACACCCAATATGAAGTAAGTTTTTTTAGAGTTCAGACCTTAGAATCTTCTGATGTTGATGCCTGTGGCAAAGTCAGAGATTTCTCAAATAATATGTCTCATAGTTCTGCACATTACTGTATCTGGGCCATTCTCAGCTGGGTATTGCAGAGGAAAGCTGAAAAGAGGTAGACAAAGGACATCTCTGCAGAATGTGGCATTTATTTGCAATTCCAGAAAACATTCCTTGCACAAAATCATCCTTTTTATTCCACCGCATGCTTGTAGCACAAATCCCAACATAATAATAAGTTAGCACATAGCAAAGCCTCCTAGTAGTTTCAGATCCAAATCTCTACTTTCCCTGCCATTCCTGGATAGATTTTAGGATACCACAGCCAAAACAGATTTATAATTCTGTCGCTGTTTCTCAGGTTCAGGCATTTATCTGAACCTTTCCTTCTCTATCTGTCCTGACTATTTGCAAAGGTTTTCAAATTCTATTGAATAAGTTTTGGCTCTTTCCTGACATGCTTTCATACTCAGATCTGTGTACCAAGTGGATTGATAACACTGTGAGAAAGGAATTTAAAATCCAACACAGCCTCTATTTTTTTTCTCACTGCAGTGCGAAGTTTATTCTGCTCACTAACCTCCAGACTAAATGGGACCTTTGAGATAAATTTTACATTAGTTTATCTCTCAAATTGAATATTACATGATTCCGTATTTAATGTCAAGAGATTAGTTGTTAGCCATGCATCTGCCAAGATATTTCTACCATCATGGTGTCAAAACTCAAAATTAGTGATTAATAAAGTGAAGTAAGTGAAAGGGGAGCAGTAAGTTATTTGAAATGATGGCCATGATATATGAATATGATTAGCTTTTTCTTAAAGAATATTTATATTATTGTATGAATGCAAAAAGGCAATGCAGTATTTTAGTCTTTCTCTAGTCACTGGAACACTCGGAAGCAGATGGACTGTGTGACTGATGATTCAATAATTGCACTCATTAAAAATGTTCACGCTTTTAATCTTTCCCCCCTCACATTCTGTGAAGAGCTGAGAATGAAATGGTTTTGTCATTGTCAGCAGATAGATAATTGAGTTTGCTTTGATTTCCTGGGGTGCCTCTTCCCCATCCCCATGCTGTTGGATTGACATCTCCAGAAGCGTAGCAGAACATATGAATCAGACCCAACTGTCTTAAAGGAGAAAAACATGATGGAAATGCTCCTTTCTCCCTCTCAGTATTCACTTGTGTGCACTCAGCCAGCAACCTACCTTGGTAGAAGACAGCATTTGCTTTTTTGCCAGATTACCTCCCCCTGATACAGTTTCCTACCTGTGGCGCTTAAGGAAAAGAAAGATAATTCTGCCTAGAACTTATGCACAGAATACTTCTCGTGTTTATTGTTGTGAACTAGAATAAAGAGATAGAAGGAGACGGTGTCCAGCTGCGCAAGTGCCTGATGCCTGATGTTACAACAACATGAAATCTACATAATCTCACAAAATACCAAGGAAAAATGGCAGGGGGAAAAGCAGTGGAAAAAAAGAGCTATCATGCTTTCTCTGAAAACAAGGATAAAAATATCACCCAGCTCTGCTGAAGAGGTGCTTCTTTTTGTTTCTGCCAGTAGGATTTAAGTTTAGCGTTTGCATTTAAATTTGAATTGTGTAACAGGCAAAAAGCATTCTCCAAATGAGGCATTGTATCCACTCATTCTACCTCCTATATTGTCTGGGCACCCATTTTCCAGATGTTGCTCTGGAAACAAATATAGTAGAAGTTGTGTAATCCATGGCATTCTGACAGTCGCCAGCTGCTCCAGGAGACTCTCACACCATCCATCATTTGTATTTTGCAAACCTCTGACTGAAATCAGGGCATCACAGAGTTCAGCCTTGCTCAAACATGACATGACAGAGCCCTTTGCAACCCTGATTAAAGTCTCTGAGGCAGGCTTTCATGGCTCTCATGCTTAGGTTTTGCGATTCTGTACCTATGAGCAAAAGAAAAATATTTTTTCTGCATGGATATTCTCTTTTTTTACTTCTTGGGTATGCTCCTTAGGCTCAGCTGCTCTGTAAAACAATTATGAACTGCTGTTAGGGCACTTACACATCCTGGGCAGACTGCATAAGTGCTTAGACACTTCAACAGCCCTCACTCTGTGTACACTCTCTCTCAGATGCCTGCCATCTGAGGAATGTAATGAACAGATTTTTGCAGAAAATACGCAGATCTGAAGTAAGGTGTTATGTTCTGATATCACTCTTTTCCTCAAATTCACTACACACTGTTATTCCTTCTGTCTCTTGGGTACAAGGATTTTCAGATAATCATGATGTGCAGGTTCTTCTTCATATATTGCTTCAACAATTGGAAAGGATGTCTCTGTATGAAGTGTGGGACATTTTTACCAACTGCCTTTGTTAACTACCTGGACACTTCTCCTTGTCACTGTGCTTGGCAGAAGGCTGCATCTTCAGACCAATTCCTTGCTTCACACCCAAAACACCATTGCTCCTTTTTCTTCCTGTGTAAGTGCTGATGAAAATGTTCACAGTTCTAACACTCCTTAGCCAACAATCTGTTCGCAGTCAAAACTGTGAATGTCACTTCACCTTCTCATCCCAAGACGCACTACAGAGTGAGGGCTTTACGTATGACAAAACATGTATTTCATAAACACAAACGTCTAAGTCATCACACCATGGTCAGTTTAAATGGGCTTGCCATTTGGGTAGCAAAAACAAACAGCGGGTAAGAGTGGACGCTCACAAAGGGAAACAACGTGATTTGCACTCAATTCAGTAGCACTGAATTAAACTGTTAAATTAAACTGTTAATTAAACTGTTTAAATTAGTATGTACAAGAGTTTTTTAAGTCTTGTACTCAATAATGTGATCATAGATGGTTTGGCAAATGGAACCCTCCAGGCTTTTGAAGGAAACAACTACCCATTGATTTGAGAAGTTTCTAAGAGGACATCACATACAGAATAGAGCAGGCTATTGTCAGCAGGTAGTAGTGGCTTCAGAAAGTTACCAAAAACTGTCTTGAAGTATAAAATACCTCATAATTAGCTACATTCTGAAACTGTCTGTGGATGACTATCAGTTAGAATGCACAGATCTTTTTGAAAGGACAAGCCTATTTAGAAATAAGGTTCAGTGTCAATCACAAGCCATGTAAAGCAAATAAAAGCTTCCCAGGAAAATAGCCACAAGATGCAGCTTCAGATTTTTTATCTGGAGCTCAGCATTATGACTATACAATATTTTTCATTGATGATGGATGGACTCAAGTTCATGCACTCTACAATCCTCAAACTCTAGAAAATTTTGGATACACAGTCAGAGCCAGGGCAGTTCAGAGTTGCCTCTTATTCCAACAAGGTTATTTATAGACACATTTCGATCAAAACATTTCTCTGTCAATGTAGGGCGTTACCCTTTAGGAGCCAACACAACATGTCAGGTCTGTATTTTGTTTTGAATGAATGTCTGAGCCCACACTCTAACATAAATACATTCCATACATGCAGTGACTGGCTCAATCCTGCAGCATGAGCCCAGGAGCACACTTCCCTGCCATGTGTCTAACAGTGTCTTGTAGGATTGTTTTGTAGCCAAGGATAAAGTAGGTGTCCTAAAAGTAGTCTGGAACTATAGGTATCCATTACTAACCCAACATCCTCTCACATCAGAGAATCTGAGTGCACAGTAAACTGGGCATGTTTGCATGCACTTCTTGGCCCATCCGACACACAACCTCCTTATCTCTCAAAATTTTCAGCTACTGAAATTTTGTGTTTGCATACTTTGCTTATGTCCCCTATCTCCCCTCATTTTCTGAGCCAATTGCAAGGTAATGCCCTGCTCACAGCAGGCTGTGAGACACACCACTGGGTACACAATATCTGAAGGGGTAGGGGAGGAAGCAGAAGATGGATTAGATAGACATTGGCTATTTTTCACGTCAAGAGAAAATGCTAAGATGTTGCTCAAGACAATAAATAAACATTGATGCAGTCCTCAGGAATCAAGTATTTAAAGCCACTGTTCCTTTATGAATTTAAGCACTGGAACCATTTTCTTCTTGAATGGCCGGTGAATCATTGTTCATAATTGGTATCTATTTATCATTAAAATTATTTTTGTGCATTGTTGCTCCATGTGAAAAAAGGTGATTACATTTTACAAAATGGGACTATTCTGTTGCATAAATTAGGCAGAGTTAGAAAAAAAGAACAACCCAAAAGAGAAATACTATCAAAACAAGGAAACACAAAGAAAAACACAAAAGCATTTCTATTAACAGCTAGCTGTAAATATGGTGTATGACAGACCAATGCCTATTCCATATTGCTCTTCCCCATATAGTGTGAGTAATGTGAATAGCTTTCACAGAGGTCTGAGATGTCGATTTCAACAGTTCATTTGCAGCATGGAAATCAAAGGTTATTTATTTGAAATGGAACTCACCTTATTGTTATTATTTATTATTATTTATTATTATTTATTTGAAACTGGTCTTACCTTTTCTGAAGCAACCAAAGCTCTACAATGCAGCTTATCTGCTCAGCCTCCCAGGGAAACCAGTCAAGTAAGCATTGTTTAGCATGGGTGACCTTTGCTGGGATTCAGTTCCAGGAATCCACAACGGCTACAGATAAACTGTTTAGGACAGCCTTTAGAGGAGGGTACTTGATGCGTTTTAGAGTCCTAAGAAATTTTAGGGAAACATTCTTTGTATAGGATTCAATCTCCCCATGATAAATAGCAACAGTTCTTTTATATAATTTCCTTTCAGTGATGATGTAGGACTTCATCATTCTCCTTTCTTTTTCCAGCAATATTATGCAATTGTGATATAACCCTGCTTTAGGATAGGCTGCCTCTTAAAAATATCCCTAAACCCAATACAATTTCTCAAACTTTTGCATCCAGTGAGATCAGAGTATTGTCTTCAGGGCTTGTCATTTTTTTAGATAGATAAAGAAAAAAATGGCTCCTCTGCATGGAAAATTTCTGTTGTAACTGATAGCAAATACGCAAAGTCTAATTTGCATATAGATGTCGAAGCTTGCAACAATATACTCCCCTGAGAGAGCTCTTGTTGTTTAACTGTGTACACAGTCTGGCACTATGCTGCCCAGGACCTAATAAAAGCTAAATTAAAACTTCTTTAAAACTCTGAGGCTGTGAATATTTTTAAACGACCAGTTAACATCTGCAGAGAAAGGGCAGAACCATACCAAGCTAAGCCTCATTTAAGTGCAAAAGCAGAGGGTGTGGTGGCAAGGGCAAGTGGAAGAAATAACTTTATTTGAGAGTAAACATCAGTCAGATGTACTAATGCTTTTATTCATCAGCCTAGATGAGCTTTACCACAACGCTGGGATCAAGAAATACCAAAGAGATAAAAAGCAGTGCTGTGTAAAGGAGTGAGAGATGAGCTGAAGATTATTAACAGGGCTGAGAGAAAAACAGAGACAGAATGGCTGAATAGCAAGGAGACGATAAAATGGAAGGTGGAAAGAGCAGGAGTACAAGTGGAAGATTAAAGTAAAATCTACTTTTTTTTTTCTTTCTGATATCCTATTCTGTTTTACTTGAATTTTCAGTGTTTATCGTGGACTGTGCAGTGAAGGAATAAAGTGGTATTATGCTAAGGGAAAATGAAAGGCTTTCAGGGAAAGAAAAGTAACAATAAATCTAGTTTCATAATATCATTAAAATAAATATCATAATATTTTTAATGATAATGCGCATGAAAATATAAAAGAAAAAATAACAATCTCAGAACCAGAATTTACACAAATTCTATGTCAGTCTACAGAAAATCCATGACTCATCATAGGACCAAAGAATAGCCTGCATTGGGAAGGACGTTAAAGATAACCTAGTTCAATATTCCTACCCTGGTCGGGGACACCTTCCATTAGTCCAAGTTGCTCAGAGCCCCGTTCAGCCTGATCTTGGACACTTCCACAGCTTCCTGGGACAATCTGTTCCAATGTCTCATCATTCTCTGAGTAAAGAATTTCTTGTTGACACCTGATGTAAACCTCTAAGTTTTAGTTTAAAACTGTTCCTGCTTGTTGTATCACTATCACTACTTGTTAAAGGGTTACTCTCCCTCCTTCTTCTAAGCCACCTTTAGGTACCAGAAGGCTACTTAAGATCTCCCTCAAAGCCTTCTCTTCTCCAGGTTGAACAACCCCATCTCTCTCAGCCTGTCTTCACAGGAGACGTGTCCTCTGATCATCTTCATGGTCCTCTTCTGCACCTCCCCCAAGAGATCTGCATTTTGCTTCTGCTTAGGATCCCCGAGCTGGATGCACTCCAGGTGGGGACTCAAAGGTCAGAGTAGAGCACCAGAACCATCTCTCTTGACCAGCTGGTCGAACTTCTTTTGGTGCAACCCAGCCTGCAGTTTTCATTCTGGGCTGTTGAGCACACACTCTTGGCTCATGTGATGGTTGCTAAAGCTCAGTGGGGAACTTAAAACCACTCAAACCACCCCCTTTCGACAGTGGAGGAGAAACCCAAAAGACCTCAGAGCAATACAGAAAAGAGCAATAAACACAGTAATAAAAAGAAAATTATACAAGAGGGAGAAATGGTTTAACCAACAAATATAATGTATCACCTGGGCCCACCTATAGCAAAACTAGACTAGGACACAGAGGGCCCCTGGTGCTGGACCATATGAGCTGAGAGGGAACAAAAAGAAGCAATGTGACAAATGAGTTCACAGGGGGTTTAAGGGCCCTCTCCAGATCTGGCAAACCACTGGAACAGGAGGCAAAGCCGAAACTTGGAAACTTGTTTCATTTGAGTCAGGAATTGTGCTGTGGTACACTGGCTCGCTGTGGTGGGGAATGCTGGCATCACTGGTGGTGTGGGCATTGCAACCTCTCTCCAAAGCAGTGACCCTAGCCCGGCCCCACATTCTTTCTCCAGCACTGGCCAAAAGAGAGTCACACTCTCCTGCTTCCAGCCCCTTTGCCTTTCCTGATAAAACCACACCTTCCCCCTGCCCCATGCAGTGACGTGGATTGTACTGAATATTCAATAATAAAACTCCACTCTCCTCTTTTGTGACAGCTCAGATCCAGCTCTTCATCCAGAAGAACCTCCAAGTTCTTCTTTGTAGGACTACTTCCAATGAGGTTTTGTCCCAGTCTGTAGCCATGTCCAGGACTGCCCCATTCCAGATGCACCATCTTGCCCTTGGACTTGAACTTCATGTGGCTGTCATGGACAGCCTTCTTGAGCTTGTCCAGGTCCTTGTGGATAACTTTGCTTTCTTTATAGGAAAATATTTTTAATTCTATGAGGGGGAGAAGCAGAACAAAAAACAGGGCGCAGTCTCTGACAGCTCTAGATTCAGACTCTATCAGCAGGATACAACAGTTGCCGCCGACACTAAGCAAATCAAATACATTTCAAAGAACTCTTGTACTCCAAATTTTAATTCAGTTCTCCCAATGCCTGTTAAAATTAATAATATCTGTACAGCACTGTAGCATCCAGTGGGACTTTGAACATGGAGAGACATGCTAGAGAGACTAAAGGACAGAAAGAGGACACTGCTGAGGGATGCTTCTATAGCCTTGTCCTACCACGGAGCAAAGAAGAATGGAGACTTTCCTATATGTATGATTATCCTTTACCTCATGAATTAACAATCCAGTCAATAAAGGCATGTAATCCCATCCTGTCACTGCTTTTAGAGAATATTCTTCCTCTAGTCCTGTCTTCCATTCTGTCTCCCTCCTACCCAGTGTTAGGGACCATCTGGATGAAACTAATGTTTATCACTTACCACTTGGTTTAATTTGTATTCATACAAATGTTGCAGTTGGAATTTCATTTTAATGAAATTTTTATTTTTAGCTACATAAAATTGAAATTGTGTTTTTACTACTATTCCTTTCACTTACCATTCTCATGTTTAAAAAGAAGTAGTTTCCCCTTAATCTTTTGCACTCAGATTTCCAGTTCTGGTAGCACAATGTTGTGTATCATCCTACTGCTTATCACTAGAGAGTCTAAATTATTTCCAAAATTAGTGTTTCCTGGCTAGTGTCTATAAGATTCTCATAATAATTTCATCAAGCATGTGCAGGAATGGTGAAATTAGCATTAATAATATCTTTTAAACGAGATCTGCCTACAGCTTGTGCGTAGAGGCCTTTTGGTAGAAGGGCTACAATGCTATCCAGATTTTGCAAGTTGTAGGAGCAATAGGGAAGGGAATAAAGCCTCACTCCACAGGGAGTGAGGGCTAGATCCACCTCAATGAACCTCTGTATATATGTGTACCTTTCTTTGGTATAAACGTTGGGTATACTTTTGACTCAGGTTTCTGGATCACTCACCAGTGTTCTGGTTCACATCACCAAGCTGTTACAAAGGACATGGACTGGTTTTCTTTCAGGCATGGCTAAAATAGATGTGGTGGTTTAGGAGCACACCCAGTCTGTTCAAATGCTCATGGACAATGGAAACACTGGACCAGGCAGCAGGGAGCCTGAAGTAAATTCTCGTGTTATACTTGTTGCATGGGCATTGAATCCTCTTCAGTGGCTGTTCCATGCTTTAGATCTACTCCTTCAGGGCTGCACTACACACAAATACAACCATCACATGTATCCATTGAAACAAAGCCGAGCTCTGAGCATGATAGCTGCCAAAAACATTGATGGTCCTTGCAGGAAGATCCAAAGTCATTATCTCCCTGGCCTTTTGACAAATAACAGACACAAAGTAATGAATCATTTATTTACTCCTCTAAAGCAGTTTTATTTCGACTTTATTTAATCATGTAAAAACTAAATCTGTTTTTCCCTCCAGTGCATTAAGTATGCAGTCTCTTATAGATTGCATAATGTGCTAATTTGGGATCATATTGGTCAAAGAAGTCTGTATGTTATTCTATTTGCAGAGTGTGCTGACCTTGAGGAAATTTATTTTAACCCTGGTGAATTTTTTGGTTTGAGGATAATTCATGGGCATCATAAGATTCACAGATAAAAATGTTGCTTTGACCTTCAAAGTGCTCATCACTAACATGTCATTATGCAAGTTGGAACTTTTCAATTCCTTCAAAATGCGTCACCTAAGAATATCCTTTTTGCTTGTCACTCCATATTATTCCTATCTGAATGTCTTTATTATCTCGTTATTTTCCATAGCATCATATGCAAATGTCTCATTTGCACCTTCAGTGCCCTTCACAACTATAATCTTTGTGTTTAATCAATTTTTTTTGCTTTTCCCTTCAGATCCATGGTGGTAAGCCCCTGAGCGACTGAGTATTCAATGGGATCACAACTCTTTGCTTCAGTACATAATAGTCTCCTTTTCTCTTTCCTGGTATTAGTTCCTGTGACAAATCATACAAGATCACATTCTGCTTTCAGTCCCTGAAAATATGCATCATCATTTCATGGTCTGCAAGGAACCAATTGCTAATCTAACTAGGTGAGCTCAGTCTGACAGAGCTTAAATTTATCTATTTATTTATTTATTTATTTAAAGAAAATAAACTCATTCAGACTGCATAAAAAAACTACACAGAACTATTCAGATTTGCTCCTGTCACACTTTCTCCTTCATGCCTGCTGTTCCCAGTGATAGTTTATGGTCTCTTTGTTTCACATTAGATTGCATGTGCTTGGGAATTAAGATTTTGTTTATTACACTACTCATCAAACAGTACAGACAGCATGTTCACGCAGTGCTGTCAATTCAACAGTAAGCCCTGTATTGAACTGTATGAACTCCAATTCTTGGTTTGTCCAAATAGGTTAATCACACTGGATTGTTGACACATCATTTCCTGAATACAGCATGTAAGCATTTATCTCTAACTGTAATGCTCCAAAAAGTCACAGAACATTATATTTGGTTATCCATGCTCTTCTTTCCTGGAAGAAAGTGGCATGTTGTTAGGAAGCCCAGCCTCTGACAAATGGCACTGGCACAAAAAGTGAGCAGTTAATGATGCTAGAATGGTAGAAGTTTGATTATTTAATAAAGGATGAGGATGTCTAAGAAGAAAAAAATGCATATAGGCACATATTTTCCCTGCCAGCAGTCCAGAAAACCTTTCTTATTGCCCTTATACAGGAAACAAAGTTTTCAGAATGGGTGAAAGGCATGCTCAAACAGCACCAGTTTTCTCAATCACTTCATGTATTTTTCATTAACTCCCTCTTCTTCTGCTAATGATCATTATTTTCTAAAAAGCCTATCAAGAAACTGGAACTGGAAAAAAATTACTGATTGATAGAAGAAACAGTCAAAATTTTTCCTGTCCTTTGGTTTTATATTGGTTTATTGAAAAAATTGGCAATCTGATGAATTTTTTCCAAAAAGAAAAGTCGGTTCTATCCATTTGCTTGGTTGTACTTTGGTGGATTACATATGTGGGTAAAAACAATAATGTATATTTTTAATCAAACAAGTTTGTTCTAAATTAAAATGCTGCTCTTCTAAAGTTTATCAGCATGATTATTATAAAGAGAATTCCAAGAATTTACACATTTGTCCTTGTATTTTTGTCTATTGCAGTTCTTCATATTTTAGGTTCTCTGAGTTCTCGAACACAAACTAGTGTCTGCCATTTAAAAAAAACATAAAGAAAACAAGCTATAAAACCATAGTTGTTTCTATTAGCATTAAGAAGAGCACTTTCATTTGGATTTAGTTGCACAACTGTTAGGTAAATTGATACTTGATAATTGATATAAATTGAATTCACTCATTTAAATGAAATAGATTGTGAACACTTGCATTTGGGAAAACTATAAAAAAATTCTTTTACATTTAAAGAATAATGGTAAGTGGACAGCATATGAACCACTTTTTATGTGGATATACTGTTGCATTTAGCCATTTTGCAGTCAATGCATTGAAATAAAAGTAACACCTTCTTCAAACTATTTTAGGAATAGGAGGTTAAGGCAAAGTAAAAAAGCATTTGACTGGGTCAAGAGGAATGATTGCTCATTTCTTCTAAAAACAGCAGACTATGTCAAGGAAAATCCACTGAAGTCTGAATCAGATCACACTGATTTTCAATAATAGCATAACACAGTAGCATAGATGAAGGATTTTTGAAGATCAGGGGAAAAAAAACAACTGTTTTTCTTTCTCTCAGGGATAGCACAAAAGAAATTGCTAAATTGTCAGTCAAATATTGGGATAAACTTGATCTGCAAATTGTATATGAAAATAAATGAAGAAGTCAAGATGCCAGAAACAGTGAGTTAGCTCCATGTTACATCAAATGGCTTATAGAATCACAGAGTAATTTAGGTCCAACCTTTGTCCAAACACCACCTTGTCATTTAAACCATAGCGTTGGGTGCCATGCCAAATTGTTCCTTGAACACTTCCAGGGATGATATTCCACCACCTCCTTGGGCTGTCCCTTTCAATGTTTAACAATCCTTTCCATGAAAATGTTCTTCCTGGTATCCAACTTGAACCTCCCCAACAGAGTTTGAGGCTATATCCTCTTGTCCTATTGTCACTTGCCTGGGAGAAGAGACTGGCATTTACCTGGCTACACCCTCCTTCCCGGTAGCTGTAGAGACTGATAAGGTCCTTCCTCCAGGCTAAACACCCCTGGCTTCATCAGCCACTTTTCATAGGACTTGCACTCTATACCTTTCACCAACTCCTTTACCCTTCTCTGGACATGTTCCAGCACCTCAGTGTCTTTCTTGCAGTGAGGGTTCCAGAACTGGATACAGGATTTGGGATGTGGCCACACCAGAGCCAAGTACAGGGGGACAATCCCTGTCCTGGTCCTGCTGGCCATATTATTCTTTATACAGGCCAGGATACCATTGCCTTCATGGCTACTTGGGCATGTGCTGGCTTGTGTTCATCTGCTGTTGATCAGCACCCCCAGTTCCTTTTCCTCCAGACAGTTTTCCAGCCACTTTTCTCCCAGCCTGTAGTGCTGCCTGAAGTTGTGTCTGAAGTGCAGGACTTGACCTTTCACTTGTTGAGTCTTATGGATGGTCTTGATCCATTGATCTCTCTGCTGAGCCTTCCTACCCTCCAGCAGATCAATGCTCTCATCCTACCTGGCATTGGCCATGAATTTACTGAGGGTGCATTCAATTCTTTTATCCAGATAATTGATAATATATTAAACAGATCTGGGCCCTACACAGGTCCCCGTGGGACACCCCCAGTGAGCAGCCACCAGCTGGATGCAGCACCATTCACCACTCTCTCGGCCCGGGCTCCAGCCAGTTCGTAACCCAGCACACAATGCTCCTGTCCAAGCCGTGGACTGCAGCTTTTCCAGGAGTCTGCTGTGGGAGACAGTGTCAAAGGCCTTGCTGAATCCAGGTACATCCTCAGCCTTTCCTCCATCCACCAGCTGGGTCACCTGGTCATAAAAGGAGACCAGGTTAGCCAGGTAGGATTTGCCCTTCCTCAGTCCCTACTGGCTGTGCCTGATGTCTTGGCTGTCCAATATGTGCTGTCTGGTCTCACTCAAGATGATCTCTTCCATAACCCTGCCAGGCACCAAGGTCAGGCTGACATACCTGTATTTTCCACGATCCCCTCCTCTGGACATGAAGAAGATGGCGAATGGGAGATCTCTCAGAGATAAGGAACAACTAAATTATAGCACCCAATTCAAAAGTAATCAGACAGAAAATAAAGATTTCTGTCCCACAATATATATTAAAACTAATTTTGACCAATGAGTAATGATAATTCATGGGAAAGAAAGCCAGAAAGAGAATGCCAATCCCAGATTTCAAGAGAGTGTCAAGAATACTGGCTCTTACTGAAATGCAAGGCAGGTTTGTCACAGACTCATAGTCACTGGAAAACACACACAATACTTTGTCCACACATGGTAGAGCTGCTCAGAGCTTGGAAACATGGGCATCTGGGATCTCTGGCTTTCTGACAATCTTCATGATAGGCACACAAAAACTTAACTCATAGAAAGTCATCTAAAGAGTTGGGAAAATGAAAGCAAAACTGGAAAATTTGTCAGAAAAAGTTGTACTGTTCTGAAAACCTTTAAATTTCCACAAGACAGTCTTCCCCATGCCAAACAAATAAACAAACCAAAAAACCAAAAAAAAAGACTTTTTAAAATCAGAAAGATTCAGAAAGTCCCAATAAGATCTGTTTGTGAGAATTTATTCATTAGTGGTATTGAGATCCTCTCTGGACATTCAAGCCATTCTGGGTTAATGCTATTTTTATGAAGAGACAACACAAATTTTCAAATGTATAGAGGAGAGAGAGAGTGAAATACACAGGAAAATTACAAAGAGGGATTTTCCTTCATTTTCCAACAGAGTAATCTATTAATAATATTTTAGATAATATCATATGATGTTATACAATGTGCAAGTCCTAGTGTTTCGATAATTAAAGGAACATTTTAAAAATGCATTCTGGCTAGCAGCAAGGGATTATGCATGGATTGGTTTTAATCTTCAAAAGACCAGATATAAAAAAGAGATTAATCTTACTATTGCTTGTATTTAACCTGATACAGAATTTAAACTGACATTTTTTCATCTAAAAACATACAAATACCATCTATATCAAACAATTTGTTTGCAAATTTCCATTGGAAAACCTTTACAGTACTATGATAGCAAAGCAGAAAAATGTCTTATTTACTAAAAGAATCAGCAGTTTTCTGGAGGCTTGCTCAGATTCCTCTCTGCAGGAGCTATGTCTAATTCAGATTAAAATGCCACTGATTTCCATGTAGGATCTCAGAGATTCTCAAAAGCCTGGTCCTGCAGGGAATTTCTCTTGACACTGGTCACATAAAAATGATGCATACATTCTAAATTAAATAATTAAACATAGTTATGCAAGTTCAGGAAAACATTTAAAGGATTGTACATTCATCAACCCTTTGCTCTACCTTTTAACAGTTTGTCACATCACACTATGTTTACACAAAAAATAGCAGGTATGATACAACTGCACGCAGGTAAGATGATCATAAAAATAGAAGCACAGGGAAGAAGATATGTCCATCACCCTTAAAATAATTGGAAGCATACAAGACAGCTAGGAAAGGATTACAGTATAATAGAACATGAAACCTAGTTTGAAATCAAAAATCCTTTTGCATCCCTAATTATCCAACATTTCTCTGGTTGTTTTTTTCCAATTAGATTACTTTTTCCTTGTAATTATATGCACCACAATTATGAGCTGTTGGCTTTTGGCAGCTGAAGTAAACCCTGTCCATGATGACTAGAAAAAAGGAAAAAAGTTTCAGCACCCACAGACATCCTCTACTGTTGGTTTTGAAGGGTCCCCACAAGGCAGTCTTGGAAGTAGGCTTTGTCATCTACTCCTTCAATTTGCATAAGTAATTGATAAGTGATTAAAAGTATGTGTTGACAAAAAGAACCTCAGTGTGTGAGGGACTGGGCAATTCTCTTGTTTCAACTTTCACTAAATTACAGAAAGATTTTTGAAAAAATGTTTATTTACGAAAGAGCTTGTGACCTTGAGGTTAAACAGACACCTGTGACCTGTCACAAGAGTTATGTTCCTGAAGGTGATAAAACTTCCAGTGACGACCGCAGAGCAAGAGACTAAGTTTTCACTGTAGACATTTATTTCCGTTGTAGAACACTGTGAGCTCCATCTTAGAAAATACAGAGATCCTCTGTCTGAATTAATTCTTACCAAGTAGCATAATGGGCTGTGAAGAAATGATATTAAAAAGCCTACTGGCCCACCACTCAGCCTGGGGAGGAGAAAGGACTGTAGCAAGGTTGTTGTAGTAATCCACAGTTGCAGGTTTGGGATGGATACCTCCAATCAACCTTGTCAAGTTCATAAAAAATAATATTGTTTTATTATTTAAACTTCTTTCTCAGAGCTGTCTAGTCAGTGCACCTTCATTTCAGTCACCTGTACCACTGACCATTCCTATTGCAGAGGAGGGGAGGGCAAGAGATGGGAGTCAAGAAAATGAGGAGTGAAATTATCTGTAATTAAAATAGCTTAACTTTCAGAAATCTAGTTTTGCAGAATAAAATCATAATAACAAAAGGAATTTGAAGGTGCTAACTTCATAAACTTGAGCTGAAGTGATAATTTTGTCTTCCCATCTGACATTATTTTTCACAATATTTAAGTGAAGACATAGTACCTTAGAGTACTACTAACCTGCTGTGATAACCAGACACAGTCACATTAAAATGATTTCATCACCTCAGTGGGAACTGAGAGAACACTTGTTTAGTTGAATTTGGGCAGATTTATATCCTAGGATTTGCCCTCAAAGTTTGTTGACAATTATGGATAAGAAATAGGCAAAAAAAAATTTCATAATGGCAATAATCTGCATAAATTAGGCAGAAGTATATGGCTTCAAAATTTTATGAAAAACTTAAAAAACAGAATAAATTCTTTTTCGTTTGCCATTTGCAACCATGTCTGTTCTGTCTTACACTGCAACAGAAATTCTTGTTCTCTAAGTATGCCTTTCACTCATTACATCACAGGCTAGGGTGTACCAAAATATATAACAAACCCAAATCCTACTGGTCCTTCCCTTAGCCCTTATTGGCAACCTGATGCTTGTGTGAGAGATGGAGAAGTGAGGAAGACACAGGACATAAAATAATTACTTTTATTCGCTGTATTACTTTTATGTCCTGTATTTTGACTGCATATACCTAACCTCTTTATAAACTGTGTCATTCCTGTGTTTGAGAGCATGTTGCTTTCAACCATACAAAATTACATGGAAAAAAAGATGTTGTAAGTCCACACACTGGTACCTTTACACTAGGGAGAGTATGTGGTTGTTCAGGGAGAGCAACATCTGGTACCAGTTACTGCTGACTGAGGCTGCTGGGATACAGACAGTTGAAGGCACAATGGAGGCTGTTTTTCAGCAATTGCACTGGTTACTTCTGTGTCCAAAATACAACCATCCTGATACATTAGCCACAGAAAAAAATGGAAGGGTTATAAGTCAGCATAAAATGGCTTCTGTGAACATCTGCTGTAAGCTGGCTGTGTGGCACTAGATGAATGTGAACTCTTGGAATTAATGAAGCAGGGCATGACCTTACTGAAACATTTATGAAAAAGCAGTTCCACACCATGGCAACAGTCTCTCTCTCTCTCTCTCTCTCTTAGATGCAGAGGGTGTCTCTTCACCAACCCCAGCTTCTACACTTCTCTGGAGAACAAAAGGGACAAGGAGTCCTATTGATGCAATTATTTTTTGTGAACTGCACTCATCACTTTATAGCATTTGGGCTGGTGAATACCTGCTTTTCTTGATGGTCTGTGAGCAGCTGTGTAGAGCTCTTACAGTGTACTGTATAAATTTTCTGAGGTGCAGGCTTCTTCTAGTGACAGCAAATAAGAGAAAATGATAGACTTTACTAAGTTAGTGTCAAACAGAACCATTTTAGAAAAGTGCTCTGTGTGTTGTGCTGTTCTCCATTTCACTTCACTCATAGTATAATTTTCTGTGTTTTCTGGAAGCCAGCAGATTCCCCTGAAGGACAGGGTTGAGATGAAGTCTGTGCCAAGCAAGAAGCTTTTGGGCTGTGCTAGAAGGAGGTCATAAAATCCTTCATATGAGATCCTCATTTTCCCATGTGTGAAACTCACACCCTCACTAGAGATTTTGTCAAAGGTTAAGCTTGGTGGCACAGTCACTGATTTTGTTTTCACCGCAACTTTATGTACTGTTGATAGCTTCTCTTCATTACTAAATTATGTTAACCTATCACTGCCATAGGAAATGAAATGTTACTCTTGGCTCTCCATGTGAGCTTATCACTATATTTTCCAACTTTCCATAATATCCTACCTACTGTTCTTCATGTAATACATTTATTTTGTACCATGTCCCTATTTCTGGAAATTAAAAGAGGAGTGACAGGTCAATTGGCACTTGCCTCAAACATTCGAGTAACAGTATCCATTAAAAGCTGGCTGAATTATTGGGGTGTGAAGAGTAGTAAAAAAAAGACACTTCATTTTTTACTGGGAAAAAATATCCTAAAATATTATGTACATAGCTAGAACAATAAATGTTGATGGTTTAAAAGTAAATCTCTCCTAAAAAAAGTACAGATACTCTAGTTTATGATGGTGTTTAAATGCATGTTTTCGTACTTAATCAGGTTAACCACGTCCCATTCTCTGTTGTGTTTTGTGACTATTAATCACTGTCAAGTCATGCTTTATTTGTCCTCCTCCAAAATGTCACTCATTCTTTCAGAACACTAAGCAAAGAGAGAATATAATTATAGATTTGTATTTCTACCTCAGTTTTTTGTGCACCTTTTGAATAATGTAGGCAAAGTGGTTCAATAGCAATAGTCACCATGCATTTTCTCCATTTACGCCTCCTTTCCAGGCTCTGTATTTTCACCTACTGAAAATAAAAGGTACCAAAGTAAGTTTTTTGAAATGGCTGTTTTAAACTTGAAATAGGTCAAGTTGTCTCATATCCACTAACTGTATTTCCCACCTCCAATTGCAATAAAAAATCCTATCTGAACTATAAAACAAATAACACAAAGATAGGTGGAACTTGCCTGGTTAAATTTTCCTATTTCACCTAAAATGACTAAAGACAGCCTTTCCTTCAGTGAGAACACTGAAAACATTTCTCACCTCTATCCAACCTCTTCTTGTCTCACAACGTTAAAAGCCGGGTATTAGAACTCCGCTGTGTGGATACCTGTTGCAGTTATTCATTAATTACAGTAATTTCACGATTATAAGCTGCACCTGATTATAAGCCGCATGTCCAGGCGTCAGGAACATTTAGGTCTTCGTCAATATATAAGCCGCTCCTGATTATAAGCCGCACTTTCGTTCACAGTGAACTTTTCACAAAGTTGCCAATTAGTAACAGAATCGCGGAATCGTGGGGCTTACTGGCAGGTGCCAACCTTGGAAACATTATTTCCAAGCGAAAAAAGATACAGACAATAGCTGTGGCAGCGTACCCTGAAAGTTTTATTAACAAGCGGAAAAAGATGCTAACAATAGTGTGGTCATTTTACGAGCATTTCCAACGAGTCCACATTGCCTTTAAATAGCCACTCAGCTGGGCAGCTGCACAGCCACATAGGCAGGCAAGGAGTCGGGCGGTCGGAGAGCTGGGCAGCCACGCAGGTGGGCGGGGATCCAAGTGGGTGGGAGCCGGGCAACCACGCAGACAGGCGGGGAGCTGGGCAGATGGGCAGCCGGGCAGTCAATGCGGGCGGGCGGGGAGCTGGGCAGCCACGTGGGCAGGCGGGGAGCCAGGCAGTCGCATGGGTGGCCGGGGAGCCGGGCAGACAGGGAGATGGGCAGCCATGCAGGCAGGCAGGGAGATATGCATGTGGGGACCTGGGCAGCCGGAGAGCCATGCAGCCATGCAGGAGGTGGGGGAAGCCAGGCAGGTGGGCAGGTGGGGAGCTGCACAGCCCCACAAGACTGAAAACACTAAAAAAATACAGAGAACTATCATGGGCTCGGATCGGTGGTGCCGCTCCTCCACCAGGTCCGCGCAGGCTCCAGCTTGGTCAGGGCTGCTACGGGTTCTCACTTCCCGGTTGAAAAATTTCTGAACATCGTTCATATATAAGCTGCTCTGGAGTACAAGCTGCACTTCCGGGTACAGACCAAAACTTTAGTCAAAATGATGCGGCTTATAATCATGAAATTACTTTACTCTGTTAGTTTCTGCATAAAACAAAGGACTGACTTCTGGCAATGGACTGGCAAGAGACCCGGTGGTTGACTGAAACCCTAATCACCCTTATTGTTTCATAACAAAGCATTTGACACTTTTGTGCAGGACTGTGAGAAACTGAAATGTTATGGTTCATAGTTTAAATGTTGTTAAAATCATCAAAGTACTTTTTGTTGACTGCAGCAAACTGTAAAAAGAAGCAACTGCTCATCTGCGACCACCAAAGCCCACTCATCCCCAAATATGCCTCCTGATAGGAACTAGACTGTGAGTTACTGGACTGAATTAAGCCACCTGCCAGAAACTTGAGATAAGATAAAGGTGGTAAATTATTGTCCAATTATCTCAGGTCTAAGGAGAAGTAAACAAACCTGAAGGGAGAACAATAAAGGCATTCTCAGCAGCTTTGTGGAAAGTCGTCTGTGTCTGGGCTGGGCAGGGGTGGCCACAGGCTCATCTGCAGAGGCCAGGTTTGCACTCCATCCCTGAGGGAGAGGCTCTAACCCTCCAAGGGGACCTGGTGCCTCTTAACATGCTAATTGCCCTCCCTTACACAACCCAGTTGCAAAGCTCCCTTCCTACCCCTGGGGAAGGTAAGATGGGGCTTTGCCCTGATGTGAAGCAGCTGCCAGGTGTTAGAAGGTGTCATAAACCATCAAAGGCCCCTAGGTGCACCCAGACTCATTTCTGGGACCTTCCACCAAGAGTCTGCAGGTGATCAAAAAGCAGTGCATAACTCTGCCCAGGGGAGGTACCTGGGCATTTCGACTGAACCTGAGCACATTGTAGGCTGTGGGACATTGTGTTTCAGGGGCTTCCCCTACAGCCAACAGGACAAAACTGCAGCCCTCACTTTGACAACAAACACTGAAATTGCAACAACCAAGTCTTGTCACAAGGTCCTCAGGTGGTGACATCTTTCTAACTCTTACTCCTTCCCTTTCTTCTCCTTGTACATTTTAAAGTGATATTTTTATACTTTCATATGGCTATATTACTATAGATACTAATAACCAAAATGTCTACATACTTGCTTTCCATAGAAACCAGATTGTTCTAAAATAAGATAGATAGATAGGTAGATAGATTTATTTACAAATCAACAAATCATTGGTATCAATTCACTCTTAATAATACGCCCCGAGGGATCTATTAACAAGGACCTGAGTTACCCTTGCCTTTAGAAAGAATGCCTCCAGCAATGACATTTTAGACAGTCTGGACATCTCTTCTTGCTGTCTGTAACCAAATGATCAGCACTGTTTTTGTAATTAAATAGTCTTGACAAAATCATGAGAGAATTAAACTATCACAATTAGCGCTCTTTCTGCAGAATCAACCAAATTATACAAACCATTTTAAATGATTGGTAGAAGCTTTTCCTGTGGATGCATGAGTTTACAGATGCCTTCTACGTAGTTTGAATTAATTGATAGAAATGGATCCTGTGTGTGCTGGAGTGGCCACATAAAATTGGAGGTGATTTGAATTGCAAACATCTGGGCAAACAAGAGATTGAGAATCTACTTGGAACCAACTGAAGAAGTTATTGTAAGGACCCTTGCATTGAAAGCTCCATTCGCCGTCTATACAGTATCCAATCACTTTGAAAGATTCAGAAATAGAGTGAGAAATATAGAATTACCACCTTTCGCAATAATGTTTCACACTCTCCTAAATGTGCATTTAAACCAGAATGAATCAATATTTTATGATCTATACAATGAGACTAAAAAGAGAGTATAGAAATACAGATTTATCCCCTGCAAAGTAGCTCAATAAATCAAGGATTTTCTTTTCAACAAGAAACACTGTCTGTTGAAGTCTGCATAGCAAAAAAATCCCAAAGAAGTGGAGCCAAACTCCTAAGGAGTTCTAAGGAACTTTGAATCTTCTTAGGAATAAAAGTTATTAGGGAGTATTTTTCACACAAGACACCAACTGTAAAGACATCATATGATTATACGTTTGTAATTTAGTTAAAAAATCAGATGTAACAGGAAATTTACTATGTTTCTGCTCCATCCTCAGTATGAGAATTAAATCTATGTCCATATCTCCGTTATGTTTGAAATTGCATATCCTGTGTAATCATCCATTCTTGCTGAAAATATATGAAGGGAATAAAAACTTTCTGTTGAGCATAAAAATATTGAAAATTAAAATGTTTTTCAGGAATATATTAATTTCTGTTTAGTTCATAAGCATCAAAATATATTTTAGGACCATTTTGAAAGACTAAACCAAATTTTATTAGTTTAATTTTCTTATCTCTTCTCATTTTTACATAAGATCATTGAGTTTCAAAATTCACAAGATTTTGCATATTGGAATGGATAACAAACTTTATAATATTTTCTTAATTTGAAATGGTGTTAATTATTTTTAAAAAGTTTCTGTTTCCTTTTTTTATGCTCCTTTTTTTCCCCTCGACTCTGGAAGCCTTTTCTCTCACTGTCTCAGTCTCTCTTTTTATTTTTTTCATGTTATTGTCAACATGAATGAGCAAAGTCAGTTGAAAATGTCCCACTTATCTAAAAATGTCATAGAAATCAGTATGTCTTCTTTGGCTTCAGTGAAGCATCACAACTTTCTATGAATGATCTGCCTTTCATTACCCATAACTGAAAGTTACCATTAGCTGTAGATATTCATATTTACTTCAACATTCTCTATCAGAAAGAATTAACTAACATAGTTGATGCAAAATAAAATATTTCCATGACTTCAAAATAATTGGCACAATTATTTTAAAATAGTGGACAATTAAAAAAATATTATATAAAAGCAATGGTTTTTTCTGCCTGGGAGGAAATACAAAGAGGAACAATTTCCCAAGTAGAGGATTTTATGTTCTTAGCAGATTAAAAAAAATTTTACAGACAGACCACTAAGTTAAGTGGTAGTCACACAATATTATGGGAAGAAGAGATTTCTCATTCTCTTGGTAAAATACAAGTACAGTAATTTCACGAATACAAGCCGCACCAATTTGACTAAGATTTTGCTCCTAAACCGGAAATGCAGCCAATATTCAGGAGCGGTTAGTATGTGAATAATTTTCTGACATTTACAACCTCAGAAGTGCCAGCCAGAGTGTCGAGCCGAGCTGCTGCAAAGTCGGCATTTTGCGATTGTTACAAATTGCTACTCTGTTGCACCGCGGGTAGAGCCTGGCTGCCTGCAGGCAGCACGGGGGGCGGGGAGAGAGGAGGGAGAGCTCCCTCCTTCCCTCCTCTACCACAGCCCGGGGGAGAGACGTGGTGCCCCGCGCCGCTATTGCCGTGGCTCAGGGAGGAGAGGGGGGACCCGGGCCACCCCTGCTGCGACTCTGGGAGGCGGCGGGGGACCCAGGCCGCCCCTGCCGTGGCTCTGGGAGGTGGCGGGGGGCTCCGTCCCTGCCTGCCACCACAGGGAAGCACCGGGCCGTGGTGATCGAGCCCAGTGGCAGTGGCGGCTCTCCCCCAGTGGCCCCGCCGAGCGGCAGCGCCAGGCTGGGCTACCTGGCCCCGTCAGCAGCCCCTAGCGGGCCGAGCCTGCATAGCCTTAGCTGAGCCAGTAAACCCTGCCCTGCCACCGTTCTGTTACTATTTGGCAACTTTGTTGCACGCGGGTCCTCGTTGTGAACAACAGAGCAGCTTATACTCGGGTGCGGCTTATTTATGGACAAAAAACGAAATATTTGCCAACACCCAGAGATGCGGCTTATACTCAGTGCGGCTTGTATTCGTGAATTTACTGTAAATAGCAAGTAAAGTTTTATTAAGCTCTGACAGAGTGTGCAAGTGTAAGACAAGAGAGGAGCCAAAGCACAGAAAGTTTCTGTTCTTTACTAACAGTAACTAATATAAGTAACAACAGGAAGACTTTGGACACCAGCATTGCCTCTATTTCTCATGGGTTTTTTCCACCTGTGCTAGAACCGGTTCTCATGAGGTCATTTCACCATTGGAACAACAGGGAAGTCATGGTCACATCATATTTCATGACAAAAGAGTACACAAAATAACACTTTTTACATTCTCCAAATGTGTATTTAAACCAGCAGTGAATCAGCATTTTATGATCCCATAAAATGAGACTAAAAACTATTTCTCTCCAGCATGCTTGACCTAAAGAGAGGAAATGAAAATGGTCTCTAGCTTATCTCTAACTGCCTGCCTACCATACTCACGCCATAGCTGGAAAAATGGTAAAACTTAATACATGCATGAAAGTCAGAGTCTCGGTTGAAGAAAGAAGGATAATTTAATACTCTATAAACAGCATTGCCAGTTCTTCCATGGACAACCATCAGTAGCAATTGTTGCAATATGAAATGTGTCCTTGAACTGACAAAGGTAACTTGATAGGCTAAAATCTCCTCAACTTTCTCTGAAACTTTAAAGCCTGAAGTAGATGAACTATTCCCATTCTGCTTAATTTTCTGATACCCCTTTTTTCACTAATGCAAGCCATTACTCCTTAGGCTTACTGTTTATAAATACATCTCATTGTTCATTGTTTCACAAAACACAGAAACTCTTCAAACATCATTTAACCCTTCTAGTTCCAAGAAAATGTGTGTGTATGTAGGTACCTTATTCAACTTTAGACTTTTTTTTTTACAAAAACTTAAGTAGCAGTCGCCATGATCAGAAATACAAACTGTGTTTATTGAACCTGATAGTACAAATATATACATATATGCATATTTACATTTACGTATAAATCTAAAGTGAAAGCTTAAGCTAAGGAACAGTTACAAATATGTTAGAACAGTGGAAAAAAATGTGACAAAGAGTGTGCCCTCAACCTCAAAACTTTTCTCAGCATACCTGACAGCTAGCACAGAACGGATGTTCAACTTCTATTCAGGAATTCTCAAGCTCCTGTTAAGATTACTGAGTGTCATTGTTTAACACCAGCCAGCAACTAAATCCCTCATGGTTCCTCCCTTACTGCTTCACAGTAAGATGGGGGAGAAAATTGGTGGGGTTAAAATGAAAAAAAAGTGTGGGTTGGCAAAAATACAAAGTCTAGCAAGTAAAGTAAAAGCCACCCACACAAGCAAAGCAAAACAAGGAATTCATTCCACAATTCCAATCAGCAGGCAGGTGTTCACCCATCCTCAGGAAATCAGGACGCCATCTCACAGAAGGGTGACTTGGGATGACAAACACCCTCTAAATATTCCCCACTTCCTTCTTCTTCCCCCAGTTATATTTGCTGAGCGTGATGTCATGCGGTTTGGGATACCCCTGTGGTCATTTGGGGTCACCTGTCTCAGCTGTGTCCCCTCTCAATTTCTTGTGCACCCTCAGCCTCCTTGATGGCAGGGCAGTACAAAAAGCAGAAGAAACCTTTATTCTTTGCAAGCACTACTCAGCAATAAAAAAATCCATCTTTGTATTATCAAGGCCTTTTTCTTACTAAAGACAGCCCCATACTGGCTATTGTGAAGAAAATTAACTTTATCCCAGGCCAAATTAGCACACTGAGTTTTCTCTTACATTGATTTAGGAAAAATATTGACATAAGCAACATTTTACTGCAAGCAACATTTTACTTTCCTTGATATCATTAACAAAGATTGTTCTGGCAAAACAGATGAATGTCAAAATTGATTGTTTCCCAAAAAAATTGAACTCCACTGATCTGAAAAAGGTATAAAGGTCATCTTTTGGGTAGATTAGAACTTAACAATAAAACTGAAACTGATTCCAAATGCTATGAATTACAGGGTAGTTCCAGGATTGAAACTGTTCCTTTACTTTCTAAAAAGGGATAAAGAAAGTTTTTATTCATAATTTCTTCCAAACTGAGAAAGGCTCCCTCACCTCTGCCTCTTATGGCCTGGAGAAAAAGTGTTGCTGGTGAAGGAGACTGAGGCAGAAGCAGCAGATAGGGAGTTTCTATCTCATTACATCTTCCTCCCAACATACGTATATTTGCAGGGAGAAGAAAGGTACAGTAATTTCATGACTATAAGGCGCACCGCACTATAAGGCGCACCCCCCCAGATTCGGAAAAATTCGCAACTTTGTAGATCAGATAAGGTGCACCGGACTATAAGGCGCACTTTTTTTTTGCAGCGAGGTCCCGCCCCCAGCTCATCCCGTGCGGTTGCTGGTCGAGGCCCCGCCTCAACCCAGCAGCCATTGGCCCCCGGGCCCGTCTCCACCCGGTAGGGGCGGTGCTGTGAGCCACCGGGCCACCCTGGACCCGGCAGCCATGGGCCCCCGGGACTGCCTGGACCCAGGAGCGGGGGTGCCGCCAGCCCCCTAGCCCGCATTCACGCGGCAGCCGTGGGCTCCCGGGACTGCCTGGATCCAGGAGCAGGGATGCCGTGGGCCCCCTAGCCCGCATTCACGTGGCAGCCATGGGCCCCCGGGACTACCTGGACCCAGGAGCGGGAGTGCCGTGGGGCGCCTAGCCCACCTTCATCCGGCAGCCATGGGCTCCCGGGACTGCTTCCACCCGGGAAGGGGGATGCCGCGGCCCCCCTAGCCCACAGTCACGCGGCAGCCATGGCTCCCCGGGACTGCCTGGACCCAGCAGCAGGGGTGCCGCCAGCCCCCTAGCCCACCTTCATCTGGCAGCCGTGGGCTCCCGGGGCTGCCTGGACTCAGGAGCTGGGGTACCGCGGGCTCCCTAGCCCACATTCACACGGCAGCCATGGGCCCCCAGGACTGCCTGGACCCAGGAGCGGGAGTGCCGCGGGGCCCCTCGCCCACATTCACCTGGCAGCCATGGGCTCCTGGGACTGCCTAGACCCGGGAAGGTGGGTGCCGCGGCCCCCCTAGCCCACATTCACCCGGCAGCCATGGGGCCCCGGGACTGCCTGGACCCTGGAGAGGGGCGGTGCCTCGGGCCCCTTGGCCCGCCTCCACCCAGCAGGGGCAGTGCCGCGGGCCTCCGGGCCCGCCCCCAGCCGGCTGCTGTGGCGCTTCCGGCTCCCCCATGGCTCTCAGCTCACACTTCCAGTTTGGCAAATTTCGCCGCTCTGTACGTCAGATAAGGCACACCGGACTATAAGGCGCACTTCCGGGTTCGAGGGAAAATTTTAGTCAAAAGGGTGCGCCTTATAGTCGTGAAATTACTGTAGTCTACATCTAAGGTCTTTACCTGTGGGAATATTTCAGACCCCTCTGGCCTGAACATAGCAAAAATATTTCCTGACTAGGCCAGGACTTTGTTCCTGAGATGTTTGAGAAGCCGCCTTGATACTTACGGCCAGCCCACTTATTGTCTGACCATTTGAAGCTGATTCTTTTGTAAGTACAGTTTTAAAATAGTGAATAGATTAAGCACTGAAATATCAAGGAAATCCATAAGTATGATCATTAAAGTAGGTATTTAGAGTTTTGATTGCCATAGACAGGACTCATTACTTTACTGTAGTCTAAGAGGGACTAGAATAGAGACTTAACAATCAGATTTCAGGACAAAAAAAATTTAGTAAGTTGATGCCCATTAGGAAATTTTTTAAATCTCATTTCTGAAAAAATCTGTAGTTTTCTGATTTTTCATCAATCGAAGCACATTCACTGCTTATTCCTTTTTTGTACACCAGATGTGACTGGACATTACTGAGAAAGGGGTCTAAAAGCAACATACTGTTCAGTTGTCTGAATCTGAAATAAGTTGACAGGGTGAAATATTTGCCTCATGAGCATCAACTATGTCCTTTGAAAAAAGTGAAGCATGAAGCACCTTCATGGATGAAGTTCATCACTGGATTGATTAATAGGCATACTTGGCCTTCAATTTTAACAGGGGAATTTTCTTTCAAATCCTCTTGAGATCCTCCTCTCTCTAAAGAGCACAGAAACTCATGTAAATTCTCCATCTGATTAAAATTAATCTGGAGGATTTCTAGTCACTGTATCTTATCTTTTGGTTTTGAGGTGCTACTTAAAATACTCTTCTTCAGATCCTGTTATTAATGTCTGCGTTAGAGCCCATGAAGAAATTATAATCTCTCCTTTTGGATCATTTAATCACTTATAGTGTAATTGCCAATAATGACAGAAAAATCTATGTGATTTTGAAGAGAAAGCCAAAAAGAGGAAAGAAATCTGCCAGGTGCAATGTTTGTGTCTTAGTCACTACTAACACATTGGGAAACTATGAAATAAACAAATCTTTACAAGGTGCAGATGTGACTGAAAATTTGATAGGACTACCCATACTAAGAACTTACCTAAAACACAGTAGAAGCAATAATTAAACTGCTTAGGCTTTGCTCTCAACCCCAAACAGTATGCATGATTTAAATGTCATTTGAATTTAGAAAGTGCAGTAATTCTAGCTGCCTTACCAAGTCTGTTAAAATCTTCTCACTTGTTAACAAAACATAGGAAAAAATAATATGTCTTTAGTAAAATGAAATTCACATCAAGGCCAAATGCCCTCTGTCCTCCATGAAAGCCAAATTATATCATTCTAATCAAATGTTCACTCTAGACGAGCTTCAGGATTTTAAAAGTACTTTTCTTTCTGCTCTATATTTACAATGTCATGAACCTGTCTGTGCAGTCATTTTACCTTGGAATTAGTTGTATGCACGAGAGCTCACTGAAGGGTGTCAAGGTTGCAACATTATCAGAAAAAAAAAAAAAGGTTAACTTGGTTAAGACCCAAAAATAGGAAATAAAAAAAGAAAAGTGAGAACATGTATATATGTCTTACCTAGCAGACATAAATTTTAGAGAAACAAATAAAAAGCCTAGGAGAAGAATTTTTCTTAAAAAATCCCAGATGACATACAGCAAATTTGAATATAAGAAAAATAATAAAAATCCTACAGTACTTCTGCCCCTTGTTTCCTATTAGCTCTTCTCTGTGTACAACTTTGGTAATATAAGATAAAAGAACTGAAGTTCTGGGGTTATCAATTTTAGCACTATTAGCAATAATGGCTGTTTAAAAAGTCAATAAGCAGAAAATAAAAATAAATAAAAATACTCTTGTCATATTTGGATAAAGTCCCGAGGCAGACATTCTTTTAGTGAAAAAAAGCCCTCAGCTGCAGAGAGGTTTTTGCTCTCTTTGGCGGGGATTTCCATGCAAGCTCATCACATTCCAGACACTTTTCCCTAAGCATATTTCAATTCCTTGATTCTTCTTCCACTTCATAAATATTGTCATTTGTATTTCAGCGGGATAAATCCATGAGTAGGCATGTGCTAACAGAGTTTACTGGTGGCATAAATTGAGTAGGCATTTAAATAAAGCTTAAATAGCAAAATATCGTGTGGAAAAAAAACTGAATGCTCCTGAGAACGAAAGTAACAGGGCAGAACAAAATGCAATGGTACAATGAAAGCCGTGCATTTAGTTCTTACTCTGCTTTTGCTCTAAAGGAAAAGAAGTAAATACGTTAGTTGGAAGCAGAGAACAGAGAAGAACATTTGATCTTAGAGTAATGAGGAAGTAAATATATAGCAGATGAGGGTTTCCTGTTACAAATAGCAAGGTATTAATTAAATCATGCTTGCCATTACAAAGACACATTACCATTATCATGAGGAATATTGTTTTGTTCAACCCTATTTGTGAAAGACGTATTTCCACTTCAAAAGATGTCAGACACAGAAATAAGAAAGACCCAGAGAAAGACTTTTCTATGTTTTGGCTGGAAACTGAAGAAAATTGGCTGTTTAAAGCAACAAAAATAAAGACAGGAAGTAGATATCAAACTCTCTTGGTGAAGAGGTAGGAGCTAAAAGCACATGGATGAAGAAGCTCTACTTAATACAAGGGATAAGTGTCTGTGTGTGTGAACTTAAAGAATGCAGTTATCAGTCTCAAAACACTGTCCCAAAGAAGGAAGTTCTCATAAGATAAGCCAGCACAAAAGGAACTTAAAATAAGCACAAATGGCACAGCAGGAAGAAGCTAATTCCAGGCCTAACAAAGGTGGAGGTTTGGTTAGCACCTGGATAAAAGTTTCTATGATGGCAAGTTGTGGGAAAAGAGGCAAGTGCTTATACATGCCATCACAATTTACCTAAACAAAATCTATGCCCTGTGGATATCCATGACTTGGACTGTGTAAGTGGTATCTCCAGAAGAATTACTCTGGGACCAAAACCACCAAGAAGACCAGGGTTAAGTAGGACTAGCAGGATGCCACAGAGATCCATCTTGTGGTGGTATCTTTCTACTTAGTCCATTGCTCTCTGTTTCTTGTTTTCCTTCTGCCTTTTCCTGTTTCTTTCTGCCTTTTTCTCTACCATATTTGCTGTCAACCTATATTTAATGTTAAAATCTGTACTATTGACTTAGGCATATGGCCTTGTTTACACCTTATTTCAGGTAGACACATCTCTTAATAATCAGGTCATAACAGTGTGAGGGGATGTGAAGAACCTGAGGCTGGAAACGGGAAGCAGTTTCTTATGGGAGGGCAATCCTCTAACTCGAACCTCCATCCCATGCCCTTGGCTTGGGCACTTACCATACTTCAGAGCGGGCTCATGGCTGTTGTGCATGGGAGGCTGCATGTGGCTGGTTTTATATTTGCCTTGCTTTGCCACTTGTTTCTTCTTACTCTTCAGTTTATGTGATGAAGTAGACAAGTGGATCCCCATTAGCAGGAATCAATCTCAGGTGTTGCGAATTGCAGACCAGCAATTTAATCTCTGCTTCTTTTCTAACACCCTTAGACCTAAATACCTCTGAAAATCTTGCTCCTACAGCTTCACTGTGGTTTAACCTGTTTTAAAAAGTTGTATCTGTACTTAATATCTTCTTTTGGTTGTTTTTTTATGTGAAGATATATCATGTTCTAGTCAGTTTAGCACAAGTTAGACCAAAGGATTAACCTTCCCAGCTCCTGTGTGAAAAACAAGTGATGAATTTAAGGGTCATTTGACTGTGAGGTGTGACGTAAAATTAAGGATGATGACATTTTCTGCAGAGTATACCATCTGTATCAAAAACACAGTCAAGGACAAAATTACGAATTTTTCTTGGGAAGCTGTCTTGGTTTAGAGACAAGTTTAGGAGAAAATGCTCTGGAATGAGTGTTTCCTTTAAAAAAGGGTTCCAACAATCCCCTTCTGCCAATGAGAGATTAATACTAGAGGATGAAAGCAAAAAAAAAAAAAAAAACCACAGCAGTTTATTGACAGAGTGCCCATATGGCATGGGAAAAAATAAAACAAGAAAGCATAGATGCTAGATATTCAATTGTCCAACCTTACACCACCTATACTAGAACCAAAAAAACCAAAATGCTAGGGAAAGGGAACAAAAACACTGTCTGACAACATGGTGGGGAGGAAAAAATGGCACTGGCTTCTGTCTCAGGAAAGAAAAAAACAAAACATGCACAGAGGAGCTCACGCAAACACAGGTGAGAACCTGGTGAATCTCTGTCCTGTCCCTTCAGATGGTAGCAGGTGAATCTGGTGGATTTGGTGTCTAGGAAAAGGGAAAAAACCTTCTTGCCTAAGCTAACAAAAACCAGCAAATAAACAAAGGAAGAGAGCCCAATCTGCCCAGCACCTGGAAGTCTGGGGGTTTAAAAAAGCCTGCCGTAGAGTCCCATGGCTCCCTCCTCCCACTAGATCCACTGACTTTTCAAATGGCAGGCAGTCATCATGTTCCAGCATAACACAAACTATCCATGTGGAATTCATGCTCTTTGGTTTGCTTTTGAGTTTGCAGTTGCAATATCATATCAAACTTATTAAAAAGAAAGTTCTCAAGAACTAACTTCAATAGAAAAAGAAGGAAAAGAGCTTACACTGTTTTAGTATCCTGTCTCTTGTGCCTTGTTCAAAATTTTCAGTTCAGAGCTCTAATAAAGAGAATAAAAGAACAAGCTTAGCAGAATGCATTGGGGGGGGAGTAAATGGTTGCAATCCCTTGTACTTTTCTTTTCATTAAAACCCAAGACTGAAGAGTACTTAATTCGTGTGTTTACTTATTGGCACTCAAAAGCAGCACACTTTTCTGATCGTAACAATGTAAGAACATCAAAAATTGTGATGCCAGTCTGTGGGAAAAATAGCATGTGAGTGACTAGATAACGTCTGTTTGAAAACATATCCTTTAGTGCCACTGGAACACAAAGGACTTGTTTTTCTTCAGCAAACACATCCTTCCAACAGTCAGACGTGGAGTAACAGGAAATGAGAAATGTAGCCAGTTAGCCCAGATGAAATTGCAATTTTGCAATCACAAATATAAAGGTAAACTTTATTTTCAAAGGCAAGTGGGAGAAAATGGAGTGCTGCTCACAAATCCTGCTGTTATTTGCTGTAAATCCCCAAGTATCTATTTAATCCACAAAACTTTATATCTAAGTATTACTTTTGGGTTTGAGCCAAAATCCAGGGAAGGATCCAATTGCACACATGCAGTAAAGTGTCTAAATGTAAAAATTTGTGTGGTTTTTAGAACTGTTGAAGAGTTGCCATTTCTATTTATTATGGAAGGGTTTTTAAACTGGTTGGAACTCATGAAATTTGGGCCACTTGATTGTATGCCTTCACTTCAGGTTTCATGGCTAATTTTGGAAACCTAATTTGACAAAATGGTGCTTATAGTTAAAAAAAAAAAAAAGGTATCTATTTAAAAGCAACCATCACTGCACCTTTTGTTCTTCAGTCACTAAAGCATGACCATGGTTAGTAAGTGGCATCAAATTAAAAATGGCATGAAAATTTAGAAATGGAATACAGTTAAATTGTTTGTTAATGTTTTGGCACTGTGGTGTGATGAAAACAAGTGCAACAGCAGATTGCTCATTCACTTTGCTGTTGCCCGTGTCACTCCAATATTTAATTTCAGACTTGAAAGGGTTTACCTTAAAGATAACTCAGAAAATATTAGGGTTTACTAGTGAAAGCAAAAAAGCATTAGCTGTTGTGTGGTATGCGTATTTTTTAACATTAGGATTAGAGAAATGTAAGAAATTGCTGAAAATATAACCTTTGTAGGTAGCTGTTTTCAACGGGGAGAAGGTTGCCTCAGATTTACAGATAGATGTCACTGAAGGAAGATGCTTTTGTCATGAAGATATGTACCTTCTCTTGTGGTCCTCATTACACGTTACGCTTCAAGAGAAGGAATAGTAGGCATACTATGGGGAGGTGAGGAACAACAGAATAGCAAAACAGATTTTGCACTGCGTCAGGTAGAAGTGCACCACAAAAGCATAATTTTGTCTATATATTGTTGTCAAGATAATAATAACTTTAATTATAAACTATTCTAATATCATTCAGTTATGTAGAAGGTCAAGACTGGGCTAATACAGGAAAATGAATGAGGGACTACAAGAGACACCAGCTTACACTTCTGAACTACACTGTTTCATTCACGAGTGGCAAATTGCAGTTACATGCCTACTTCTTTTCATGCAGTACAAAGCTCTCATGCAATACAAGTCCTTATAGAAGCACCTACTTTAAAGTTTTTTATGAGAACCATTATTTAAACTCTATGGGAATCTAATTTTCTATTGTTCCACATCTTTATGTCAGTTATAACACTTAAGCAAAAGGATCAAGAAATACAAGAAATGCAAAATGGAAATTACAATCTTCAGACACAGAGACTTTCTTCTCTGTGCTGATTTAGTATCTTCTTAATTTCTCTGCAACCTTCGAACAGAGTTAGTCTATACAAGTTTATTTAGTGCACAAAATGGTCAATCTTTGGCTTCACGAAACTGCAAAATATTCCAAATAAAGATAAACAAAAACCTCAACACCTGGGTAAACTTTCCACTAATGTATCCTACAGATTCTTAAGTTATTCTGTCTAATGTCCACAGGGACACTCATCTGTAATATTTCCTTTGGGTTTTTTAACAATTAAAGGAAAAACTGTTAATTGGAGAGCTAGAAGGGAAAGTTTGTTATGTTCTGAGATCAAGAAAAAGTCCTTAAAGACATGCGGGCTTTAAGTGGTTCTAATTTTTTTTTCTCATTGCAGTAATCCAACAATACAATGGTAAAGAGTATTTCATCTCAGAATGATGTAACAAATTAGGGTTGAAAATGAGTGTGGGTTTGTTTGGAAATTTTGTTAAGATTTTTAAGTCAAAATCATCTCTAATGCTGTAAACAATGTGACAAATTCAAACTAGGACAGAGCTTCTTGCACATACATCTCATGTATGCTTCCTTAAAAATACAGGCAATCCATGTAGATGAAAGAATTAAGTAGCTGTTCCAGGAAGCTGAGTAGTGGAGAGGAGTGGTGTGTTTATAGTCAGACAGGCCTTTTTGGTCAGTACTGCATCACTTACATGGCAGAAGAGAACAAGAACAGGAGTGACAAAACTGTAACAAGGCATCGTTTCCACTAATTCATGTATATTCAGAGTGGGACAATGACAACTACTTCTGATGCACCAAGATCAGAATTACAACTGTGTTCTTCTACCATAAGTGTACTATTATTATTATTGCTATTATTTTCTTACAAGCTTCTCTAATGCCTCTAAAATGTAGTATCAACTGCAGTGCTAAATTCCACAGTTTAATAGCAACTCACACATTCCACTGTAGGTATCTTCTTTCAGTTACCAGAGGGCCTAACAGTAACACCATTTGCTATGGTCTGGGAAGTAGGAACACTGACAAATAAAGAGGCAGACATATTTGTCCATGTGCATTTGCTTTGGTTATATTTCTAATAGGCTCAATTGCTTAAAGAACTTCTCTTTCCGTCTAAACCTTCTTCACAGTCAAATCTAATTTTGATGCCCTTTTGCTCAGCTAAGAGGCTGAGTGATTGATCTGGGATTGGGAGCAAAGGACTGCTGAAAATGCTTTCCCTTTTGTAATTTCTGTGGTAGCTCATAGCCTTGGTGTTTTTCCTTCATGAAGTGAAGGACAGTAAAGGAAAGGACAATGGTCCTGGATGTATTTTCAAACTGTAACCTTTCTTGTCTTATCTGGGATCTGTGTCTCCGTAGTATAGTGATAGATGGGATCCGACACTCCTGTGTAAAATCTAAGAAAATCAGCTGTTTGTGAAGTCTCATATATCTACTGTAGTACTGCAGATGGGCTGAGAGGCTCTTGCTTTTGGAGCAGAAACATGCTACTTTTTGCTCACTGCTTTGCAGTGGCAAAAGCAGGGTCATTCAAAGGATTTTATCCTCAGTCCTGCTACCTCCTCCCTGAACAGTAGAGGCCATTTTCACCAAAGCCTCTTTGTTCCTTCAGTTAATTTTTAGTTTGACTTTAGAAGAGCATATGAAGAGAAAAGCCTCTCAAAACCCTACCTATGAAATAACTCCCTTTTTTTTGATTCTTCCTCAAATTTTATTCCTTTGATTATAATGACAAGAGTCCTAGTCAATACCCTGTTACTTTCATAGAACATAAAACTAAGTAGGTGGTCTTTACACACCTAAATTACATTATTTTCCCTGAAGGAATTGAAGATTTGATATAGAAATACAATTGATATTTCTTGTATAAATCAAGAAAACTACAGTAAATTCACGAATACAAGCCGCACTGAGTATAAGCCGCATCTCCAGGTGTTGGCAAATATTTCGTTTTCTGTCCATAAATAAGCCGCACCCGAGTATAAGCTGCTCTGTCGTTCGCAGCGAGGACCCGCGTGCAACAAAGTTGCCAAATAGTAACAGAATGGCGGCAGGGTGGGGTTTACTGGCTTGGCTCGGGCTGTGCAGGCTCGGCCCGCTAGGGGCTGCCAACGGGGCCAGCTGGCCCAGCCTGGCGCTGCCGCTTGGGAGGGCCGCTGGGGGCCAGCCGCCGCTGCCACTGGGCTTGGTCACCGCGGCAATGGCGGTGCGGGGCCCCCCCGTCTCTCCCCCGGGCTGCGGCAGAGGAGGGAAGGAGAGAGCTCTCCCTCCTCTCTCCCCGCCCCCCGTGCTGCCTGCAGGGAGCCAGGCTCCACCCGCAGCACACCAGAGTAACAATTTGTAACAATCGCGAAATGCCGGCTTTGCAACTGCTCGGCTCAGCACTCTGGCTGGCACTTCTGAGGTTGTAAATGTCAGAAAATTATTCACATATTAGCCGCTCCTGAGTATTAGCTGCATTTCTGGTGTGGGAGAAAAATCTTAGTCAAAATGTTGTGGCTTGTATTCGTGAAATTACTGTATATTTGTTTCCAAGTTTCTAGGTAGAAGAACTAAGAATACAGTGTAGATTAGTACTTTTATTTCTTTTATTAGCTCTCATGTAGATGACCTCATTTATATTATGCTAAATAAAAGATTAAAAGCCCATTGAGGCAATCACTGCATCTATGTCTCTGTGAGGAAGCCTAGGGACTACTCTTGCAATAAGTCATCCATATAAAACTGAATCAGGATTTTATGGTCTAAGGATTCTTGCATGAAACAAATAAAGGAACTAACAAAAATTCCAAACCAACAACAAACCAAAAATCTCAACCAAAACCCAAAACAAAACCACAAAAAACCCCCCAAAGAAACAAAAACCAAAAAATCGAAAACCAACCGACAACAACAAAAAAGCAAGACTAAGACCATACAGACAAAGAAACCAACCAACCAACCAAAAAACCAAACCAACCAACAAACAAACAAAACCCTAACAAAAACCAACCATACAAATCTAGCACCTTAGCCTATCCAGTGAATTAAGGTAGAGTGAAAAGATCTATACAAAATATTTGCCCTGAAGATACTGCAATATAAAGAGACATGAATGGAGAAGATTTTTTTTTCTCTTGCCATTGTTTAAATACTTATCTAATTTTTTTAAATACTTGCCTGATCTTTACATTCTGGTTTTACTTTTGGATTTTTTTTACCCTATTGAATAATCCACTCTTAAAAAATGTGAAAGAGTAAAGTGTGTTTTTGAGATGCAAACCAGTCAGGAAACACTATCTTCATAGGCATAAAAAAGACCCATCCATGTGTTAAAAAAAAAAAAGAAAAGAAAAAAGAAATAAATTTTGATGTTATATTTGCTGGAATAGGCCAGTTTTCTGTTTGGTAACAATGTCAGTGGGCAAACATCTCATCATAGACATACATGGGTGTGTGCAAACCTGTTCAGTTCATCTTTAATTGAAACTCTGAAATAAGCCACTTGGCACTGAGAGGCTTTGCTAAACTCCCAATCTGACTCTCAAATTAGCACAGCTGACCCTGCTGTATTCAGCTGCTTGCATACTAACTAGGTGATCAATTTTTCTTTTATTGTAGTGCTTAAAAGTGTGTTGTCCTGCTTCATTTTACTCTTGTTCTTAGTCTTTCATGAATAATTAGCAATCAAAAAGGAAAGGTAGTTGGTTTTTTAAAGTAACTTCCCCATTAATCATCTGTGATTAGCTGCAAAATCTCCAGGGCTACTATCGTTCTTTGAAGCTCTGCTTGCTATCATTCGGCTAGTTCTTGCCTGTTGACTATGTCAGTGATAGAACTGACATGGCCATTTAAAATAAAACTCCTTGATCTGCTTTTTGTTCTGAACTTTAATTCTCAGAGTGCTGCACTGGTCCTGCACTTACAAAGAATCTTGCTGTACTACAGAAATTTAACACACAAGAACCTACACAGAAGATTCTAACACAGTTATGATTATCTCATTCCACTTTACACATTAGAACTGTTGCATAATTATTAACTATGTGACCTCCACTATACCCATTGCAAGACAGATAATTGTTACTTATCATTTCAGTTTCACACCCATTGAAAGTCACACATGAAAATCACAGATTCTGCAGTTTTCTTAGCAACAGCAGCTGAACTGCAGAGGAGATTAAGGAAATAAGTCACTTTTGGGAAGCCCTTAATAGTTCATCAGATCTGTACTCTAGTGTTTATTACATTATTACATGTCTATATTTAATAAAGAAATATTAGACACCTTGACTCTCTTGCTAAAAGCAATAGGGTGTCTGCCATTGCTCAGCATGGGTGCTGTCTCTATCAGATCTTAAAAATTAACAAGCTTCTCTTGAATATCCTAATATATCTGGACTTGATGTTAAAATGAGAATTTGTAAGTTTCTGTCACTATTTCATTTTATTCATGGAGCTGTGCCACCCACTCCAAAACACTTAAACCTCTTCTCTGCACTCCTCTGTACAAACAGCAGATCTGAGGAGCAAAGCTCCATAATTCTTGTTCAATAGGCATGAGGTAGTTGAGCATGTGCCAACCCCAAACACAGCTGGTGTAAGTCAACCATCCTCCTCCATAAAAGGACAGCCCAGGGCCTGTTGATCTCTTCCATGGACAGCAAGCTGCAGCCAGGATCTCCCCTTGAGGAGGGACACCTCTCCAGGTTACTCCTCAAGGCTGAGAGATTCCTTGTTGTAACAGATCCTTGGTAAGTAAGAGATCAATAGGATCCTCAACTTTGAAATCCTACCTAAGTGATACAAAGGATTGATTGTGCCCATGTCATCATTCAGACATGCTCCATTGACCAAGTCTGGGACTACGCCTGGCTGCAGTGGCACAAGAGCTCCCCTCATGAAAGAAGTTTAGGAAGCAACAGGGTCCTTTCTGAAGCTCATGACTCAACAGCAGGGTCTCTGACAGTTCTGCCTCACCCTCTCCTTTATGCAGTAAGCACTTAAGAGCTCCTTGCCATCAAATATGATTAAACCACTGTCACACTTACTATGAAACTTGGCTAAATCACTGATTTAGATCAATAAATATGTTACTGGTTCTCTCATTTTGCAAGTTAAAAATGCATCACCTGGGGTAAATTGATGGAGTGTGTCTGTACATGTGTTTCAGTCATCTCTGGAAATACAAACAGGCTGGTGCTCCAGTCTTTACAGCACAAACTCCATGCTGCAGGAAGAATTTCCCAAATGTACTGCCTCCATATTAGAAAAAGCAGTACCTGTCATACTTAAGAAGGATAGAAAATTTAAGCAGTCAATACAGCAATCAATAGTGTGACCCAAAGCTTTTGGTCAAGTAAGACCTTCATATTTTTTTGGTTCTACCTCCTGATCTAACAAGACATGTTACTTTTGTTCCCCTGTCTGGTCTTACAAGATCAAAGAGGCTTTAATCCTATTTTAACTACGCCCTTTTCAATAAAATTATTCTCTTGAAAGCCTAATTATATACAATTTTAATTTTTTAAAAAAAATTAATGAAAATATATTTTTTAATTATTACTTTTACTTAATTTATTTTTATATTTTATATTTATTGTGATAGGGGCCTAAATATACTGAAATATTTGAGTGGCATATACAAATAAATGACACCTCCAGGAATGGTTACTTGCATCAACACAGATATAAATACATATAATCTACAAAGACTAAAAAAACTGCCAACCAATAAAAAGATAGCAAGGAATAAAGGAGGCACATTATTTGCCCAGTGTGAATTTGGCTGAATACAGAAACTGGCTTACTTTTTAGGAAAAAACCAAAAATGTTACTTTTTGGTTTCAAGTTATATCTATTCCAGAAACTTCTTTTGCAAAAGGCAGTCAGCCCACAGACTAGCCCAGTAAAGAACTATTGGCAGCTAGATGAAGTTGACACACAGGGCATGTTTTGATTTTTTAGAATCTATTTTTGAAACGGCATTTTCGTGAACAGCAACCTGGCATTTTTAGTACAGTAATTTCACGAATACAAGCCGCACCAATTTGACCAAAATTTTGGTGGAAACCCGGAAGTGCGGCTAATATTCCGGGGCGGCTAATCTATTAACAAAATTCTAAAAGCTGCCAACACGGAAGTGAGAGCCCGCGGCAGCCCCAAGCCAAGCTGGAGCCCGGCCGGCCCCGGCAGAGGTGGGAAAGCCTGGCAGAGGCGGGGCCAGCAGTGTCGGGGGCGGGCGGCAGAGCCTGAGCCAGCATGGCGGGGGAGCCCGGGAGAACTGGGGCTAGCAGCGCAGGGGAGCATGGCAGAAGCAGGAAGGCCGGCGGGTGGGGCTGCCTGGCAGCGGGGGAAGCCCAGCATAATCGGGGCCAGCAGCGTGGGGGAGCCCGGCGGTGCGGGGGCCTGCAGTGCCGGCCAGGGCGAGGAAACGCGGCGGCGGTGCAGACGGGAGGGGGCGACCGGCGAGCCTGGTGGCGGCGGCGGCAGCCCTGCCGGCGGGGCGAGCGAAAGCGGCGCTCGCGAAAGCGCCGCCGCGAGCCGCGAACCGCGAGCCACGAACCGCGAGCCGCGAACCGCGAGCCGCGAGCCGTGAGCCGCGAAAGCGCCGCCGCGAACCGCGAGCCGCGAACCGCGAGCCGCGAGCCGCGAGCCGCGAACCGCGAGCCGCGAACTGCGAGCCGCGAACCGCGAGCCGCGAAAGCGCCGCTCGCGAACCGCGAACCGCGAGCCGCGAGCCGCGAGCCGCGAAAGCGCCGCGGGGCGGGCGCGGCGCGGGGCGGGCGCGGCGCTCGCGAGGCGCGGCGCGGGGCGAGCGAAAGCGGCAGCGGGGCGGACGGCGAGCCCGGCGGCGGCAGCCCTGCCAGCCGGGCGAGCGAACGCGGCAGCGGGGCGGTGCTGACGGGAGAGGGGGGCCAGCGAGCCCGGCGGCGGCGGCAGCACCACCCGGCCAGCCCCGCCGAGCCGTGGCGCTGAGCTGGGCCACCCGGCCCCGTCGGCAACCATGAGCGGGCCGAGCCTGCCTGGCCCCGCCCCGAGCCAGTAAAGCCCGCTATGCCGCGATCCTGTTACTAATTGGCCAATTTGTGAAAGCTGCGCACGGATTCTCGCGACGAACGAAAGTGCGGCTAATATTCGGGGTGCGGCTTATCTATTGACAAAGACAGCAACATTGTCGAGGCACCGGGGGTGCGGCTTATAATCCGTGCGGCTTGTATTCGTGAAACTACTGTAACTTAAATGTGAAATAGAATTATTTTATTTAGGATATGTTTGCCCAAGTTATATTTTCAAAGTACAAGCATTGTCCATAATAAGTATGGTAGAGACATCTAAGGAAGGTCTTTGCACAAAAGAAAATCTAAATAATATGCTATACACTTGCTGACAAATAGCATATTGTCATAGTGATATATTCCTCATCTTTCATGTAAACATATATCTTGCAAATTAGTAGTAGCTATTAGACTTTTGGGGTCTTGATTGATTTCACTTTGTATTTGCAGAGAAATTATTTTACTTTTTTGATGTGCTGTATAATGCATTCAGCTGCTTAGTACTGAAGCCAAATATACGGATTTAAAAGCTAAGTTTTAGCCTTTTTTTTTAATTATTCAGGGAGTTTTTAATGAGAAAACCTTAACCAATGAAAGTATTTGAACTATTTGTTAAGAAAGGCAACACTTGCACTGCCACTGTGATACATGCTATGCTCCCATTAACCTTGCAGAAGGAAATCAAGGGACAAAACATATAAAGGACTTTCATACTCACATTGTAGTTACATGTCCCTGCCAAAGGGGAGCTGAAATGAAGATAAGCTGGCTCCAGAGTGCACTTGGGTGCAGATCTGATTTCACAGCAGTTTTTCTGAGAACCAGATCCATTGAAATCTCTTTTCCTCTGGTGCCATGCTGAACTCAGATTTCTGCCCATCCTTGTGTCATTCTCAAGAAGGAAAATGACTGGATGACCAAGCAAACACTCTGCTCTTCTGCCTCTGTTACTGCCTGTGGGTGAGTCACATTGCTGAGGTTACCCAGATGCCTCTGTTTTCTCTTTGCCACTACCATATATCCACTGCAGTTGAAAGGGACTACTTACTACACAGATGACTGTGAACAAGTAATAAGGGCAGGCACTAGGAGATTTGGACCTATTAATTTTTCAGACATAAGCACAGCTAAAGCAGGGCTTGACCTTTATAGAGGTTCCTAATGTCTTTCCTTCCAAACTTTATTGCAAAAAAACTGCCATGCAAAAAAGGTTAGGCAAAATTCTCTCTGGTGTCTGACTAGATTCACGCTCACATTTCCCTGCAGGAGTAGATGTGTCTACCTAGAGGCAAATCTGATATTTCTGCTGGAGAAAGACTTGACCACATCTTAAGTATTTACTAAAATATCAGGTTTACATCCAGAAAAGCAATTTTTTCAATACTCAGATATTTATCCTTGTAGACAATTTCAGTCTAGAACTAATTTTTTGGGGCATCTCGTAATTTTTTCAGGAGTCTGTTTGTTTTATTCCACAGTAACATATTGTACTTACATACTAACAGGACAAAAATAGATTGAAGGAAAAATAGAGCAACCATCCTTTAAATTCATTAGAATGAAGCAGTGAACATTTTTAGAGTGATCTCTGTTGACCCAAATCCATAAAATCTCCATCTTATTTAAACTAAAATAATTCATGCATGGTTTTCCTTATAGCATGCCTGTTTTCATCTCATACCAGCAGGGACTAATCTAGTGGGGTTTGAAAACTTACTTGTTTGTAGAAAGAGACTTTCATATCTGAATGCTGACCAGTGCTGATACAGTGAAACAAACTTTGTGTTTGCAGCAAATGGCAGTACCAATGACAGCCCCCAGTCCCATCAATAACGTCAAGTCCTACAAGAAACAGAGAAGCTTATGGACTCAAGATACCAAAACTCTTATTTCCCCAACTCTGAATTTCCCCAAAATACAGAATATTCTGCACTATCTATATTTCACTGAGCACATCAGGAAACTGTTGTTTGAAAAACCTTAGATTGTTAGATTTTTAGACACCGCTTCTTAAATAGTTGACTTTTTCTAGAATTTGGAAGAGCATTCTACTGTGAAAGGTTGTAGGAGGAGAAGATCAGACCATAGTTAAATTAAGAACTACAGTCCCTACTGTCACGAAATATTCATACCTTCAAAAAGTGGTGACGGTAGTACTTAAAGAAAGATGTGGAAAATGTGGGAAATGAGTAATTAATCATAAAATCATACAGTCATACATGGAATGGTTTGGGTTGGAACAGACCTCAAAGATCATCCAGATCTAACGACCCTGACACAGGCTGGGACACCTTATACTGGAACAGATCACTCAGATCCACATCCAGCCCAGTCTTGAACACCTCCAGGGCTGGAATCTACAATCTCTCTGGGGGCAAACTCTTTCAGTGCCTCACCATCCTCACAGTAAAGAATTTCTTCTATGATCTTATCTAAACTTATTCTCCTTCAGCTTAAGGCCATATTTCCATGTCTTATCACGACATGCTCTTGTGAAATATCCTTTTCCAGCCAACAAGAAATGTTGGCAATTCTTCAGGTACTGGAATGTACTAAAAAGTTTCCTCAGTACCTTCTCTTCCCCAATCCAAACAGCTCCAACTCTCTCACCTTGTCTTCACAGAAGACGACCTTAAAGGTATTTCACTACTCGGAATATTAAGGAATGGTGAATTCAGCTTTATCTGCCAAGCACATATTCATTGACTCGGAATATTTCCTGAAACTTCCATATTGTCATTAATTCTTTTCTAGAAGTTACATAGTAATTGGTGGGAAAGGGACTTGTGGCATAAACTGGAAATGTCATATCTCTAATTTTCTTTTGTCTGCACCATTTAATTTATCATCTTCTGATAATTTATAGGTATATATAGGTATCTGGATCTCACAAGTGTTTTTGGATACCTATTCATGTTTTCTTTTCTTTTTGGCTTCAGATCTGTATTCTGTTTTCGTAAGCCATATAATGTCATCTACAGCCAAAGTATTTTAAAAAGAGTTTAAGAGCAAGAGGCTAATATTTAAATTTAATTTTTTGTTTCTAAATACAGTGCAGTCATTAGGTAAAACAATAAAGAAATGGGGGGAAAAAAGCCAGACAAGGGAGTCAGGGAAAATTTTTTTGTTCCATCAGAATTCTTCTCATCTGCAGTGTGGGTACTGAAATGGTCCTAACTTTCCCATTGTTTCTCTGTACAGTATTAACAGTGGTTTCTTGACTAGAGGTTACACGAAGGCATTAATTAGCTGAACTAAGTAATCACTTTTTTTTAAACTCCACGAAGCCTAGAACACTTCACTTCTATTTAATTACCATGCATAGCTCTTTTGTAGTTTGCTAATAATGAATACCATTGCTCACTGATGTGGCATTGATCACATATTTACACTGTTGCCTAACTGATTCAACATGACAAATGTCACTGACCAGACTTTCAGAGCCATTGCTTTTGCATACGTATAGCAAAATCAATTTAAAAGGCAATCCATACTACATGTGTACAGAAGTAGGTATTAACACAGTATTATAAAGAAGTCAATCCCTCCAAGAAGATTTACTTCTGTTGAGTAGAGATATGCAATTTATTTCATTAACTTAAAAGAGGTACACTGTCTTCTTTCCCTTTTTATTCCCATATTGCCGCTTTCCTAATCCTGGTTCACAATCATTGCAGTGAATGTCACGAAAGCTAATCGATCCATTTCAGTTTAGGAAAAAATGGCCCCAATTGATGTTTTAGCTGTCTTTTTAACAATGTTAAATAGCTGGAAACTGTTGAAGTGAAAGACTTTTACTGCTTGCTGCAAGTGAATAGTGTAAACAGTATTGATTTGCTATGAAGGCTTTACAGTAGAGAAACATTCAGTACATTATTTAAAGGATAACTATCTATTTGATTTATTCCTAGCTTTTATCCGGACATTTATAAGGTAGCTTTTCCTTCCTTTGCAAAGCTTTCTTTAAAAATAAAAATGGCATTCAGGCCTCTGTTTTAGATGGACTTGCTCCTGTTACGATCAGTAAAAGCTGAAATCCTCTCAGGAAGAAAAGGAAATAAAGCAGTGGTGGGAGATTTGATGCTCCTGTAGGTGATGAAAGTGGGAACTGAGCATCAAGAAGAGGAAGTGAGAAATTATTCATATCTTCCAAGCAGCCAGATGCCAGAAGGCAAAGCTGGAGATACTAGAAGGAACAACCTGGAATCTTCAAATCTACTACAGGTTTGGTTTTGATAATATTCATCAAAAAACTCTGAAAGTGACAAAAAACTCTGAAAGTGATCTCAAACTTGGAAAGATGAGAGTTTAAGAAACCACAGAGACTACAGCTGCGACGTGGGAAAAAAAAAAAGCCTGATTTTCCCAATATGATATGAAGGACATTTCTTCATTGCTTGTTCAATGCTTTCTGGAGAATGGAGGGGGATTGTTGCTTTCAACACACTGCATTTAATCCCTTTGTTAATAAATCGATACCAACAGAAAGGCAGAAAGTGCTGTTAGTGATTGCATGGTTATTTTATAGAATTTCATGCATTTATTTGTGTTACATGTCTATGTACTCTTTGACTGCTCTCATTCATAGAAGTCAGTCCATCAAATATCCTTTTCCCAGCAGTTTGCACTGGTGGACAGCACAGCAAAGTGCTTTGAACTCCTTCACAGAGACACACAATGATCAGATCTAACTTTAGCTGGTATGACAGAAAAAAAGACAAAGGCTTATTTCTCCTCTCAGAGCAAACCAAAGTGCACCTTAACTCACCTACTGCACAAGACCAGATCTGTACAAGATTTCGGTGTAAACTGACAGTAGGAGAGATGAATTAGCATAACTGACTGTTTCAATTGCGGAGATTAAATAGCCTTTTACTGCAGATGTTTACCAAGGAAAATGGTCCCTAGTGGAAGACTATAAACAGTTAAGATGGATTTGATGAGAATTTTAATTGCTGTTATGCAAGTGGTAATGCAAAGGTTTTATTAAGTGCATATGAAAACCAATCAATGTTTTTGAGAAAAAAAAGATCTTGGTAGCTGTTGTGTAGATCTTGATAGCTTGGTAGTGTTTGGATATATTAGTATTTCAGGCAGGAATGAGGTGCCTTCTTAAATTTTGTTCCCATTCTTTCTATCTGACTTTTAAGAGCAATTTCGTTAAGACAGCTAGGTCACATTTCAATGAGATAAGAGCAACAGCCTAAAAGCACAAACACCTGACCTCCATAATTTTTTTTTTCTGAATGCAGCTGAAAAATTGCAGGGTGGACTTTTCCCTTTCTCCCTTTCTCCCTCTTCAGGAGCAATAAGTAGTTTGAGTACTCCTCTCAGGAAGAATTCAAAATAGATTCGTTTTTTCACATGACTGTAATTTGCTTTTGCACAGGAAACACCTATGAGCAATGTTGTAGAATATTATAGAGTTTTTTCCAAACCTTCCACTAGGAACTGTTCCATTTTGCATGAAATTATTAAATATTCACCACTTCTCTCACCAGAAGGATAGAGGGAGAGGACATAGCTGCATAACATAATGGCTAGCTCAGACCTGGCTTTCTTGCTCCAATGGATACTTCAATTCCCTGCTCCAGTTGGTTCATGAGCTGAGACCCATGTCTTCTTCTTCCCAAGTGAATGCCGTAGCAGACTATTGCATCATGCTTAGCTTCTCCTCTATATAATTATTCACTGGGCCTTGCAAGGTTCAATAACATTTGGTTAGTAGAGCACTTGGTTAGTTAGCAGAAACACATATTCAGTGCTTCACTCTTGCCTGCTTGTCTCTCTGAAGACAAATAAAAAATCCTGCTGTCCTACTTGCCCAAAGAGAAAATGACAGTACACCCTTCACCACACCTAGAATGCCTTTGTCTGAATGCAGTGATGTATGCTCCACATATTTGGGTTAAGTAACGTGTATGAGGACATGGGTATAATTTTTGTGTAAAAGAGGACTGTAAATGCTCAGCACTGCCATTAAGTACAAATGCCCCACAGTCACTGGGGCACCTAAGTGATGTAAAATCTATTGGGGTGCAGCTGCATCTGGGTAGGGCTTTTAACTGAAAGAAAACTCCAGAAGAGATAGCACACAAGAGAAAAACTTCTTCAACAAATTATGAGATAGACACTATGTTTATTGAGATTACACCATGATTTCTTTTTTGAGATGAAAAAAAAGAATCATAGTTTTAAATATGAAAATATATTGAAACCAAACAAACAATTCAGTGATGCTTCTAAGGTGGACACTTTGTTGGTAGGCAGCACTAATTGCTGCAATAGCTTTTAGGTGTTTTAATGCACTCAAGTGAATTATGCACCACACTGCTTCTGAATGACACAGCCATTTCTGACTCCATTAATATGGAAGATTTCAGCCAAATGCTTTTAAACGATAGCTTCTCTTTATTTGTAATTTCAGACTCTATTGATTTCCTTCTGTTCCCTTCATTATGATTTCAATTGATTACCTTGGCAACTGCAATAACAATGATTGCACTTGACACTGTCTGAGACTCTCGAGATGGTATTTGAATAGGAATGGTATAATTTGGGGGAAAATGGCTACAAGAACCTGCCATTAATGTTACACTTACATTTTACTTTTATTGACTTCCCTCTCTTTCTAACAGGGCCTTGTCAGGGACTCTTGCAAATATTGGTTAGGATTTCAGTGACTCCTTGTAGTAAAAGATTCTTATTAACAAAGAGAACACTTTTTGTGGTGGGTGTTTTTTTCAGCACTCAGACAGTTCAGGGAAACATCCCACCCTAAAAGAGATTTTTGTTCCCTTGCCAGAAAAGCTACCAGTTTTTATAAACCATGTTCCTGACCAAGGGCTTTCTTTTACTAACTTATTATGTCCTTGCACACAGAAGAATTTCAAGTACAAAGGCATTACTTCTGATTAAAAGTTAATACGGATTTAGTCAGTTTCATTGCATCTTATGCCATATTGATGAGATATTCCATGTACCTTTCTCAGGGGAAAAGTGTCTGTTTATATTATGTAGCATTTCAGTTCTTCAGTTTGCACTTTAGCTTTATTCAAGAACTGTCCACAATATATGTACCAGTATCCTACCATTGGAAAAAATACTATAGTGGAGGTCTCTGTTCTTCTTCAAGGTATGTCAGAACTATATTTATGTCAGAGGAAATATTGCAGATAAGAGGTTAAAGGAAAAGAGGGACATCCTTCTCTGAACATTACAAAGGCAATTCACATTTATGAATACAATTTTAGAAAGAAAGAACTTCAGTTTCCTGTTTGTCACTGTGTCTGTGACCTTTCATTTTGATTTTATACCACATCACCAACAATATCTTCTGATTAAAGCTACCTCCTACAAATGTCAGTCATTTGGTACTTTGTATAATAATAGTATTTCCGCTTCTAAACTTACCATTGCAATTTAAAACAAAAAAAAAAGAAAGAACACAGCAAAAAAATTTGAACCTTTTCCTTAAAACCTTGGAAAATGGATGTGACATATAGCTGAGGAGTAATTTTAGCAATCTACCTTTCTGTTATCAGTTATTCAGTTGCAATGAAGAGTAGTGCTCTTCTTCCCCAGCCACTCCATTATGGGGAAACTGAATAATTAAAATTAGTGGCTATCGATAGTGGCGGTCATAGGTTAGGAGAGAAGCACTGGGAGTCAGACACGATAATTTTCTTCAACATGATAGCACCCTTCTGCAATCTGACCAACAGACTCAAGTACTACGAGAGTCAAGAAAAGGTAATTGTAGAGTAATGAATATTGCATGCTGTCACTATACTTTCTACTGAGAATATTTATCCATAATTATCCATATCAAAAATGGAAGTGAACTTTTCCTTTTATCCATTGCCCTGATATGCTTGGTGAAGTATGAAAACTCTTGGGTAGCCCAAGTCAGTCTTTGATCAGACTTTATAAACATGAAATTCAACTATGCAGAAATTTTTAAAGAGATTCAGTCTGTTACTTTATCTCTGATGTCATTCAGGGCAATGCAAATTTTACCCTAACTCACATGGAAATAGCCTTAGAAACTATGCTAAAGGAGTTCCTGAAAATTTTTTATTCAATCTTATAAAACAAATCCAAATAGAAAATGAGCAGCAGCCTAATATTGGTCTATATAGTTGTTTTACATAAATCATGAAGAAATGTGAGAAGTTTCATTTCATAAAATTCCACCTTGTCTTTCAACCAATAGCTAGATATTACAGCCAAGTCAGGAAACTGGTAACATCAGTAACTGGAAAGGCAAACTTCAAAATAAGATGGTTTTTTTGAGGACAATAAGAAGTATAGCTCAATAAAATATTGTATGAAGTGATATGGTCACCCAATAGGGAATACACAAATAATTTGATAAAATGGATACATTACTCAGACATCCTATTTCTGCAATTCATTCACTTAGGAATCCTAGAGGAGTTCTCAGCCACACAGCCTGAGATTTGGCATAAGGTTGATCAGCATAATTGTTTTCTAAATAGAAGAGGGGGATATCTAGCTGAAAACTTGTAAGATACTTGGGAGGAGAAAGATACATAGATTAAGAAGGAGAGAGAATGAGAGAGAATTTTATAGTAACTGCTTGCACTTGTAGATGTGTCATCTCATTACTGCTGTCAAGTAAACAGTGGAAGGAAAACCATTGAGGTGCTGTAATGAAATGGTGTTAGTGTAGGCCAAAAGCAATTAAACTCTAGTAATGACTATTGGGAGTAATTCAAGCCTAAACTATAAAAAATATGAAATATTAATTTATTTATTTGGCTGTATTCAAGTTTCTTTAAGTTCACATAATCATACTTGTTTAGAATGGTTCTCATTGTTATGCTGCCAGAGAAGAACCCTTAGTTTTCATTTCAGTGCTGACCAAGAAACACTGAGAACTTGAACCACCTCATTGAATGTAGGCAATGCTGACTTAACAGTTTATCAGCAGCCATTGCAACAATTTGTTTATGTTATAAAAAAATTTGATTATGTTATGTATGTTATATTATATGTTATGTGTTACGTGTTACATGTTACATGTTACATGTTACATGTTACATGTTACATGTTACATGTTATATATGTTATATATGTTATATATGTTATATATGTTATATATGTTATATATGTTATATATGTTATATGTTATATATGTTATATGTTACGTTATGTTATTTTTGGATACTGTTGTGGTGTGTAGGAAACTGTCTGCTCCTCTAAGGGCATCTGGCCAAGGGCCCTTTTCTGTGGAAAAAGTGGATAATAAGGAAAGGAAGAAACTTTAAACAAGAAACTTCAGAGACCCAAACCTGATTAATAAGAGACAGCGAGAGACATCAAGTCTGCCCATTCACAGTAACTGATGAGGACATGTAAGAGTACAAGAGTGTTCAAACAGAGTTTTCTGATCATGTATGTGGTTAGTTGGGAAACCGACTGAAAAAACAGGGAAGCCAGAAAAAATATACAGGCACTCTTGTCTAACAAATCAAAAATGGAGATGATGTCAAGAGTCAACCTCACCAATCACATCAGTTGATTGGCTAGCAGGAAACTGCAGATGGCCCTTGCAGGAAGATCAGCCTGGATATTGCACCTGGTATTATTTCAAACCACGAGAGATCCTGGAGCCCGGGCTGGCAGAGGTATACAAACCCATGAAGGGATGTGGAAAGGAAGGAGAACCACCAGAGCAAACAGTAGGAGGCAGGTAGAAAAGAGTCATAAAAGGGGCTGGTCACTCTTTTAAAAAAGGACAAGTCTGTACTCATTTATGGCTGAGCCCTGCACCTCATCACCACAGTCTGCTCTATCTTCTTGTGGTTTTTGCTAAATCTTCTCTTAATTATCTCTGCAAAATCTCACTCTTCAATCTCTGCATAAATGTGCTGCAAGGACTTAAGTGCTAGCTACAGTCAAGACCTCTGTGTGTGAGTAAAATTTGGGACCAATCACAAGAGTCAGGCTGAAGTTGCAGGAACTCTGACCTGTGGGGCCAGACTGAGTGGTGGCATAATACCAGAGACTGGAGTGAGTTGGAGGCTTTAATCTCCATTCACTGGAGCAGGAGTGGTATGCACCCTAAAAACCACCTATGGAGAAGTTGACGTGACAAGAGTTCATTGAGATGCTCAGTGCTGGCAGCTGAAGCAGATTGCTGGTCACAGCCCACGAGTCTTGTGCCAGTTGGTGAGTGTCAAGGGGCAGTATCTTCCCTAAATCCAGTGAACATGTGGGAGGCATGCGTGTGTGAGTGTATTCACTAGCAAACATCAGGCTGCACTATCTAGCCAGAGGGACTTGTGAGTGTAGGGGTGTCTGTGGAGCAAAGAAGTGAAGGCCATGTGTTTCCTAGAGAGCACTGAGCTGAACCAGCCAGGGGGCAAGGGGCCCATAGAGTGGGTCCAGGATACAGGCAGAGACAATGGATGAACAGAGAGGATGTGGCGACACTTGAAGGACATGCAAATGTGTATATGCCTGTAAACTTGGACGGTATCTTGTGCGCACTGCACAAGTCACATCCTGCCTCTTCCAGCCCAAAAGTAGGAGGGGACTCACCTGTCTGTATTTGTGTTTTATGTGATTTCTTTCTTTAGGTGATGTTGAAGGCATTGTCTTGCCTGTGGCAGCCGGTGTGACCAACCATTTCAGTATTCTGTGTGTGCCTCCTCTGAGCATATCTGTGCTTCTGTCCATGTGTCCCTGGGATATGTGCTCAGCTTCACCTCTGGCTGAACCACAAATAGGACAGCAGCAGGTGCACGCCTTGGGCTGGACAGAGTCCCCATGTTCACAGGCACACCTGTCTGGGCTTCATCAGGCCAGCAGGATGAAGTCCTTGGCAAGAGCAGGTGGGTGAGGTGGGTACTTTCTTAACTACCTGTAATAGCCAGTACAAGACCTGCAGACTGTCTCAAAATTCTTCAGCTTGGTTCATTAACCTACAAGAATCTTGGTGCCTATCTAAGGGTGCTGGGTTTGCCATATGGTTGCTAAACACTTTCAAAATGTCTATATCATACTTCAAGTGCTGTAACACTCTCTAAATGTTGTATGGTTTATAATTATGTCAATAATTGGCATTGATGAATTTCCCTGTATTGCCAGCCAGGCAAGGATTAATTCACCCAGCTTCCCAGGTAGCATCTATATAATTTTTCATACATACGTGGACAGAAGAAACCCAGAAAAAGTGGAATCACAGAGCATAAGGTAAGATTACAGAAGACACTGTAGTCCTATGGCTTCATAACAGTGCTATGATTGACAGTAACAAACTGCCAGGTTTGTATGGAGCTTGCAATGGCTGAGTTTGCAGACACTTGTTGTGTCCAAGTTTTTTCAACTGTCTGATGACAAGCTGTTGTAACTGAAAACAGTGTTTTCCAATGATTTTTATACAGATAACTCTAAAGAGTAGTTATTTAGTTCAAAATGAAAAATTTACAACTGTAACACAATGATATAGAGCAGAGAAATGCTGGCATAAGTGAAGAAATGAGATGCTGTATAAAATACCACTAAAGTGGACAGTCATGGTATGATAAAACATGGGGAACAGCCTTGGCATTGAGGAACAGAAAGCCTTAAGCAAGTCAGTGCTGGTGACTAAGAGATACAGATCTGGGACTGTAGAAAACTGATACATGGTTAAGCAAAGGAAAAAAGAAGAAATAGTACTAATCAAACAAAAGGTATCATGTAGTGAATTCATATATAATGTCAAGCTCCTGAAAAAAGGGAAAAATGTAAAATTATATTATCAAACATTAAAAACATACTCCAAGGGGATCCCAAGAGGGATCAATGTGCATGTCATATTCCTTTTGGCAGAGGACTACAGATGCTGATGACTCACCATAATACCTGCTCTGGAACAGGTTTTGGAAAAGGTGACCAAACCACCAAGAGAGCAGGAACAAACTAAGAAGTGAGTGTAACAACTTCAACTACATTATTATTCTTGTTCTGTTACAGTTAGATGAGTAATGATAAGGTTGTGATTTTCATTTCTACTAATACTACTAATTTATTTGGTTAATTCATATGCAAGGTAGTTTTCCTTTATACTGGTAAGCATAACATCAAGAAATTAAAAAGCTTTATTACAGGAATTAAATACATTTGGGAACTTATTTACAGACAGCTGTGGTTTGAAGGTTTATCTCATCAAAAGCTTCAATTTTTTTCCCCTTCTGCCAATTTATTCGTTTTATTTCTCCAGTTGTGTCTACTCTTTAATCTCTTTCTTATCTCTGTTTTCCCAATTATTTTCCTTCCCCTTTCCTCCTTTCCTTCTCCTAAGCTTCTTATTCTTGTGTCACTCTGCTTTTTATAGAGTACTCTCTCTACTCCATTTGGCTCCCCTTAAAGTCTTTGCCGTTGTTGTTGTGCGACAACTCTGGGTAGAAGAAAGTCAATGCCCTTTACAGGACTGCAGGACAATTGAGTCTGAAGCCTCTAATAAATGAATAGGAAGCAATTCCCTTCTTTGAGACTACAGCAACAGGACAGTGGAATTGCCTGCTTGGAAAAATCCTCCAATCCTCAATGCTCCTTTTCTTGCTTTGGAAACTTTTGCTGCCTCTTACTCATTTTCTGGGCTGGCCCTTGGTTCCCTTTACCCAGAATTTTATGGGAATTTCTGTGTTCTTTGACACAACATTGAAAAGGCCACAGATTATCCCAAAAGCTTTGAGAAAAAATCTGCGAGTAACTGTTTTAAAGGCTAAAACATTATTTGCCACCACTTCTAAATTTTACACCTTTTCAATACATCTAAGAAGAAAGCAATGTGAAATTCTGAATCAGAAATGTGTTTGCTGCAATAAGTTTTGCCACAGTTGTTGATAACATCACTTTTCAGCCCATATTTCATCGAACTGTTTTTCTGTAATGTTTCTCTTGTTTAAGGATAAAAGCCTGTTGTAACTCTCTTGTATGTTTATACCCCTTCAAGAATGTTGCTGCTTGTCTATATAGGTCTGCATAGATGTCTGACACAGAGCACTGACATCATGATCCAAGAACTTTATCCACCACACACACACACACGCACACACACACACCTTTTTAGCACAAATGGAAGCCCCTCTCCACTTTCTTTCTTCTAAGTTCTAGCCCACATTGCATCACTGAAGAAGGCACATTCTGGCTTATACATCTGAGTGGTGCAAGTATGAGATTGAAATCTCATATATGAGAATATGCAATGCCTATAGAGGTCATGTAGAAACAGATGTACTTCCATGTAGAAAATGCACCTTTAAACAAGTATTGACTCTTGTGGGAATATTTGAAGGAAACACACCTTTCAATAATAGTGCATTGTATTGAATTAATGAATCAAAGATCGCCTCTTGAGATATTGCATCAGAACAGTACTGTTACTTCTTTAAATGCAATTCTTACCTGACAGTTTAGTCATAATGTATAAGTGTCACACACCTGTATGATCAAAAAGATACATAGAATACTATAGGTAATATAGGTTTGAGGAATTTTTGGTAGAAAAGTTTTCAAAGTCTCCTAAAAATGAGCTAACTCAGATAAAGATTTTTAGGTTCAGCCTCATTTCTACTTTATGGTTCCTATTTCTTATTCTCTTTCCTAAAAACGAAAAATTATTGAATTTTGTTCTGATTTGTGAAGTTGCTGACTACAGTGGAGGATATCACTTCTCTGAATAGCAGTCTAACATTTTAAAACAGCCTACAGGTGCACTTTGTCTACCATTTGGTGTGATGGAGCAAGCACTGGATCTTATTACGTTGATTTCTGTACCTTACTGAGAATTGAATATCAAGCTAATTTTTCCTTTTCACATAAGTTTTTTCACATATCATCTTTTGTCTGATAGCACATTGCAAATATTGTTAAGTAAACAAAGTGGTATTTGGTTTTTGATGTAAGATATTCCAACAATAGCAAAAAAAACCACAACAAATTTCTATCATGGCAAAAATAATGAATAATTTTTTTTTCATAGAATGAAAAGGTTTCTCTGAAAATGGTAACTCCATTAAAGGGCAGTACTTGCTCTTAGCTTGTAAGTACTGTAGCTTAAAATGTATTAAAGAAGCTAACGGAATTAGCTGACTATAATTAGGGCTGATAGAAATGGTAGATTGAAGCTGGCACAGTAAAGGATCTCATTCAGTTGGACAGTTTTTTAATACCTCCTTCTGTGGTCAGGAGTTGTCTAATCAGGTATCTTCATGGGCTATGCTTCATATAATGGATGTCATGAACTTTCTTGTAGTGGTTCTTCTTATGAAATATGTTCAATTATGTGAAAAGCCAGGAGTCAAAGAAATTAATCCTAAAATATCAATTTAAGGAGCTTTAAGTGCTGAAGAATTATACTTCCCTCTGGTTGCTTGGTTTGGAAAAGTGAAAGGGCTGAAAAGCTGTAACTATCATCAACTCCTCAGTCTCATCTTTTCAAAGACAAGCTCAGCATTTCATAGTACAGTAATTTCACAATTATAAGCTGCACCATTTTGACTAAAATTTTGGTCCAAAACCGGAAGTGCGACTTATAATCAGGTGTGGCTTATGTATGAACGAAAAGTTGCTGTTTTAGTTTGGAGGACAGGTGTCTGCTAAGAAAGGCAGAAGCTTCTCTTTGAAATGGAGAATGTAAACCCTCTCCCTCCAAATCATCATAATTTTGAAATCAAGGGGCTTTCAGGCAAAAATATGGGAATTAGGAATGACAGTCCTTTCCTAGGGAAATTAAAATAGAAATACAGTACTACAAAGAAATAAACTCCAAGCTCTGACAAAGTCAGAGTGCAACCTGACACCCCATCAGGCAGGGTGTTGGTAGCAGTCCCATTAAATGGTGGCTGTAATCCCCTTGCAGTGACAGATGTGATTCAGTTGGAGCAGTGCTGCTGTAGAAGGTGCCGTTTCCCTCCGGAGGTCCAGTGGTGATGTGCAGAAATCCAGTTTCACTCTGGAAAGCAGTGGAGAAAGGAGCTACCTTAGTGTCCCAAAACCTCTGTTTTTATCTTGGTAAGAAATGTTGGGCTCTTCCCCCTGCCTGGAGCAACTTCCAATGGGATGCAGTAATTTTATCAGTCACACAGTGGGACTCAATGGGCCATTAGCAGAAAATGACTCACTGGAGGAAGGATGGGCTGTGAAAAGATAAAGAACAATGCCCTGCCTGGTTTCAATGGATGGCCCATTGGCAGAATATCTTCCATGGAGATATGGATCACTGCCCCCACCCCCAACAAATGGTGATAGAATAGATACCTTTTATCACATTCTGTATTTTAACCCAAGACAGTTGCCAACACCCAGACGTGCAGCTTATAATCAGGTGCGGCTTATAATTGTGAAATTACTGTAATTGTTTCTGAGATTCATGAGTTATTTCTTCCTCTTTCAACTCCTCACCCCTTGCAGCAAAAAAAGTGCAAAATCCTCCTGCCCCCTGTCCTGGTTTGGAGGACAGGTACTGCCAAGAAAAAAGGGCAGGAGCTCCTCCTGAAATGGAGACTGAAAATGCCCTCCCTCCAATTCATAATTTGGAAATTAAGGGGCTCTCAGGCAAAGATATGGGTTCAGGAATAGTAGTTCTTTACTAATATATCTACAAGACAAACAAAACCAATATCAGCTATGAAAAAAATCAATGACAAAACAGAGCAAATAAGTCAGTCCCAGTCCCTTTTCCAGTTGCAGACACTCTTCTCCTCTGCACCGTCCTGGTGGAGAGCGGGGCAGGCCACTCACAGCCGCAGCAGCAGCAGCAGGAGCAGGGAGGCGGAAGCAGCAGGGCCGTGTCCCAGGTGGGAAGGGCGTAAAGGAAGGCTCTGCCCACTGTTTGGTGCCCGGTGTTCAGCACTGTTCTCAGAGGCAGGAGGCTGTAGCAGTGCAGGGTGCAGGGCAAATCCGACTGCAGAGAACCTCGCTCCTCCACGTTTGGGCCAGCGAGTGTCCCAAGGGAAAAAAAAAAAAAATGATGCCTCTTAGACCCCCAAACCCTGCCAGCCATTGAGGGAGGGAGACAGCCCCCACTCATCCCTTTGTCTTGAGCAATCAAAAGCTGAGGGATCTGCCCCAGCCAACTTCCTTAGCATGATAATGGGAAAAATTCTCCAAAGGGGAGAAAAAAGTAAGGGAACAAAACCCCCCAACACCCCCCCCCAACTCCCTCAACTGTAACCCAAACACAAGAATGGCAAATATGTTTATCATTCTGATTTTCTTTAGTTTTGCTTTGACTTATGTCACATACTTTCTAATTCTAAGTTTAACCATTTGGTACATATCATTGAACCACTCTTGCCAGTTTGATTCCTCTGGTTTCCACTCAGCCCTTTCACTGCAGGAGTTTTGCTAGAGCTTCTGAACAGGTACAATATACAATAAACCTTATCATATATTCTGAAGGAAATTAGTTGGAGAAGACCTCTATTCCCTAACAGTTTACCTACAACTGGCCTCAATCCTGTGGCTGAAGCTGTCAGAGTCAAGATACCTGGATTCCTATTTGCCCTTGATCACCAGACACATATTGTATTTCAAGAGAGGATACCACCTAGTAAAACTTTTAATTCCATGACTACTGTACTGCCTGAAGCAAGTCAGTATATTCTATGTGCTGGGTTTCTAACTGCAAAAGGAGATGTAGAGTATGAGAACAGACAAAACATGAGATGTGCAGTGCCAAAATGTATTTCCGAATCATAAAGGCATGATAATTTTGCCCACTTTCATTAAGAGAATATTTGTCATGGAAGAGAGTTGGCATACATGTATATGATCTTTTATGTAATGAGAGTGCAATTGCAGTAAAATATATTGCCTTTCTGTAAAGGAAATGGCAACCTGGACTTTTTAATTTGTGTCAAGACAAGGTAGAAGCATATGAGACATCTTATGATACAGCCCCAGGATAATAATTAACATGAAAATAATTAGCAAATCCTACAAGAGCTCATAGACAACTATATACAGTAGTTTCACGAATACAAGCCGCACGGATTATAAGCCGCACCCCCGGTGCCTCGACAATGTTACTGTCTTTGTCAATAGATAAGCCGCACCCCGAATATTAGCCGCACTTTCGTTCGTGCGCAGCTTTCACAAATTGGCCAATTAGTAACAGGATCGCGGCATAGCGGGCTTTACTGGCTCGGGGCAGGGCCAGGCAGGCTCGGCCCGCTCATGGTTGCCGACGGGGCCAGGTGGCCCAGCTCAGCGCCACGGCTCGGCGGGGCTGGCCGGGTGGTACTGCCGCCGCCTCCGGGCTCGCTGGCCCCCCTCTCCCGTCAGCACCGCCCCGCTGCCGCGTTCCCTAGCCCTGCCGGCGGCCTGCCGCCGCCCGGCTCGCTGGCCGCGCCGCGTTCCCTAGCCCTGCTGGCGGCCTGCCGCCGCCGCCGCCCGGCTCGCTGGCCGCCGCCGCGTTCCCTAGCCCTGTCGGCGGCCTGCCGCCGCCCGGCTCGCTGGCCGCCGCCGCGTTCCCTAGCCCTGTCGGCGGCCTGCCGCCGCCCGGCTCGCTGGCCGCCGCCGCGTTCCCTAGCCCTGCCGGCGGCCTGCCGCCGACCGGCTCGCTGGCCGCCGCCGCGTTCCCTAGCCCTGCCGGCGGCCTGCCGCCGCCCGGCTCGCTGGCCGCCGCCGCGTTCCCTAGCCCTGTCGGCGGCCTGCCGCCGCCCGGCTCGCTGGCCGCCGCCGCGTTCCCTAGCCCTGCCGGCGGCCTGCCGCCGACCGGCTCGCTGGCCGCCGCCGCGTTCCCTAGCCCTGCCGGCGGCCTGCCGCCGCCCGGCTCGCTGGCCGCCGCCGCGTTCCCTAGCCCTGTCGGCGGCCTGCCGCCGCCCGGCTCGCTGGCCGCCGCCGCGTTCCCTAGCCCTGCCGGCGGCCTGCCGCCGCCCGGCTCGCTGGCCGCCGCCGCGTTCCCTAGCCCTGCCGGCGGCCTGCCGCCGCCCGGCTCGCTGGCCGCGCCGCGTTCCCTAGCCCTGCCGGCGGCCTGCCGCCGCCCGGCTCGCTGGCCGCCGCTGCGTTCCCTAGCCCCGCCGGCGGGCTCGCCGGCCGCGCCGCGTTCCCTAGCCCCGCCGGCGGGCTCGCCGGCCGCGGCGCGCCGCGTTCCCTAGCCCCGTCGCCGGGCTCGCCGGTCACCCCCTCCCGTCTGCACCGCCGCCGCGTTTCCTCGCCCTGGCCGGCACTGCAGGCCCCCGCACCGCCGGGCTCCCCCACGCTGCTGGCCCCGATTCTGCTGGGCTTCCCCCGCTGCCAGGCAGCCCCACCCGCCGGCCTTCCTGCTTCTGCCATGCTCCCCTGCACTGCTAGCCCCAGTTCTCCCCGGCTCCCCCGCCATGCTGGCTCAGGCTCTGCCGCCCTCCCTGCCCCGCCCTGCTGGCTCAGGCTCAGCCGCCCGCCCCCAACACTGCTGGCCCCGCCTCTGCCAGGCTTTCCCACCTCAGCCGGGGCCGGCCGGGCTCCAGCTTGGCTTGGGGCTGCCGCGGGCTCTCACTTCCGTGTTGGCAGCTTTTAGAATTTTGTTAATAGATTAGCCGCCCCGGAATATTAGCCGCACTTCCGGGTTTCCACCAAAATTTTGGTCAAATTGGTGCGGCTTGTATTCGTGAAATTACTGTACATTAACTATTAACAAGTAACAAAAATCACTTGCATTTCTTTCACTTAGGACCACCTTCCCATACTCCCAAGAGTTCAGTGTGGTTCCTGACTTTTCTGGATATAAAATAAAGTAGAATTAAGCCTTGACATTTGTATAGTTGTAAGTGTTTTTAGAAAAAAAAAAATCTCTCTAAAATATTGACTTCAGTAGACAGAATGAGACTATTTAAAGTTTTCTATTTGCAAACTGGATTATTCAGTGTGAATAAAACTGCCTCAAATTTCTCAGCTTAAGTTCTTAACAGAAGCACAGATTCTTATAGAACAAATAATCTCAAAATTCATTTCAGCTTTGCCAAATTTTCCTGAAAGTCCAAAATGCCTCATTAAAACACAATCTCCTTAAAATATATTTTCTGTCCATCTTTCTGGTTACTGGATTCACTTTTATGAGCAGTATCTGAATTGAAAAAAGTCAAGAATACGAACCTAACAAAGTAGAGCACAGCATGCCTTCTCAGTCTATACTCATGTGGATGTTTTCTTACTTGTAATCGGAAGCAGTTTGTGACTGAAAGTTTTGTTTTCACTATTTAGAACAGCTATATGGTCTAAAGAAAAGTATTGGCACTACTACAGGTCTTGACTTGGACACTTAAAATAATACTCCTCTATAGGACACTCTTTTTCACTGATGGCTTAACACACATATGAAAGTGCTCCATCAATGAGTTACTCAGAAAAAGAATTTATTTACTGCAAGCCCAGTCTGGAACCATATCAGCAGTGAGCTCTGACTTCTGAGGAGGCCACTTGCTCCAGATGAGGAAATGGTCATCTGCACATCATTAAGGATAAACTGTTGCAAGGCCAGGGTATGCAAGAGGCAAAGTTTTTGTTATCTGATTGGCATCTAGACAGATTCAGCAAGAACTGAAATATTTTATGCAATGGAAAGAAACAACTTTTTCTATTAAAAAGCATTCTTCAATGTTTTCCTTACAAGCCAAGTATATTTGGTATTTTCCATCTGCCTAAAGTGAGTCAGTTAAGCCAAAAGTTGTCAAAGTAGGTTGTGAGTGAGGAAAAACAGATGCTGAATTCTTTTCAGAGTAATAAATGCATGTTTTCCTGGTAAGCTCCTCTACACTGTTAAAAAAATTGCAAGTAATAAGACATTTGGATTACTAAAAGCTTCTCCCACACAAAACTGAGGTGCCTGCCAGCCACTGCTCTGTCTGCTTCCCACTGAAGAGAGAGTTTGCAACCCTTTACTGGGACAGCAGCAGCATGTTAGCAGGACTCAGGAATATGCCTGTCCTTCCCATCCTAGATACACCTAAGAAATTTGGGTTTTAGGCAATTGTTAAGATTCAGACAAGAAATTAACATGATCCTTTAACAAAGTCACCAACCTGAGAATGTCTCTATACCTGTCTTGGGTTAAAATACAGAATGTGATAAAAGGTATCTATTCTATCACCATCTGTTGGGGTGGGGGCAGTGATCCTTATCTCCGTGGAAGATATTCTGCTAATGGGCCATCCATTGAAACCAGGCAGGGCATTGTTCTTTATCTTTTCACAACCCATCCTTCCTCCAGTGAGTCATTTTCTGCTGATGGTCCATTGAGTCCCACTGTGGGACTGATAAAATTACTGCATCCCATTGGAAGTTGCTCCAGGCAGGGGGAAGAGCCCAACATTTCTTACCAAGATAAAAACAGAGGTTTTTGGGACACTAAGGGAGCCCCTTTCTCCACTGGACTCCAGAGGGAAACTGGATTTCTGCACATCACCACTGGACCTTTAGAGGGAAACTGCACCTTCTACAGGAGCACTGCTTCAACTGAATCTCATCTGTCAGTGCAGGTGGATGCAGCCACCATTTAATGGGACTGCTACCAACACCCTGCCTGACAGGGTGTCAGGTTGTACTCTGACTTTGTTAGAGCTTGGAGTTTATTTCTTTGTAGTACTGTATTTCTATTTTAATTTCCCTAGTAAAGAACTGTTATTCCTAATTCCCATATTTTTGCCTGAAAGCCCCTTGATTTCAAAATTATGATGATTTGGAGGGAGGGGGTTTACATTCTCCGTTTCAGAGAGGCTCCTGCCTTTCTTAGCAGACACCTGTCCTCCAAACTAGGACAATACCATAAGTTAAATCAAGGACACGGTGCAGGCCTTGAGAACCCTAAGAATGATTGCATTTGCCTTGGAAAGGAGTGACATCCAACTAAATGTTGTCTGCTAAGTTACTGCTGACATCAGGAGCATGGTGGTCAGGGTGTCAAGAACCATGGTATAAACAGGTGGCATGAACGAGCCTGAGAGTACACAGCATGATCCTAAAACTGTTCCTGAGCATTCAGAGATATTGAACAATGCACAGAAAGGCAGCTCTGCACTTTTTAACAGGGAATAGGCAGGTACAGTGAGGGTCTGTTTCCTTAGTCTGTTCTGCATCATTCTCATTACTCAAATCAGTACAAAATCCCATACGGAATTCTTTCAGCTAAAATATTTTGAATGGAGACTAAATGAAGTGTTTCTTCATCTTAGTTTCCAGAGTTGCTTAATTTACAGTAGTTTCACGAATACAAGCCGCACGGATTATAAGCCGCACCCCCGGTGCCTCGACAATGTTGCTGTCTTTGTCAATAGATAAGCCGCACCCCGAATATTAGCCGCACTTTCGTTCGTCGCGAGAATCCGTGCGCAGCTTTGACAAATTGGCCAATTAGTAACAGGATCGCGGCATAGCGGGCTTTACTGGCTCGGGGCGGGGCCAGGCAGGCTCGGCCCGCTCATGGTTGCCGACGGGGCCGGGTGGCCCAGCTCAGCGCCACGGCTCGGCGGGGCTGGCCGGGTGGTGCTGCCGCCGCCTCCGGGCTCGCTGGCCCCCCTCTCCCGTCAGCACCGCCCTGCTGCCGCGTTCGCTCGCCCGGCTGGCAGGGCTGCCGCCGCCGGGCTTGCCGCCCGCCCCGCTGCCGCTTTCGCTCGCCCCGCTGCCGCTTTCGCTCGCCCCGCGCCGCGCCTCGCGAGCGCCGCGCCCGCCCCGCGCCGCGCCCGCCCCGCGCCGCTTTCGCGAGCGGCGGCGCTTTCGCGAGCGGCGCTTTCGCGAGCGGTGGCGCTTTCGCGAGCGCCGCTTTCGCGAGCAGCGGCGCGTTCGCTCGCCGAGCGGCACTTTCGCGAGCGCCGCTTTCACTCGCCCCGCCGGCAGGGCTACCGCCACCGCCACCAGGCTCGCCGGCCGCCCCCTCCCGTCTGCACCGCCGCCGCGTTTCCTCGCCCTGGCCGGCACTGCAGGCCCCCGCACCGCCGGGCTCCCCCACGCTGCTGGCCCCGATTCTGCTGGGCTTCCCCCGCTGCCAGGCAGCCCCACCCGCCGGCCTTCCTGCTTCTGCCATGCTCCCCTGCACTGCTAGCCCCAGTTCTCCCGGGCTCCCCCGCCCTGCTGGCTCAGGCTCTGCCGCCCGCCCCCCACACTGCTGGCCCCGCCTCTGCCAGGCTTTTCCACCTCTGCCGGGGCCGGCCGGGCTCTAGCTTGGCTTGGGGCTGCCGCGGGCTCTCACTTCCGTGTTGGCAGCTTTTAGAATTTTGTTAATAGATTAGCCGCCCCGGAATATTAGCTGCACTTCCGGGTTTCCACCAAAATTTTGGTCAAATTGGTGCGGCTTGTATTCGTGAAATTACTGTAGTTTTTCTTCAATGTACTTTAAAATTTATATGCATACAACTTTTATTCTTCCCTTTCCTTTTGCCCTTTCTCTTCCTCTAATAATTTTCTTTCTGGCTATTATTCCATCATTTTCTAAGAAGTTATTTAAATCTGCAGTGAGCTAAAATCCTCCTGATTGAACTTATGAACATTATGTTCAGTAGGAAAACTGCCTGTCAAAATCCTGTATTTTTATTGTCTATGTAGCACAGACCATTTTGATGAAATCTTGATCATATTCCCTATTAACTATATACACACATTTCTTCCTGCTTCAACTGTCAACAAGCTTTTCAAGTAGAGCATGCTGTGTAATTGGAATACTTACACCAGCTTTATTCTTACAATTTTTCTGCAAGAGAATTGGAAAAGGACTTTGTTCAGGAAACCTGTAAAATCAGGGATGCTTAGAAAGAGTTGTACAAAACGCATGCTACAAGATTTTGAGGCTTACTTTTCTGAGCTTAGGCATAATGTCCATTGGATAAACTACAGTTGCATAATTTAACCATAAGTTAACTGTTGTTTTATTCCTTTTTTTTTTTTTTAATTTTATTTTTTCTTTTTTTCTGGTAAGAATTTATGCACTCTTTGGCAGAAGCAGCAAACAGTTTCCAGGTATTAGCCTGCCAAGGCAAATCATAAATTATGCTTAAAAGAAAACCCATTACTAAGCTTTAATCATTTATTGCATAATGAATGTATATTTCAGATACAGCGAAACATTTATAAGGTTACTGAAAGTATAGCAATTAATAAAGCATAGGTGAGGGAAAACAGTTGAGCATTTGGTATTTACGAGTTTACTGGTGATATACTGTATGGGTTATTAAATATAGTTTAAATATACTAACTTGCCCCATCCTCTCCCACCTCAAAGCCCCAAACTCTTATTGCATCATTACTGGAAGTAACTAAATACACTTATGATGAATCATTCATTAACAAAACATTTAATTTACTATTAAAAAAAAAGAAAGAAAGAAAGAAAGAAAGCTATCTTTTTCTGATTAAGAGAATAGCAAAAATTAATCTGGCACATCATAAAGGTCAGATTACACATCTCAAGTGGTCTTTTTTGGTTGCAGTTATGATCATATTCTTCCTCCAAGCTGAGAAATGTCTGTTCATATTTCATATGCATTCACCGAATGGAAGTATCCAGATCTGCTACAATTTTCAAGTTCTGAAATTAGGTAAGATTGGAAATGCTCCCATGCTCCATTTCTTTTTCTAGTAATTCACGTGTTTTGGGCTCATGAATGTGGTTTGTGATTCTGCATGAGAACATGGCAATAAATAATAATCAAATTAATCAAAATAATTATTGCACTGAGTATAACAAATCTGGTTTTGCCTGTATGAAAGAAGTATGCATGATCAAATAATTTTAATAAAGATGATATATGAAACGTATGGAATATCCACGCATCTACTGGGAGTTTCTACACATTTAAGAAACTGCGATGATAGAAATTGAATGCAGGGACCATTTTATTTAAAATGCACAAATAAAATTTGACATCCGATTACAAAAGCAGAGTTCAATGATCGGCAGCTTGCCACCAAGAAAGTTAAGCTCAGAACAAACTTTAACACAACATAAGAAAACATTGTAGCTGCTGGGGCAAAGCCTACCTGAGGGCTCAGACAAAAGAGACTTTGACATAATTTGCCCATTTCTAACTGATTAGACCATTGAAATATGAGCTGAAAACCAAAGAAGCAACAGGGAAAAAAGTTGTCACATAACCAATGCAAGCTTCACAGTTGTGTAAGACATCTGGTACAGGGGAACAGCAGATGACAAAAACCCTGGTGACAGCTGCCAACTGGCCTCAGATGAGGAGTCACAGAGACTGGTGCAGAGCCACGTCCTCAGTGCATGCTGGATACCTGACATGCAACAAAAGAGCAAAACCAGAAGTTCCTCTGTTAGGGACATATGTCAAGAGAAGTCCAACACTCTCTTAAGGCAAAGCCTGCATTGCAGCCATGGTGTACGGAGGTCATTTGTCCAGCAGCTGGCTTGAGTGTCTTGGGCCTGTCATGCTGGACTCGTCTGTGCTGGTCTGTGGGGCAGTGGCTGGTTCATGCTAGTGTGAAGCGTGTGAGTGTGTCTTACAACAAAAATCTTAGAAAAGGAGTTGCAATCCACTTACTTTACCTGTTGTGCTTAGGAGATTCATCTCTGTGTGTCACTTAGCAATGCTGTTTTGCTTATATGGGTATACCACCAGCTTGCTCTGTGACATTTCATAATAGCATTACACACATGCTCCAGAAAAAAATATGTGATGTTATTTCTCCATGTGGTAGAAGAAAATCTGTGTTTAAAAAGAAGCAGGTTTTTTTATTAAAAAGAAGCATTTTTCATTGATTGGAAGCAGATTTATTGCGGTACATACAAAAAAATGTCTGAGAGCACTATAGACAAAAAATGTTTCTCTTTTTTTGCATTAAAGAAAATAAATATAGTACAATTACAGTTGCATATGAAGCCACCTGAAAGTAACATCTAAGTTTAAATGTGATGTGAATAATTTTATTGTGTACAGGTCTTTAGGAGAATCATTGCAAGTCAAGTCATTGCGGTCAAACATTCCCTAAGTACAAGCAGAAGACAGTAACCTCTAAGAACTTATTCTTGTTATAAGAAGAAATTGAATACGTGTCCTGTAACATATGGGGAAAATAATCACAGCGTTGTTTGCATACGTACCCTATGAAAAACAAGGACCATCTTCAGGCTTCCTGTAATGGCTAACTTACAGTGTTCATTTCAGTGCTTTACACTACTGCCCACCAAATGGTGCAAGAGAGGAAAGATGATGAAGTCCAATTATGAGTAAAAGCATGAAGTAATACATAAAAGTTCACTAGAATTGCACAACTGACACATGAGAGAGTATAGCAGATGGTGAACAAAAACCCTCTTCACACAATATTTTGGGTTTGAATGTAATTGCTGGAAATCTAGCCAGTACAACTGTTTATCAAAAATGTGCAGTGACTGTAAGAGAAGATAAGTGTGATAATTATGAATGTGCTTGTTTGTGATACTTCAAATGAGGACCAGATCATTGAGACTTCGCCAAGAATCACTGCTGCACAACATTGTGCAGCATCAGGTCTTCTTTCATATAAGGAAAGGCAAGCATCTGGGAAATTTACTTGAAATGTACTTTCTATATGGAGAGAACAGAAGCAAACATTTCTCACTGAGATGTTTGGCTCATAAGCAATTCTTGGTGTGCCAGTAGTAACAAGCATAAATGTAGAGTCAATATTGTAAAGCAGGAAGAAGTGAATGCTGACATGTTTACAGCATACCAGACTGTATTTGAAGGGTTTGGGTGTGTTCCAGGAAAACAAACCATAAAAATGAACTGAAATGTTACACTAGTAGGAAAGTACTGGAGAAAGTAATGGTGACATTACAAAGCAAACTAGAAACACAGCTAAACTCTATTGGAGAACTGCAAGTTAGAGAGTTGCAGAAGCTGAAAGGCAATTGCTGATAGATGTGAAAGGATTCAGATAAAAATGTTTGGGTCCCTGTAAATCTAACTGTGCCTACAAGACAGTAACAGTCTGCATATTACTAGGGGGAAAAAAAGCAGTAGAGAATAGAAAATTACTTACATGTTTATGCAGTAGTAATAGGTTTCAGTGATTCTATTGGCCAAAAAATCAGAAGCAGAAAGGAATCTGCAACTGTACACTTTTGACAATTTTTAAGGAAAAATGTTGATTTTCTAATCAGCAATTAGTGCTTAGTGACATCATTCCAGGCTTTTGCAGAGATGAATACAATCATACATCAAAATGTCAATACATGAGAAAGTACAGGAGGTGCTAATACCTCGTTCTAAAAAGTTGAACACAAAGGGGATTTTGGCTTGTTTCTTTGAACGGTGGATTCAAATTTCATATTGAACCAAACTTTCTAATAGTATAAACCATGTCTTTACTAGTATTTTACAAGTAGACTGCTTATTTCTCAGTACTTGTAATGCACAGTCAACACACTTAGCCTAACCCTGAAAAAGAAAGGAAAATAGAGCGTTGTGTTTGCCTCTAGCCAACTTCATCAATGTATCTATAAGAAAGATGAATGAATGTGTGAATTGGAAGTCACTTGGAGTCACTTTTAGAAACACTTTGATAAGCAATGCTTTGCCACCAATATAGATACCAATACCACTACAGAAATGCCAAGTGAAAGCTGGATACAAGCCATGAAAGTGTTCAAAGGCAGCAGATGTCTTTTTCAGAGCATATTTGCATTATGGAAAAGACTTGAGCATGGAAGTCATATCATAGAGAATGTTTGCATGAACAGTTGGGACAGATTGTGGTATATTCTATGTCACATTGACTGATCTGTGATCTTTGTTTCCCCTTGATGTTTACCACTATGACAGAGAGAAAATATTGGCCAAGTGACACTTCAGCCACAATAAATGCTAAAACATTATAGAGACACATCACAACTTAATATTTTCCCTTGATGATATTATAAAACAGTTTCTTTAGTAGAGCTCCGCATGAGAAATGTACAGTAAATTCACGAATACAAGCCGCACTGAGTATAAGCCTCATCTCTGGGTGTTGGCAAATATTTCGTTTTTTGTCCATAAATAAGCCACACCTGAGTATAAGCCGCTCTGTCGTAGGCAGCGAGGACCCGCGTGCAACAAAGTTGCCAAATAGTAACAGAACGGTGGCAGGGCAGGGTTTACTGGCTCAGCTAAGGCTGTGCAGGCTCGGCCCGCTAGGGGCTGCTGATGGGGCCAGGTGGCCCAGCCCGGCGCTGTCGCTCAGCGGGGCCACTGGGGGCCAAATGCCACTGGGCTCGGTCACCACGGCCCGGCGCTGCCCTGTGGTGGCAGGCAGGGACAGAGCCCCCGTCGCTCCCGCCGTGGCGGCGGGCGGGGACGGAGTCCCCCGCCGCCTCCCCGAGCCGCGGCAGGGGCGGCCCGGGTCCCCTGCCACCTCCCAGAGCCGCGGCAATGGCGGCCCGGGTCCCCCCCATCCTCCCCGGGCCGCGGCAAAGGCGGTCTGGGTCCCCCACCGCCTCCCCGAGCCGTGGCAGGGGCAACCCGGGTCCCCCCCTCCTCCCCACGAGCCGCGGCAGCGGCGGCCCAGGTCCCCCCCCTCCTCCCCGAGCCACGGCAATGGCGGCGCGGGGCCCCCCCGTCTCTCCCCCGGGCTGCGGCAGAGGAGGGAAGGAAAAGCTCTCCCTCCTCTTTCCCCGCCCCCCGTGCTGCCTGCAGGCAGCCAGGCTCCACCCGCGGTGCAACAGAGTAACGATTTGTAACAATCGCAAAATGCCGACTTTGCAGCTGCTCGGCTCGGCACCCTGGCTGGCATTTCTGAGGTTGTAAATGTCAGAAAATTATTCACATATTAGCCGCTCCTGATTATTAGCCGCATTTCCGGTTTAGGAGCAAAATCTTAGTCAAATTGGTGCGGCTTGTATTCGTGAAATTACTGTAAATGAGCTACCTCAGTGGGATATTTTCCATTATGCTTTCATAAAGACTTTGTCCAGTGAGGGCATACCTATATTTTTCAAATGTGGCATTTTACAGTGAATGAAAAGCATAGACGCAGCAGGTCAGGAGTTGTTACTTAGCTCAAGAGAGAAACAAGTATGCTGATGCACAGCAATACACTATTTACTGTTCTCTCCCCATCTCCCCATGCTTCTTTCTCCTTAACACTAAGAATGTCCTAGGTTTCATCTCAAAGCTCTGTCATCACCTCTTTTCTATATTCCGTCATCATGTCTGACCCACACCAAACTGTACTCACAGTTGGCCCATATCAAAGTTTGCAGCATAAATAACCCCTCTAGTTGCTTCATTCAATTGCTTAATAAGTCCATAAATAGTTTGGCATGCAATATTGAACAAAACCATCACCTATTTCAGAGGTGGCCTTTAGATCATAGGTTTGTCCCAGTCTATAAAGAATTTTCAATAAGTCTTCATTACCTTCCTTTGCTATCAACATCACTCTGCAGTCATGTCATGAAAATAATGCCTGCCTGTCAGGTTCATGATGTCATCTTCCAAGATTGTTCAGCTTTATAACATCACTTCACACTGAGTCCCTCTGAGTTTAAATTACTATAAGGTAACAGTTTGGAAACACCTTTATGGACCTGCAAGAATGCAGAAGTTTCAGCAAGGATGAAGGGACAAAGTGCCTACAATAATGACTTTAATGATATCAGTAATGTATTTACTGGTAGTGTGTAGAGCAGAAATGAAACTTGATTTATTTTTCATTATCATTTCCTGCATCAGTGTGGTTCAATTGCAAAGAAAATGCCTGATTTCCTAAAGGAAGCTAGTTCTGTTCTTTCTCACTTTCTAGCATACTGAATTACAGATCATGATCGTACTCAATCCCAGGAGGAAGACTGCAGGATAGTAAGGGTAAAGTTTCAAAATTTTGTGTATAAAGCTAATGACCTCCTAAATAATAGAGATGCTACTAAAAAGCTTCACTGTATCCTCCTATTATTTTTGCATGCCAAAGCAGCCAGTATTGCTTTATACAAACTTGTGCTTGACCTCTTTTACTTTACCATATCTGGGAGTAAAATGCATAAGCCAGAGTTTCTGGAAGGATATACATAACACTCTACATCTGAATTCTGGTGTTTTGCCTCTGATTTTCATATGATAAATTAATTAAATTTCTGCTTACATTTTCTTTGTCCAGAAACAAAGTCAGTAAGAAATGAAACACACTCTAAGAATTTATTTTAAAGTAATTAGTTAAAAATTGCCTGTTGTCTTTTAAAAAATATTTATTAGTCTCAGAGGTTTAATATCATACTGAACAGAGACATAGAGTGATTGTGTCAATATTACCAAGGTCAAGTGAAGAACCATTGGCTCCAACATGGTTTTGACACAATTTAACCTGACTAATAAAATAAAAAACTAATTTTAAAAATAATTTACCTCCTGTAGACCTTAAAATGGATTTTACTAATGAAAACTAGCATGGTTTTTTTCCTGATAGGTGAAACAAATGGGACTGTGGAAGCAAGTATATGTTGACAAGGGCAAACAAAATGTTCCATGAGATGGTCTATCCAATTAGAGGTAATTTGAACATTGCCCATCAGTATTTAAACACAAGGGTTTTGTGCTGCAGCCCAAGCAAATAAACCCATAAATTGTTTATTTAGCAAGATGTTCATTAACAAGTCAACTCACTAGAATTGTTCTCTAATGACCACAAATGTTGCTTAAATCCATGAGAGAAAAGTGCTCTGTATTATTTTCAACTGGTGGCTAAGACAGCCTAAGAATTCAGTGAATGCTGTAGAAATACCCAGCACAGTTTTGCAACCTGACTTTGCCTGCTCAGAACAGTTAACAAGCCATAGGCAGAAGCACCCACCTGCAGAGAAGTGCATTTACAATCTCAGGTTCATGTACTTTGTTCATATTTTAGCTAGGTTTTATTTTATAAAGGGAATTTCAGGGAACTGAACCAGAGAGTGTACCAGAAATCCTTCCAAGAACAAAAGGGCAGGATCTACAGACTCCTAAGTATCAGCAGCTTATAGAGGTGACATCTGTTTAAGACGGAAACAAAGCTGACACACTTAAGATAAAATACATGCTATACACTATATATGACATATGCTCACAAAAGTATTTTGGTTTAAATCCATGCATCACAGTAAGTGATACAAATTATCAAGTAGGAACCAAAGGTTCAGGGTTTGGTTCTTTGAATTACCTGCATACCTGAAGTTAAAATTTAAATCCTCATTAAAAGATTAGTGTTAAAATGATTTCCACTGAGGAGAGAAAAGCCACTTTGTAAGATAATTTTCACACCTGAGAATAAAGTAAAAGAAATCTTCAAGAGACTTTAAGTCTAACCTGTTAGTATACAGACTGGATAGGCAGTCTGCAAGATGGGTAGGAACTGGTAGCAGATTGCACTCTGGGTGGTGATGAGTGGTTCTTACTCAGGCTGGCAGTCTGTAACAACTGGTGTTCCCTAGAGATGGTCCCCATGTCCCTCAGCTTTTGCCCTGGACTGCATTGGAAGCACCCTTACCAGGCTGTATGGTGACGTGGACACTTCACTAGGGAGAGACAGACTTGCAGAGAAAGCCTGACAAGCTGGAAGAGTGGACTATCAAGAAAAGTCTGAAGTTTAACAAAGTGACAAACCTGTACCTGGGATGACCTAACCAAAGAGCTCAGTAAAAGCTAGGGCTGTGAGTTTTTGAAGCAGCCTTGCTGGGAAGGCCTGGTAGGCAACCTAAATAAACACAGATCAGCAGCAAGAAAGACAGAACTGATCCTGATCTGCATCCCTAGGGATACTATTAGCACAGGTAAAAACAGGATCATCCCAGTCTTCTCAGTGCTTGTCAGATCACACCTGGAATATCGTTTCCAGTTCTGGTCTCCACAATTCATGAAAATCATGGACAGAAGAAAAGGGTGCAAAGGAAGGCCACAAAAATGATCAAATATAAGAAAGACTATTTTTTTTTTGCAGGGAGAACAACCCTTCACTTGAACAAGATCCCCAGGGGAATGTCAGTGTCCCTGTCTCTTGAGATTTTCCAATTGGACATGGTGCTGGATAGTTCAATAGGAGTCCTCTGTCCTATGAAAGGTTGGACTCCATGGACTTTTCAGTCACTTCTAACTTCCATGATGCTATGATTTCATGACCTTTTCACAAGCAGATTTGACATTTCATGTCAGGTAGTCAAGCAAGTAAAAAAAGTATGCAAATGTAGGGCATATGAGAAAAGAGAAAAGAGACATGGTCCTGTTGCTAGTGGCAAACAATGTCTAAAAACTCTGGCTGACAAAGTGTTTCAAAAATTTCTTCCTCATACAGTTCTAAAGATAATTTGAATTAGCGTGAACTCTCACATTGAGATGCCTGTCTCAGCTGGGAAGCCATAGCTTATGGCCAGAGTTGACAAAGAACAGTTTTTTGAACACTCTTTAAGTTCTTATTTTTTTTTAAAGTGGCCACTTCTCATTAGCTTCAAAAAAGGGTTGAACAGGCTGTTCTAAAGGAGGGCTGTCCATTGAAGCATACTAGTCACACCATTAGATCACCAAGAGTAGTATTTTTTTATTTGCTCCCATTTTCCCATTACCTGACAATGCAGTAGCTCCTTATTGTGACATCTCCAAATTAGATTTCTGGTCTATCTATCATGTCAGCTGCATAGAGGTCAAGTAGTTAGCTTTGGAGCTGAAAGCACAGTCCACTCCTGTCTGCTAGAATGTCTAATTTTTCATCTTAGTATGTTTTCAACCTAACCCAAACTCTCCTAGCTCTGACACTGCAGGTTTAGACTCATAAAGGATGTCTGTGATCACAGAGTACCATTTGCAAGACAATGAACAATTTCCAAAGGATTGAATCTGCTGCTTAGGACTCTATCTCCTTACATTTCAGTTACTGAAGATGAGAATTACTTGATATAAATCAACAGCTAGATATAGATCATATGGGAAAAAGGCAACCACAGGATGTGTAATTGAAAGAATTGTAATTATATTACAGTAATTTCACGAATACAAGCCGCACGGAGTATAAGCCGCATATCCGGTGTGTTGGCAACATTGTTGTCTTTGTCAATAAATAAGCCGCACCCGGAATATTAGCCGCACTTTAGTTTGCGGTGAACTTTCACAAAGTCGTCATTTAGTAACACAATTGCAGGATCGCCGGGGCTTACTGGCTTACTGCCGACCTTGGAAACATTGTTTCCAAGTGAAAAAAGACACAGACAATAGCTGCGGCAGCACCCTTTATTTACAAGCCGAAAAAGACACGAACAATAGTGTGGTCATTTTGCGAGCATTCCCAATGGATCCGCGTTGCCTTTAAACAGCCACTCAGCTGTGCAGGCAGGCAGCTGAGCTCCGAGCGGAGCCACATCTCCGCGCCGGCACATCCCCCCCGCTCAGCCCTGCGGGCGAGCGCCCCCCCACCCCTCTCCCTGCGGGGCCAGCGACTGCTCTACCCCTCTCCCTGCGGGGCCAGCGGCTGCTCTACCCCTCTCCCTGCGAGCCCAGCCAGCCCCGCAGCCGCACAAGACTTAAAACACTTTCAAAAGTACAGAGAAATATCACACACTTTTATCGAACTGCCGAGGTAACTCGCCGAGGTAACTCACCCCGATAACAACCCCCACCCCTCAGTAACGCCGCCATCCACAGGCAGGCAATAAGATGTTCTCTGATTGGTTCATCGTCGGAACAACGGGAAACCATGGATTTCAAACTGTTTCGGCTCAGGACTGGACTGGTATGATACTAGGTAAGGGTAGATATCACATTTTTGTTCATAAATTAGCCGCACCCAAATATTAGCCGCACTTCCGGGTTTCCACCAAAATTTTTGTCTAATTGCTGCGGCTTGTATTCGTGAAATTACTGTAGATATATAAAAGACTGATCTCATTGCTAATATCAGATTTTTCTTTGCATGCAAATGTTTTGCTTTTGTGGACATCCTTTCATATTAAATTGGAAAGATGTGCTAATACTTCAATCTTGTTCATTATATTCCAGATTAGTTGAATAGTATGTTGTATTTTGTTATTCACCATGAGAAATGCAGCCTTCAGAAATCTTGAGTCCTCTTTCAAAAATGAAAACAGGGCTTTGAACTATTTCTAGATAGATTAGAAGGGATGAATCCAAACTTGAATTACGATCCTTATAAAACGATGTATCTGGTAAGTACACTGGACCTCCATCCTGTGGGAAAGTGTGAAAACTAAGTTTAGGTATTAGAACTCTTGAGAGATCTTTCAGTTCAGACTGCTCTCTGAAAATTCTAAAGTTGTGTCAAATACACATTCTACAAAAATTAGGAGGTTTTAGTTTGCATTCTTTCTCTTGCCACCATCTCCTCTTAAAAAGCTTAAAAAAATTATTTGGTGATTTTGTATTTCCTTCCTTCCTTCCTGGAATCCTTCCTTCCTTCCTTCCTTCCTTCCTTCCTTCCTTCCTTCCTTCCTTCCTTCCTTCCTTCCTTCCTTCCTGGAATCCTTCCTTCCTGGAATCCTTCCTTCCTTCCTTCCTTCCTTCCTTCCTTCCTTCCTGGAATCCTTCCTTCCTTCCTTCCTCCCTTCCTGGAATCCTTCCTTTCTTCCTGGAATCCTTCCTTTCTTCCTTCCTTCCTTCCTTCCTTCCTTCCTTCCTTCCTTCCTTCCTTCCTTCCTTCCTTCCTTCCTTCCTTCCTTCCTTCCTTCCTGGAATCCTTCCTTCCTTCCTTCCTTCCTTCCTTCCTTCCTTCCTTCCTTCCTTCCTTCCTTCCTTCCTTCCTTCCTTCCTTCCTTCCTTCCTGGAATCCTTCCTTCCTTCCTTCCTGGAATCCTTCCTTCCTGGAATCCTTCCTTCCTTCCTTCCTGGAATCCTTCCTTCCTTCCTTCCTGGAATCCTTCCTTCCTTCCTTCCTTCCTTCCTTCCTTCCTTCCTTCCTTCCTTCCTTCCTTCCTTCCTTCCTGGAATCCTTCCTTCCTGGAATCCTTCCTTCCTTCCTTCCTGGAATCCTTCCTTCCTTCCTTCCTGGAATCCTTCCTTCCTTCCTTCCTTCCTTCCTTCCTTCCTTCCTTCCTGGAATCCTTCCTTCCTTCCTTCCTGGAATCCTTCCTTCCTGGAATCCTTCCTTCCTTCCTTCCTTCCTTCTTCTCCCTCCCTCCAAATGACTCATCAGCCTCCTGGAAAACCAGAGCTTCTGTCAATTGGTTTGCTGAGAAAGAGGTAGCTATATCTGAGTCTCCATATCCTCTTTTCCTCACTCCTACCACCTTCTTCTCCTCCACTGATAAGCTGGGCAAGCAGATTCATCCTTTTGCCTGTCCTCTCAGACACACAGGATCACAGGATCACTCAGTGCTGCAGCTGCTGACGCCTGCTGTACTGTATTTAGCCCTTAGTCTTTTATCCTTGTTTTTGGTTATCTGATACCTGCACTCTGCATTAATATATACATACACATATAGAGACGTTTTCTGGCTCTCTTTCAATTTAGGAGCTCACAAATGGTAGGTTCATCAACTGCATAGATTTTCTCTTTTTAGAAAAGCAGACATAAGGAGAGAGAGAAGAAAAATTCTAAAAGAAAGGGTAGCTGTAGAGTACATGCATACAAATGTTTGATTAACCCTCTCCTGGGAATCGACTTGGTTCAGTGAGTTTTGCCCTAGTAAATTATTTTCTGATCTATTTGTAATGCTTGCTAGAAGATACTTCCATCTTCTATACATACCAAGTCTGAATTCCTTGTTGATAATTCGGATGCACACTTAGAAAAGCTACAAGCTCAAACAAAATCCTTCACTCACACGACTCATTTTTTAACCCCATGAACTCCATGTTTGAAACCAGGAGTATCAGGTTCTTTACTGAGATAAATATTCAGTGATAGAGATACTTGCCTGTTAAGTGACTCCTTCTCACCTGGCTCTAATATGATACATCTTGTCTTCCTCAATAAACAGATATTTTTTATTCTTTAAATCTTAAAACACTGTTTGACTTAGAACCCAAAAAAGTACCCTTTTTTTACTCCCTTCCTGCAAAAAAAGTATTTTGATTTTTTGTCTTTTCTTAAGCCAAGTATTCTATGCTTTGCTACTGCTCTCAGTGCAACAAGGAGTGTAAGCTTATTCTGAATATGGGGTTGATAATACTGTAGTGCAAAACTGCTAAACAGATTCTATTAAACACTGAGATTAACTGACTGACGTCCAGTTGAAATAATTAATGAAATTAAAATGTCAGCATAGGTGGCTGAAGATATAAATGTTTAAGTCAAAATAAATGACAAGTTCTTGCACAGTCTTTCCCCACAACATTTTTATTCTTTTGATAACAATGTTATCCTGGGCATTTCCAATATCTCTTTATATACTGACTGGGGAAAAAAGGTATTATTTTCTTATCAATGATTTCACAGTTAGCCTGCATGCATCCCAGTCATAGTAGTCAGTTCTGGTTCTTTGTCACAAGCACAAGTGAGTAGGCACTACTCACTTTTCTAATTGAAAAAGTTCTCACTACTAATTCACTTTTCTCATGTGAACTGCTCTCTTCTAACGTGTAGTTTCTGTGATCTGAAAAATCTTCACTGATTACAAATCTCTGCCCTTAGAACATCAGCTCTAAATGAGCAACAAAGCAGACTGGACATTTCCTGAGAATTTCAGCATTATCTCGAAGAATTTCAGATGAAATTAAGGTACTCTTCATATTAAATCATATTCAGTATTTGAATTGTTCAGTTGTACTCAGCCTTGACATGAGAATGCTTTATGCCTTTTAGAAAAAGTCTTTTAAAGTACTTGAGCCAGGAGATGACAATACATGAAACAAAAAATAAAGCAAACAACCAAACCCAAACAAACACATAAAAAAACCTCAGGAAGGTCAGCTCACATTTTACCCCAATGTAGACAGAAGTGCAATTCTAAAGGTCTATTCATAGACTCCTCCTTCTTTCCCTTTTTGAAGATAGGCATAACATTGCCTTTCCTCTAGTCATCAGGTGCCTCTCCTGTTTGCCATTGTTTTTCAAAGATAGTGGACAATGGCTTAGTAACATCTGCCAGCATCTTTAGCACACTCAGTATCATGGCTCATGGATGTGGGTGTTGAGTCTGTCTAGCTGATGTCTAACCCAACCAAAGGGAAGTCCTCCTTTCTCCAGCCTTACTCTCTTTATTCTCTTAGTTGGGGTTCATGATGGCCAGCTTCAACACTAAAGACAGAGGCAAAGAAGGCATTGAATAATTCTGTCTTCTCTGTATCTTCCATCACCAGGACAGCCACAGATTCACTCCAGTTGTCTCACATTTCCCCTATTCTGTTTGCTGCTGATGTACTTGTAGAAGCCCTGCTTTGTCCTTGATAGCCCTTTCCAGACTCAATTCCAAGTGGGCCTTGGCCTTCCCTGTTGAATCCCTGTATATTTTGAGGATGTTCCTACATCCTCCTGTGTAACCTGTCCCTTTTTAAACATCCCATAAATTTATTTCTTGTGTTTGTTACTGGAACTCCCTTCTCACCCATGCAGGTCTCCTTTTGCCTCAATAAAATGACTCATGGGAATACACTTGTCTTGAGCTTGGAGGAAGTGATCTTGAGTATTGACCCCTTGGACCCCTTTCTCTTCTAGATCTCAATCCCATGGGATTCCTCTATGTTTCAAAAACCTCTAGGTTTTTGAAGAGGTTGAAGTTAGCTCTCTAGAAGTTCAGAGATCTAGTCCTACTTTCTGCTTTTTTGCTTCCATGCAGGATCCTGATTTCTGCCATCTCATGGGCACTAGGGCGAAGGCTACCCCCAAACCTTCATATCGTTAACCAGTCCCTCCTGGTTTGTTAGTACAAAGTCCAGCAACACACTTTTCCTTGTTGGCTCTTCCACTCCTTGTGTCTGCATCATCAGAGATCTGTGGGAACTTCCTGGACTTTCTGTGCCAAACCATACAACAAATATCAGGGAAGCTGAAGTCCCCCAGGAGAAACAGGGCCTGTGACTCTGAGGCTACGTTCAGCTGTTTGCAGAAAGCCTCATAAAATTCCTCCTCCTTATTACAGGGGTCCTGTAGTAAACATCCAAAACAGTCACCCATATTAAGGTGTCCCTCAATTCTTTCCTGTAAGTTTTTAACTCTTTTTTTCTGCGCTTGCAAAGCATTCAATAAATTCTAGGTTCCTCTCTCACATTTCTTTCAGTTCTTTTTACCTCTTTGCTTGTCTGGGCTGTTCATCAGTCTTTCTCTTTTTTTTCTCTTTTTCTCTCTTTTTCTCTTTTTCTCCTTTTCTCTTTTTCTCCTTTTCTCTTTTTCTCTTTTTCTCTTTCTCTCTTTTTCTCTTTCTCTTTCTCTTTCTCTTTCTCTTTCTCTTTCTCTTTCTCTTTCTCTTTCTCTTTCTCTTTCTCTTTCTCTTTCTCTTTCTCTTTCTCTTTCTCTTTCTCTTTCTCTTTCTCTTTCTCTCTCTTTCTCTTTCTCTTTTTCTTTCTCGTTCTCTTTCTCTTTCTCTTTCTCTTTCCTTCTTTCTTGTCCTTCCTTTCTTCCTTCCTTCCTGCCTCACTCCCTTTAATTTTACTTCTTTTTCATTTCTGTATTTTACTTTATTTCTCTTTCTTTCACTCTATTTTCACAGTTATCTAATAAGTTCCAGATATAATTAAGGCCTAGAAACCTTCACAATGAAAGCTTTAGTGAAAGTAAATTTTGAGTGAAAAGGAATTTCATCAGTAACTTGCTTTAATTTGTAAGCATATCACATGTATTACTTCTCATAAATAAAAACAGACACACCTAGCAATTTATAATGTGGATGTACACATTCATAAACTTCCTGTAAATGTACAACAAAGCTATCTAGACTGGAAAAGCATGCTTGAGTCTCATCAGTTCTTTTAATGAAGAAATGAGGTGCAGCTATATAAGAACAGAAATTACCACAAAACAAATAGCACCTGGGAGGAGTTGAAGGAATAGTATGAAAATATTAAGCAAGAAAATGAGAAATATTTCCTATTTTATTGTTTCAGCAGAGCACTGTTTACCTATAATATAGAAGCAAACAATTTTTAAATGCCCAATGATCTTTAACTATATTTCAAATCAGAATATGCATGTTTTAACAGAAAGTGTATTCAATTTTCAGCAATGATGACTGAATATTGCATTAAATTTTTTGAGGATAATGTTTGTGGAAAAAAAAAGAAAACAGTTTAATAGCTTACATCAGTTACTCATGATTGGACCAATTTCAAGACATTTTCCATGAAAGACTTCCAGATATTCCAAATGCATGAGACTTACAATGTACAACAAATCAGTCATCATAAAATCACCACAAACATGAACTGAAGGATTTTAACAGACAAATACAGTCAGAAGGCATCATGCATGTCCCATATATCAATCAGCATTCAACTTAACATGATACCACAGTAGGTGAAGATAATACTAATGTATCTTACCATCAATATACTTCCTACTTTGGTAAGAGGTAGTGAATATAAGATATGTCTGTTTATAGAGAATATTCAGGAAGTGCTAGGATAAACATAGCTTTCATATTTCCTGACTGTCCCCGTGAAACTTTCATCATAGAGATAAGTCTTCATGGCTGACCTTATTCTTTAAAAGCCCCTTTCACAGTGTACACTCTAGCTGTAATGCTTTCATAAAGCCCTTTGAGCTAGCAGCAAGGCTTTCATTAGTTTTTTTAAGCAGTTTTAATATTTTTTCACTGTTGCTAGAAGTACTGATAATGCATACCTATTGGACAAGTCATTCATATAAGATGTCATATTTGCCCTGGATAACAATGATGTGAGAAGGGGAGAAGGCCTGTCAACATCATTCCATTTCCATTATGTTCATTTCATACTGTTTTATAATGTTTTTAATTTAAGCCACTCCCCCCAAAAAAATCCTTTAGAGCAATGCACAAATTTGGAACTGCACCCTCCCCTTTCTAAGAAGATCTATTCAAGCAAAAGTTCCACATACATGCACTTTAATTTTGATGTTACACAAACAAAATGAAAACTCCCTTTCCTGCTTTTTGTTTGCAGTGTGGATTTGCAAAGATTAGGATATTCAAAATCAGACTAATCTTCTTATGCTTATATTTAGTGATGCATTAATGGCTGTTCCTGATCATTTTGGGAGAACTCTACAGTGTTACTTTCTAGATTTACAGATTAAACTGAATTTAACAGAGTGCTCGGTGGTGACTCCATTTGACTGTAATTGTGTTATTCTCAGTGTGCCACTGACATCAACTTCGTTTTAAATGACCTTTAACACTTTTAGGAAAACAACATCCATCTGCTCCATTGTCTCCTTGCCTTCATTTTTTCTAGCAGCAAAGTCAGTTCTAGAGTAGAGACAAATCTTTTTTTTACTGTGGTTTCAAATGCGCCAAGATTTCTGTCTCATTCCAGGGCTTTCAGGTGAGAGGAGCAAGAAACATTTATTCTCAAGTGTAATTAAAATCTAACACCTCCTGAAATCAAGTTCTTCCAAATGAGGGATCAAAATATTCGAAGATGAAAGCTCCTGTCACATTTTCCTAGTTTCCCTTCAAAATCCAAAGCTGACTATGATTTGTGGGCCAAGGGAACTATTTGATTGCAACTATGAAACTATTTATTTGTCTGTCTAGTGCTTTAGTTCTAGCAGTCATAGTGGGCATCTTAGCTGCTTGTGAACTAAAGGCTAAGGACGAAAAAGAAGATTCAAAATGAAATTTTTGTTAGACCTATAGGAACTTTGTTTGACAGCTGTTCTAGAAGTAACTGTGTTGCAGGAAAACCAGGCACTAAACTTAGAATTTTTTGTTGTTGTTACAGTCTACTTTATATCTTCATTAAAAATTATATTGTTATTAATCAACTGTTCCAAGCATTCATGCCTTTCATGTACCTGCCTTTCACTCATATAACTTCTGTATACTATGGCTGGTAACTTATGAACACATTTTCCAAAAAAAATGCACCCAAAATGCTGTATCTATGATGACTGTAGAATTAAAGCTCACATTGTCTCATAACTATTTAAAGATAGTTGAAAGCCCATTGGTTTCCTCTGTGACTTAATTGCCATGCTCTCATAATTTTGAGTTTGAGGATGTCACAGCATCTTTTGAAGCAGCATAATACTGTCAGAGACTGACAAATTATCATGCAGGCTATAATTCTGCTTAGCAAAGCTCTCAGCTTCTCCCTCATTAACATTCCAGATAAAGAAACACCTTTGCTTCTGATTTGCTTAAACCACACCAGCAGGCAGTGCACTAAACTCTTCAAAGGCAGCTGCCCTTAACCTTTTATGTTTCAGCACCTTTCTTTAATAATTCCTTTCAACTAAACTTAAAAGTTCCTTCTTACTTCATTGCCAGTCCCAGGGCAGGTTTGATATATAGCACTTCAGCCAGAATATGTTTTGCCCTTCACAACTATTGACTTCTCCTATAAGGTTGCAGTTCTTCTGAGAATATGTGTGCACACAGAAACACACATGAAGACACACACATGCATCACAGATATACAGCACCATTGTAAGATGCAGTGCTGTATCTTAGCTCAGGAGACAGCTCACTCCTGCTCCTCTTCACAGCAGGGTCAGGTACAGCAGGCGAGCCAGGCAGCCACATGTCCAGCCAAGTTGAATATATCCAAGGATGGGGGTTCCTCAGCTCTGGGAAACCTTTGCCCGAGTTTGACTCTGCCATCACAGTAAAAAAAGGGGTTTTTAATATTTAACTGGAATTCCAGATTCTTTTTTCAGTTTGCATTCTTCTCATGTCACTAGACACCACTGAAAACAGTCTGGTTCACTCAACATAATATTTATATATTTTTATGATCTCTCTGAGCCCTTTCTTCTCCAGATTAACTCTCCCAGTGCTCTTAGCCTTCCTCTCCCCCCACCCCCCTCACCTCTTTTTGATACTCAGCTGTGCTGAAAACACTTCAGTATATCTGTTTATCTCTGGGAAACCCAGATCTTAATACAGCCCATGGATGAGGCAGAGATGTGGCAGAGAACAAGAATCAAGTCCCTTGATCTGCACACAGTGGTCTTCCTAATGAAGCCCACGGGATTGCTGGCCTTCTTTTTGGGAAGGGCACAATGTTTGACCACGGTCAATGTGGTGCCCACAGGATTATCTGTCGCAATCACCTTCCTAGTTACTGAGGTGTGGTATACTGCCCAGTTGTTCCATGGATCCTTCTTTTTACTATTCTTGGAAACAAGAATGACACTTGCATTCCTCAAGTCCTAGGATGATGTATGAACTGAGGGAGGAAGACAAAATTCCTAGATATGAAAATTCCATGGTGGTACAAATAAGCAATGTCAGTGTTTTTTGGATATAACTCAGGCTGATAAGGATGTTCTTTCTGGTGAGGAAGTGGAGTCCTTCATTCCTCTCCCCAGAAAATTCAAGATGGCAGGTCTGAAGAATTAGTCATTTTTCCTAAATGTAATCACATACATAGACTTGAAAAAACCATCTCGTCTCACTTCTTTATGATTGTTGAGGGGGGCTTGTTCCCTTACTCTCCCTCCTCTGTGGAGTATTTTTGCCATTATCATGCTAAGGATATCTACCGGGCAGCTCCTTCAGCTTTTAATTGCTCAGGACAAAAGGGCAGGGTGGGGGCAAGGTGGGGAGAGAGCTAACTGTGCTCTTGGGGGGACACTCGCTGGTCCGAAGGTGGAAGAGGAAGGTTCTCTGTGGTCAGATTTGCCCTTCGCCCTGCTCTGCTACAGCCTCCTGCCTCTGAGAACAGCACTGAGCACCGGGACCCAAACGGCGAGCGGGACCTTCCTTCACCCTTTTCCTACCTGGGACACGGCCCTGCTGCTTCCATCTCCGCCTCCCTGCTCCTGCATCTGCAGTTGCCGTGGCTGCGAGGGGCCTGCCCTTCTCTCCACCAGGACCGTGCGGAGGAGAAGAGTGACTGTAACTGGAAAAGGGACTGGGACTGACTTATTTGCTCTGTTTTGTCATTGATTTTTTTCATAGCTGATATTGGTTTTGTTTGTCTTGTAGATATATTAGTAAAGAACTGTTATTCCTGAACCCATATCTTTGCCTGAGAGCCCCTTAATTTCCAAATTATAATAAATTGGAGGGAGGGCATTTTCAGTCTCCATTTCAGGAGGAGCTCCTGCCCTTTTTTCTTGGCAGTACCTGTCCTCCAAACCAGGACAGATCGTGGTGCCCAAGACGTGAGGCCAAAGGGCATTGAAAAGAGGGTTAAAAGAAATAACAGTTCTTCAGTTGCCTAAGGTTGGTTTTTTGTGTGCTAGCAACATGTGGTCCAGTTTGACCTGGTTTGGGATGCACGTGTTCATGCATGTATCTCTCCCATTTGCAAACTCTTAACTAAACATGGGCCCTATAACTAAGGCTACTGTGACTGTTATCCAATTTGCTTTATGGTTTGATAAGGTGATGAATTCATGAATTTTTAAATTCCTTTGGAAGGCAGGTACATGAATTCAGGGATACCACACACTAACTGCATGTTTTTGGGGTTACTTTAATAATGGCACCTATTGTGAGGGAATGACACCAGGGGAAATTTTCTCCCAACCCTTCACCCAGATTTTTGGGTTTACCCCCCAATTTTTGAAGGATTCAAATCTCCTCTAAATGCTAATGATATCATACAGTGGCTGGTGTTACTGATAGTCTTGTCCTATTTAACATTTAGAGATAAGGAGGGATTGAGCAGCATATCATACCTGACACCTACTCCTGGAAATAAAGATGCTGCCACAGAGCCTGACCCTGCCCCACAGCCCACCTCAGAAAATAACCACTCAGAGTGGGTGGGTTTTCTAGTGAAGGAGATGAGCTGGATGATTAAGGAGTACCTTTCCCCACCTAGTAAGAAACCCTGTCTTAAAGGGGGTGAATCCAGTGATTCTGCAGTGGAACCCATAGATGTTACATCTGCCCAGGTTCCAGCTGAATTGCAAGGACACTCACAGCCAGCAGCAGCCACCCCTGTAGAAACTAGAAAGTCTAAAATGAAAACAAGGCACCTAGACAAAGAAGACCAGAGAGGAGGGCCCTCACAACCAGCAGGGGAACCAGAGGTTGAAATCATCACCAAGTCCCTGTGTCATGAAAATCTCCGCAATCTGTGGAAAGATATTGCAAAACGGGGCCGGGAGGCTTTGGCAACTTGTTTACTTCAGGTCTAGGATGTTATGGGTACAGATGTGCACCTGGATGGTACAAAAGCAAGGAATTTGGGATCCTTGTCCCAGAACTCAGGTGTGGACCAGATATTCGTAAGGGAGCCAGGCCCCCTTCCCCTCTGGGAGCGGCTTTTAATGAGTATAAGAGAGAGGTTTGTCAACAGAGAAAAAATGCAGGAGCACCACAGTAGAATGCACCGGAAGACCCTTGAGGAAGGAATTCAACAGCTGAGAGAAGTGATAGTACTGGTGGTACTCTCTGGGAGGGATGGACAGCATGACAATAACCCTGACAAGGTCAGGTGCACAGGGCACATGCTGTGGAATCTGGCAAACCGAGGGCCATCTCAATACACCACCTTCATTGCAATGATTAATGCTGATGAACACCAAGAAACAGTGAGCTCTGTTGCTAACAAGCTTAGGGATTTTCACAGTATGATGAATGGCATAGTGCAGGCCCAGGTTTCTTCTGTGGTCAAGGATTATGTATAGGCAGGGATAAGGGAGGAGATGAAGGAGGTGAGGGGGATGAGAGGTGACATAAGTGAGATGAGGGAAGAGATCAGGAAGATCAATGCAGCACCAGTGCAAGCCTCATACCCCAAGGTTACAGCCCAACACCCCCCAGCTAATGGACGAGAGTACACCCCACGAGCTGACCTATGGTTTTTTCTGCATGACCATGGGGAAGACATGGGAAAATGGGATGGGAAACCCACTTCTGTCCTGGCAGCATGGGTGCATCAACTCAGGGAGGGAAATGCTAACCGAGGGAGCTACACTAAAGTGAAGGTAGCCTCAACCTCCCATGACTAAGGTGCTGGGCATTACAGAAGGCAGGATAACCTGCCAGACCCACTTGAAGGAACCTCCATTTTGTATGTCCAGGAAAGGGATAATAGCCAGGGCTAGAGGGGCCCTGCCTCTAGCCAGGTTGACGCACAGGATAACAGAGTCTATTGGATGGTGTGGGTCCGATGGCCTGGCACATCAGAGTCACAGGAATATAAGGTACTAGTTGATACTGGTTCACAATGTACCCTAATACCATCAGAAGATGTGGAGGAAGAGCATGTTTCCATTGTTGGGGTGACGGGGGGGGATCACAGGAATTGACTTTGCTGGAAGTTGAGGTGAGCCTGACAGGGGAGGGGTGGCAGAAACATCCGATTGTAACTGGTCCAGAGGCTTCGCCCATTCTAGGCATAGACTTTCTCAGGAGTGGTTATTATAAAGACCCAAAGGGATTCAGGTGGGCTTTTGGAATAGCTGCTGTAGCCGTAGATGGCATTAAACAGTTGAAAACCTTGCCTGGACATTCAGAAAGCCCATCTGCACTGGGACTTCTGAAGGTGGAAGAGCAACAAGTGCCAATTGCCACCTCAACAGTGCACCGCTGGCAGTACCGGACGAATCGAGATGACGTGATCCCCATCCACAAGATGATCCGTGAGCTGGAGAGCCAAAGGGTGGTCAGCAAAACTCATTCATCCTTCAACAGCCCCATCTGGCCCATGCACAAGCCTGATGGAGAATGGAGATGGACTGTGGACTATCGTGCACTGAATGAAGTAATACCACCACTGAGCGCTGCCGTGCTGGACATGCTGGAGATCCAGTACGAGTTGGAGTCCAAGGCAGCAAGGTGGTATGCCACCATTGACATTGCTAAGGCATTTTTCTCCATTCCTCTAGCAGCAGAGTGCAGGTCTCAGTTTGCTTTCACCTGCAGGGGCGTGCAGTACACCTGGAATCATCTGCCCCAGGGGTGGAAACACAGCCCTCCATCTGCCAAAGAACGCTATTCCTGAGCCCATCTCTTTGCCTGAGAGCCCCTTAATTTCCAAATTATAATAAATTGGAGGGAGTGGATTTTCACTCTCCCTTTCAGGAGGAGTTTCTGCCTTTTTTTCTTGGCAGTAGCTGTCCTCCACACCAGGACCACAATATTAAGTACACTCCTAAATGTACATGTAATGTAGCATTGATTATGCATGTTTCTGCATAATCTCAGTCATGAAAAGATCCTCTTCAATTGACATTAGAATTCCTCACAGCTGACTACAGATTTTTCAGTTCCAATACACTGCTTTCAGCACAAGGGCAGTATTTTCACCTTTCACACTTTCCATGAAACCCAAGTCTTGCTGCTTCATCCATGCCTGTGGAACTAAAGATCACAATTATGATCACAATTATGACCTAAGGGAGCTGCAAGGATGGAGGAGTGTTTTTTCTGCATTTTGGGGTTTTATTGAAGTAAAAATATTTCTGAACATAACAGCTGGGATTGAGGTTCAAAGAGCTCAGATTTTATCTTAGGGAAACTAGTAGTTCTATACTTGGAGGGATGAATGAAATTTCACTTTCTAGACTGTGGATGCATTCTGTGATGTCTGATAGTGTGTCACAGCTGACAGACTTCTTTAAGTTAGATTATTCGCAGCTTCTCTACTTTTTGTGGCTATTCACTTTCTTGATAATGCTTTAGTATATCCCATTGCCTTAACCAAGGGAATATTTATCATTCACTTGTTTTCATTAAATCTACTCCTTTGAATTCTGCAATCTTTTGATGAGTTTCAATGACATTTGGAAAAGGATTCAAAAGAAGGAAAAAAAGAAGGAGGTTACATACATAATATGAGAGAAAGAAACAGTTTTAAACTTGAAACACAGATTTTTCCTGGAGAAACTAAGTTGGAAAATAACACACCTCTGTCTAGTGTCCTAGCCTCAGTTCAGGGGGTAAATGAAAGTACATGCTGTGATGCTGTGCTTGAACAGGGAGCATTTTTGGAATGAGAAGGGGCAGGTCTTTCTTCTCTTATATCTACTTTGTCATTTGTGTTAGCTTCTGATAAAAAGAAGAAAATAGTAGGCATTAGTGCATGCCTTACTCCTAAATAGCTGTGAAGGGCTTTCCATACTTACAGATTAAAAATAGATAATGCACAGGCTCAGGTCTTCCATCTTCCCTCACATAAACAAAATCAGAGGGCATTACAAGTGGAGAATTTTTGTGGCAGGTCTGATTTTTGGGCACACATGAAAACAGTGTATGTTCAGTTGTGTTCTGAACACAATCATTTCTTTATTATCCTCAGAGAAACACCAGCTGAACTCACTCACACCCAGTACCTTTACACTTCCAACACTGTTTCTCAGTGTCTGCTTCTCCTAGAAAGAGACAATGCTGTTCTGCAGGTGGGTTGTAGTCATGACAAGTAATCTATCTCTTTTCCAATCATGTCTTTCAACTGCCTGTATTCAGTTTTAAGTATCATCTAGGTATCCTAGTCTATAATATTGCCTGTAAGCGGGGAGCAATGCTATTTTCCCTGAAAAATATGAATGTAGGCAGCATCAAGATCTTGTATTTCTCTGCTTGATGTCCTGTATGAATATCTATCTCATCTTTGCTACTTCAGGTGCTAGAATTCCTACTTTAGAAAAAGGTATAACTATTTTCAAATTTCTCTCAAGCTCTCCTTTCTTCAGTATTTTATATTGCTGACACTAACTTCAAGACACTTCAGAAACACAAACTCTCCTATGGTGAGGACTTTAGATGTAGATTCAAACCTACCCAGCCAGGAAATGACAATCCACAGCCAGAGTAAGTTGCTTTCCAATACGTATAATTAATAAAAGATTTGACGAAATGCTAAACTTTTCCTGGTGGCTTCCATGCCACTATGCCTTCCAACCTGCAAGTCAGAGTCCTAAACCTGCAAGATGCATTAATCTGGCAAAAATTAAAAGAGGAAAAGACATTTAAACATTGTTTTTATGTCCAAAGCATCAGAGTAGAACCTTGTGTTTTCTGCTGAAAATCTTAAATTTAGCTTTCTGGAAGACAATTTACTAGGTCAAGGAAACATAGAGATTTTTCTTAGTTACACAGTACCAACTGATTTGTATCTCATATACATAAAGTAATAAATAAGGAAAAATGTCCTTCCTGTCCTCTATAACCCTATTTTCCTGATGGTGTTGTTCATAATCACCACTGTATGAACTCATGGATGACACCAGTCTAACTTTTTACATTAAGAGATAAAGCTTCAATTATTATGCAGAATTGAAAAGAGAGGTTGATTTGCCAGTGTTAAAGTTACTGTGACTGTGTGACCCAGAAATAAGCATGATTACAAAAACGTTGTCCTCTGAAAATTAAGGATAAATAAAAGCAACATTTGATTGTCAAAGCATGCTTCAAAAGTCCTTTCAATTAAACCCTACACCATATTAGAAAAACACAGCATTTGAAGGACCAATGGAAGTGGATGGGCCATGGACCCGAACTAACGCCAGTTGAAGTCAATAAAATGGTTTCCATTCTCATCAAAAGAATTACTATCAATCTTATAGAATGACGTTCAATGTCATAGGTCTATTAATAATTGAAAAGTTTTGGTTCCTTGCTAATACTTGGAAAACTGCAGTTTTGCCTGCCAGGAAACATAGGACATTGTAAGCGACCGTTACAAGGACTAGAGCAAGTTGGTAGTGAGAAGATTTCTATGGAAATATACCAACTGTGGAGTTGTTAAAAAGTTTTTGTTAGAAAGTATTTGTTTCTGTCACCTCAAAGAGAAGGATGCTTATAAGCATAGGGAAACAACATACATTTAATTAGTTTGAATTAAAAATAATATACAAAAGGGAATTCAGTAGACCAAGGACTCTTTCTGACCTATGATCTAAGCAAAAGGACTGGCAAATACAACTAAAAGGTTGCATGTGCAGTCTTATCATTGAAAGTTTTTCTTAGCATAGGGAGAGACAAGAGACATCAAGACCTGAAATGGCAGAGCAAATTGAACTACTGTGTAGCAATGCAGTAACTGCCAAGTTTAAACTACTGAGCTGGATCCTACCTCTTGAAGGAAAGGGTGATGTTTGATTTCTTCCATTTCTTGGAAACCTTTCCTGACCTACACAGTCTCTCAAAGATGATTGAATGGTCCAGTTCCCCCAGTCAGAGTATGTACATGCCATTAGGACATGTGGGCTTGTATGAAATCAGACTGTTTAAAAGTTCACTGTTCTGATATTTCTCCAGATGAGGAAAACTTTAAAATATGTCAAGCTTTCCCACTGGTCTCAGGGGCCTGGAAATTTTTGGAGACTTTTCTTACCAATAAACACTGAGCTGAAGAAGGCACTGAGTATCTTGGCTTTTTATCAATCCTTTATTCCCAGATCTCTTCCATGTGCAACAGTGGAAGTTCCTGTGAAGACCATTTGTAGCTGGTATACCTGTAAAAATCTTTCTTGTGTTTCTTTGTGCTCCTCACCAAGTTTTATTATAGGCAGGCTTTATCTTTTCTAATCTCACACACTTCTGCACTCACACAGCATCTTTCTATTGCTGCAAGGTCACCTTCCATTCTTTGTATGCTTTCTTGGAAGCAACTGTCCTTCCATGCATCCTTCTGTCATCTTTGCTTTATTTCCCACAAAGAGGGGTTAGCCATTCCTGAGCCTAAAGTAAGTGGTACTCAAAAAATCAATGAGCTCTCTGGACTCTTCTCCATAACAATTTTCCACAGGATTTTTCCAAGCCAGTCCTTGAAGATGTCAAAAGCTACTCTCATGAAGTTCAGAGCTGTGGTCTTTTTTCTGCCTTGCTCCCTCCTCTCAGGGTCCTGAATTTCACCACTTTGTGGTCACTGCAGTTAAGACTGCCTTTGATTTTCACACCCTCTGTGAGTCATTCCTTGTTTGTAAGTACAAGGTCCAACACAGCTGCTCTTCTCATTAGCTCCTTTACCTTTTAGGTAACTACCATTGATGCTCTTCAGGGATGTCATGGAGTGCTACTTCTGCTGTAGTGTTTCTCCAGATGATATCAAGGTAGTCAAATCTGGGGAGTACGGCCTGTGAATGTGAAGTCACTTCTAGACTCGTCTACCTGTTCTTCCTGACCAGGTGACCAACATCCACTATGTCATCCTTATCAATCTGCCCTTTCAGCCTTACTCACAAGTTCTCATTTGACTTGTCATCTGTCTCCCCAGGCAGAATTACAGAATAGCCTGGACTGGAAAGGACCCTAAAGAGATCTACAGTAATTTCATGACTATAAGGCACACAGGATTATGAGGCGCACTTCCAGGTGTCGGCAAATTTCTGAACTTTTGCCCATATATAAGGCGCACTGGACTATAAGGCGCACTTCTTTTTGCAGCCAGGATCTGCCGCCAGCTCTCCCTGATTGGTTGCTGACCATGACCCCACCTCCACCCGGTAGCCGCAGCCCTGCAGCCCTGCCTCCACCTGGCTGCCATGGCACCGCAGCCCCGCGGCCTTGCCTGCACCTGGCAGCCGCAGCCCTGTGGTCCCGCCTCCACCTGGCTGCCGCAGCTCCGCAGCCCCGTGGCCCCGCCTGCACCCGCCAGTTGCGGCCCTGCCGGCTTTCTCTGCGGCTCATGGCTCATACTTCCGGGTTGGCAAATTTCCAAACTTTGTCTATATATAAGGCACATCGGATTATAAAGCACACTTTTAGTTTCCATCAAAATTTTAGTCAAAAGTGTGCACCTTATAGTCGTGAAATTACTGTAATTCCAACTTCCAATTCCTATTTCCAGGGACAAGGATGCGTTTTACTAGACCAGTCTGTTCAATGCTCCAGCCAATCTGTCTTTAAACACTTTCAGAGATGGGGAATCCAGAACTTCTTAGGAAACCTTTTCCAGATCCTCACCACCCTCACAGTAAAGAATTTTTTCCTTGCTATCAAGCCTAAATCTACTGTCCTTCAGTTTGAAACTATTCCCCCTCTCCTTTTACTGGATTTTTACTTGTAAAAAGCCTTCCTCTCTCCTTTCTTGTAGGTTTCCTTCAGGTACTGGCAGGATGCAACCAGGCCACCACAAAGCCTCCCTTTTCCATGACGAACAGTCCCAGTAGTCTCAGCCTTTCCACCCAGGAGAGATGCTCAACCTCTCTGACAATCTTGGTGGCTTTCTCTAGACTTGCTTCAACAGCTCGATGTCCTTCCTGTGCTGGGGATCCTAATTTAAAGCCGTTCACTAGTTGAATCTTACTGGCAAAGACACCTTCATCCTGCTTAGTGAGGTGTATCCCATCTCTTCCAATTGGATATCGACCCTTGAAGAGGTACCCATGGTCATAGAAACCGAAATCTTGTTGCTGACACCAGCTCTGCAAACAATTGTTGCTACAGTCTTTCTCCTTTCCCATCACCAGAAGGACTGAGGAGGACACTACTTGAGCCCTCATTTCCCTGAAAGCCACCATCAGAGCTCTCTAGTAATTTTTGATACACTGTAGGTTGCCGTTGGTGTGCATATGGAAGAAAAGTTTGTTAGAGGTTAAAGTCTCCAGCACTTCTCACCTCTTTTAGAAGCAGCATCTGCTCTGAAGTTACTCAATTCCCAGGAATGCCTCAAGAGTCTTCAATGACTTTCTCAGTTTATTTGGAAGGTCTTGAAGCAGGATCAATGAAGTGTTTCACAAACTTCTGTGTTTATTGACTGCATCTGTTACCAACATGGGTAGGGAAGAAATAAAATAAAACTAGTCTTTGATCAAAAACCTTTTGATGCTTCTATCTAACATCACCTGTACCCTATTCTGACCTTCCCATGCCTTTCCCCCACCTCGAAAACCTTCTACTCAAATGACCTTCTGCTTATTCATCCCAAAAGTCAGTGGGTATCAGGGTGTTCCTGAGCTACTCTTCATTGGACCCCCACACACACAGCCACATCACTCACTCTTCTCTCTTTGCAGGCCAACAGGAAAGTTTCATAAAATCTAACTACTGTGTTTGTGCAAGCCAGGAACTCTTATTCCTAACTTGAAAGAGAAGGCTCTGCAGTTTTATTTTTAGTACATGGATTTCTGCATATCAAAAACTCCCTCCACATTTCAGAGGATTGGAATTACCTTTCCTATTTATCAGAAGGCTGCAAGAAGGCTGAGTTTGCTGGGTCTCACTGCTGACCATATCTCTGTCTGTCTCTTCTGACTGATTACACCACTCCTAAATAAGCTCTTGGAGTTGACTGAGGTAGAATGCACCCAAACCAGCAAATCATGAAAATTAAATTTGAAAACAAACAAATCCAAAAACACCCTTCCAACACCCACCCCAAACTGAACCAGACCAAATCAAACCAGATCAAACCAAACCAAACCAAACCAAATCATAAAAACTCAGGAAAATAAAGTGAAAACATGTAAGAGAAAGAAATATGCATTTTTGGACTTTCACCACCATCAGAGTTCATGATCTATCTCTCCTTACTGGCATGACTACTTTCCTTGATCCTGAAATACATGGTTCTCAGGTGGCATTTCCCCAGGAGGGCCCACTCTGCTGATCTGCCTTTGCTCTTTCTGCATTGGCAGTGCTCAGAAATTGCAGTCATATTTTGTCATTTTGTTTTCCCCATTCCCTATTACAAGCCTATTTACCTCCATCTAATTGAGGAAGTCAGATTATAAAACTGGCAAAATGAAGGACCAGTTGTCCTGCATAGTGGGGCAAATATTTTTGTGGTTTCACCATGCTTTTCAGGTTCCCTAACTACTTTATTCAGTCGGGAATTAAACAACTATATTATCTTCCATAAAAACCCACCCAAAAATTAGTGGCAGTAACTATATTTATCGATCTTGCTTACAAGTATACTTGTCCCTTGCTTACTTAATTGTTTATGATTACATAAACCTGAATGTTAATTAAACCACATGCTGAATTTCTGCAGCTGGAATAGATGGACAGTCTTTGTGCTGGCTCTGATTGGGATGAGGTATCAAGGATAAGGAGGGCCAAGGAGTGTCAAACTCCTCATATCCAAATTCTTGCTTAATCCTACCCTTCCAGTTATTTTCTAAAGACACTGCAACATGTCCTAAGCCAAGTTGTTTTATAAATTATAGCTTCCTTTCCTGATCATTTAGTGGTTGTTCATACTAATCCTCTAAATCCCAATAGTTTAATTATAGTTGCCAGTATCTTTTTATTCTCCATGACATTCAACCTGTTGGTGCTATTGGCTTATTTTGTGCTACATGCTGCCACACATTTGCTCTAACACCATCTTTTGTAATCAGGTCAAGTAACTGTATAATATTTCGTTTATTTACTGATTCTATGGACCCATCACGGCCTCTCAGTGCTAATTCTTTCTCTCCAGGCACAAAAGATAATTACTTCCATTACTGTCTAAAATAACATATTTAATTGATAGTCATATTCTGAAGATGCCCATTAGTTCAATGGCACCTCAGCTTCCATGTGACAGGAATTGAGTGTATAATTTATTTATCCTTGAAACCCCAGTACAACACTAAAACCTGATGAACAGTAAAGTACAATTTTCTACTCCGTTTTTCAGCATGCTTTAAAGAGAGACTAAAGAATGCTAAATAATCTTGACACTGTAGAGGAGCTAGGAGGGCAGAGATACTCAGGAAGTTTGAATGTCCTGCAAGATATTGATGGTCTTTGTCAGTAGTCTCACAAGGACAGGGAAAAATGAAATTCTGCATAGCATCATATGTGAAAAGTTGAGAGAGATAATTCTCCCAGCAGATGCCCTAATTTATCTGTGCATGCACAGATAGTGCCAGTTTCATAGAAGGTCAGAGTTCTTGCAACATAGCAATCACTATAAGGTAGCTATTTAGATTTAGTTGAAGATTTTGCTGCCTCCCAGACTATGCCTTCAAGTAAAAGAAAAAATACAACAAAAAAGCCCACAGCAAAAACAAAAGCAAAAAAGCATCCTCCTGTACAAGTTATAGACTGTGTATAATTTCATTCATTCTTCCAGAGGCCTCCTGTGTTATTGAATACAACACTAATTGTCCTGCCCTCCATGCCCCTTCCCTCAAATCAGTACTTAGCCTGGAAGAACACCTGGCTGGTTATTCTGGATTTTTAACTCTGGGGGTTACTCTGGATATGTTTATAAATGAAGACTTTATTTTGGGGGGTTTTGGAGTTTTGCGTATTCTGGATTTTTTGGCTTTGATTTGTTTGGAGTTTTTTGGTTGGTCAGTTGGTAGGCTGGTTGGTTGGTTGGTTGGTTGGTTGGTTGGTTGGTTGGTTGGCTGGTTGGTTGGTTGGATGGTTTTTTTAGTAAATCAGATGTATTCCTGTTCTCTGTTATAAATTTAGTGTACTCAAAGCCTCTTTTTGTTTTTTTTTCTTTGAGTTTGACCAGTTTTGATAATCCATTCATAAAGCTTACTTTCTTACTGCCTAAAGACCTTTTTCAAGTCTCATCTCCTCTGCTGGCACACACAATAATATAAAAATCATTAGGTACAAACACAGTCTAGCATATGGAAAACTTTATTATTGCAGAGATATGCTGATTATTTTAAAATGCAAATTAGTCAAGTGTGCAGTTTCATATTCACCTATTTCCTCTCTTCATTGAGTCCTGGCGATATAGGAAAGAATACATATTCAGTCTACATTTAAATTAAACTAAAATTAGATTAAATTAAATAAAAATAGAATGATCAAGGAGTGTGTGTATGTTTGTAGATCTTTTGTCATTTTAAGTAGGATCCATATATACAGTACATCCTCTAATTCAGAAATATTGTAAACCAGGAATAAATAGCAAAAGTAGGAAAACATGATGACAAAATGTTTGTCATGAAAGGTATACCTTCTGCTTTAATTTCTCAACTCATACATTTATTTATTTATTTGTTATAAATTTATTTATTTGTTATGTTCTATGTTTTATGAAGTTTTACCTTCTTTCCCTTTGTCCTGGTTTAGAGGACAGTATTGCCAGAAAAGAAAAAGGCAAGAGTTTTTTCCAAAATGGAGAGTGAAAATTCCCTCTCTTTCAGTTTACTATAATTTGGAAATTAAGGTGTTCTCAGGTAAAAGGTATTGGAACCTTTAAATTATATACATATACATACATGCAGTTACAGACACAGTACCATAGATAGTTCATCGTAGAACAAGGTCTCCTTGGGGTATGCATCGGGTTTCTTCATCCTTTTGCATCATCCACCAGGTGCAAAAACCACAACTCGGACAGGATTGTCTTTCCTGGAGGCAGAGTTCACCCAAACACTTTTCCCTAGCATACTTCTCATGTGTACCACTGGAACCTTATCTCCATCTGGTGTTCTCAAGAGCTCAGATTGAGCAGGGCCTAGTCAATTAGTGGAACCTCAGGTATTCACTAACCTTTGGCCTTTGGTAGATTACTCTCCCAGTTCTTGAAAGTCCCCCCACCAAGTGCCTTCAAGGTGGTTTAAGCAGGCTTTCCCAGCTGCTGGTGCGTGGTAGGGGATATGGTACACCCACTCAATGCCGTGTTCCCTAGCCCAGCTGTTTATGAGGCTGCTCTTGAAATGAGTCCCGTTGTCTGACTCAATTCTCTCAGGGGTACCATGCCTCCAAAGGACCTGTTTCTCAAGGCCCAGGATGGTGTTCTGGGCAGTGGCATGAGGCACAGGGTAGGTGTCCAACCATCCGGTGGTGGCTTCCACCATGGTATGTAGAGTTTGCCTTGGTGGGTCTGAGGCAGTGTGATGCGGTCAATTTACCAGGGCTTCTCGTACTTATATTTAGACCAACGCCCATTTTACCAGAGGGGCTTCACTCGCTTGGCTTGCTTGTCGGCAGCACACGTCCCACAGTCATGGATAACCCGAGAAATACTGTCCATGATTAGATCCACCCCTCGGTCTCGTGCCCACTTATACGTGGTGTCTCTTCCCTGATGACCTGAGGCATCATGGGCCCATCGAGTCAGTAACAATTCTCCCTTGTGTTGCCAATCTAAGTTTATTTTTGACACCTCTATCTTTGAGGCCTGATCTACCTGCTCCTTGTGTTGGTGTTCCTCATTACCCCGACTCTTGGGGACATGGGTATCCACATGACAAACTTTCACAGGTAGCTTCTCTAGCCGAGTGGCAATGTCTTTCTACTCATCAGCAGCCAAATATGGTTTTTCTTACATTGCCAGTTTGCCTTTTTCCACCTTTCCAGCCAACTCCAGAGCATTGGCTACCATCCATGAATCAGTGTAAAGGTAGAGTTTTGGCCACTTCTCTTTCTCAGCAATGTCCAAGGCCTGCTAAGTTCAGCAAGTTGACTTGATCCACATTCTCTTTCGGTAGCTTGTGCAACCTGTTATGTGGGGCTCCATACGGCTGCTTTCCACTTCCAGTTCATTCCCACAATGCGGCAGGAACTGTTGGTGAAAAAAGTGTAGCATGTTTCATCTGCTGGCAGTTGGTTATATGGTGGGGCTTCCTCAGCCCGACTCACTTGTTCTTGCTCCTCGTCATTGACGAGACCAAAGTTTTCATCTTCTGGTCAGCTTGTAATTATCTCCAAAATCCCAGGGCGATTTGGGTTTCCAATGCGGGTGCCTTGCGTGATGATGCAATCCACTTGCTCCATGTGGTGTCGGTGACGTGGCGGGTAGAGGGAACCTTTCCTTTGAATGTTCACCCCAGCACTGGAAGTTGGGATGCCAGAAGGAGTTGTGGTTCCGTGCCGATCACTTCTGAGGCGGCTTGGACTCCTTCATAGGCAGCCAAGATCTCCTTCTCTGTGGGAGTATAAGGCTTCAGACCCAGAATCCCAGAGGCTGGCCTCAGGTTTTATCAGGCACCTTCTGCCAAAGGCTCCAGGACAAGCCATGGTTCCTGGCTACAGAATAAAGCACATTCTTTACCTTTGGTCCCATCCTGACTGGGTCACTACTGCACAAGCAATCTCCTGTTTGACCTGGGCGAAGGCTCGCTTCTGCTCAGCACCCCAGTGGAAATCGTTCTTCTTATGGGTGACCAAGTAGAGAGGGCTCACAATCTGATTATACTCAGGAATGTGCATTCTCCAAAAGCCTATGGCACCTAGGAAAGCTTGTGTTTCCCTCTTGCTGGTTGGTGGAGACATTGCGGTGATCTTACTGATGCGCCGTCCATCTTGCCACTTTACTCCCAGGAACTGGATCTCTCGGGCAGGTCATTTGACTTTGCTCTTTTTAATGGCAAAGCCAGCTCCCAGCAGAATCTGAATGATTTTCTCACCTTTCTCAAATACCTCCACTACCGTGTCCCCCCAAACAATGATGTCATCGATGTATTGCAGGTGTTCTGGAGCTTCATCCTTTTCCAGTGCAGCCTGGATCAATCCATGGCAGATAGTGGGGCTGTGTTTCCACCCCTGGGGCAGATGATTCCAGGTGTACTGCACGCACCTCCAGGTGAAAGTAAACTGAGACCTGCACTCTGCTGTTAGAGGAATGGAGAAAAATGCCTTAGCAATGTCAATGGTGGCATACCGCCTTGCTGCCTTGGACTCCAACTCGTACTGGAGTTCCAGCATGTCCAGCACGGCAGCGCTCACAGGTGGAGTCACTTCATTCAGTGCACGATAGTCCACAGTCCATCTACATTCTCCATCAGGCTTGTGCACAGGCTACATGGGGCTGTTGAAGGGTGAATGAGTTTTGCTGACCTTGGCTCTCCAGCTCACGGATCATCTTGTGGATGGGGATCACGTCATCTCGATTCGTCCGGTACTGCCAGTGCTGCACTGTTGAGGTGGCAACTAGCACTTGTTGCTCTTCCACCTTCAGAAGTCCCACTGCAGATGGGTTTTCTGACAGTCTAGGCAAGGTTTTCAACTGTTTAATGCCATCTACCACTACAGTAGCTATTCCAAAAGCCCACCTGAATCCCTTTGGGTCTTTATAATAACCACTCCTGAGAAAGTCTATGCCTAGAATGGGCGAAGCCTCTGGACCAGTTACAATTGGATGTTTCTGCCACCCCTCCCCTGTCAGGCTCACCTCAGCAAAGTCAATTCCTGTGATTCCCCCCATCACCCCAACAATGGAAACATGCTCTTCCTCCACATCTTCTGATGGTATTAGGGTGCATTGTGAACCAGTATCAACTAGTACCTTATATTCCTGTGACTCTGATGTGCCAGGCCATCGGACCCACACCATCCAATAGACTCTGTTATCCTGTGCGTCAACCTGGCTAGAGGCAGGGCCCCTCTAGCCCTGGCTATTATCCCTTTCCTGGACATACATAATGGAGGTTCCTTCAAGTGGGTCTGGCAGGTTATCCTGCCTTCTGTAATGCCCAGCACCTTAGTCATGGGAGGTTGAGGCTACCTTCACTTTAGAGTAGTTCCCTCGGTTAGCATTTCCCTCCCTGAGTTGATGCACCCATGCTGCCAGGACAGAAGTGGGTTTCCCATCCCATTTTCCCATGTCTTCCCATGGTCATGCAGAAAAAACCATAGGTCAGCTCGTGGGGTGTACTCTCTTCCATTAGCTGGGGGGCGTGGGGCTGTAACCTTGGGGTATGAGGCTTGCACTGGTGCTGCATTGATCTTCCTGATCTCTTCCCTCATCTCACTTATGTCACCTCTCATCCCCCTCACCTCCTTCGTCTCCTCCCTTATCCCTGCCTGTACATAATCCTTGACCATGGCAGAAACCTGGGCCTGCACTACGCCATTCATCATACTGTGAAAATCCCTAAGCTTGTTAGCAACAGAGCTCACTGTTTCTCGGTGTTCATCAGCATTAATCATTGCAATGAAGGTGGTGTATTGAGATGGCCCTCGGTTTGCCAGGTTCCACAGCATGTGACCTGTGCACCTGACCTTGTCAGGGTTATTGTCATGCTGTCCATCCTTCCCAAAGAGTACCACCAGTACTGCCACTTCTCTCAGCTGTTGAATTCCTTCCTCAAGGGTCTTCCAGTGCATTCTACTGTGGTGCTCCTGCATTCTTTCTCTGTTGACAAACCTCTCTCTTGTACTCATTAAAAGCCGCTCCCAGAGGGGAAGGGGGCCTGGCTCCCTTACGAATATCTGGTCCACACCTGAGTTCTGGGACAAGGATCCCAAATTCCTTGCTTTTGTACCATCCAGGTGCACATCTGTACCCATAACATCCCAGACCTGAAGTAAACAAGATGCCAAAGCCTCCCGGCCCTGTCGTGCAATATCTTTCCACAGATTGTGGAGATTTTCATGAGACAGGGACTTGGTGATGATTTCAACCTCTGGTTCCCCTGCTGGTTGTGAGGGCCCTCCTCTCTGGTCTTCTTTGTCTAGGTGCCTTGTTTTCATTTTAGACTTTCTAGTTTCTACAGGGGTGGCTGCTGCTGGCTGTGAGTGTCCTTGCAATTCAGCTGGAACCTGGGCAGATGTAACATCTATGGTTCCACTACAACATCACTGGATTCACCCCATTTAAGGTAGGGCTTCTCACCAGCTGGGGAGAGGTACTCCTTCATCATCTGGCCTATCTCATGTATCTCCTTCACTAGAACCCCCATCCACTCTGAGTGGTTCTTTTCTGAAGTGGGCTGTGGGGCAGGGTCGGGCTCTGGGGCAGCATCCCTAGTCTCTGGGGCACGGTCAATGTCTGCAGCACCATCCCTATTTCCTGGAGTAGGTATCAGCCTTGTTATCCAGCTCCATCCCCCCTTATCTCTAAATGTTAAATAGGACAAGACTATCAGTAACACCAGCCACTGTATGATATCATTAGCATTCAGAGGAAATCTGAACCCTTCAAAAACTGGTGGGGTAGACCCAAAAATCTGGGTGAAGGGTTGGGAGGAAATTTCCCCCGGTGTTATTCCCTCACAGTAGGTGCCATTACTAAAGTAACCCCAAAAACATGCAGTTAGTATGTGGTATCCCTGAATTCATGTACCTGCCTTCCAAAGGCAGTTAAAAATCCATTAATTCGTCACCTTATCAAGCCATAAAGCAAACTGGATAACAGTCACAGTAGCCTTAGTTATAGAGCCCATGTTTAGATAAGGGTTTGCAAATGGGAGAGATACATGTATGAACACGTGCATCCCAAACCAGGTTAAACTGGACCACATGTTGCCAGCACACAAAAAGACAATCTTAGGGAACTGAAGAACTGTTATTTCTTTTTTCTCTTCCCCACGTTTGGGCGCCAAGATCTGTCCTGGTTTAGAGGACAGTATTGCCAGAAAAGAAAAAGGCAAGAGCTTTTTCCCAAAATGGAGAGTGAAAATTCCCTCTCTCTCAGTTTACTATAATTTGGAAATTAAAGTGTTCTCAGGCAAAAGGTATGGGTTTAGGAATAACAGTTCTTTACTGATATATCTACAAGACAAACAAGAACAATATCAGCTATGAAAAGATCAGTGGCAAAACAGAACGAAACTCAGTCTCGGTCTTTTGTTCAGTCAGATGCCCTCCTACTCCACACGGTCCCAATAGAGCGGGGGCGGAGTGGCTTTCTCCTCTCAGTTGCGGCAACTGCAGGAGCAGGCAGGTGGCAGCGGCAGACGGGTCTCAGGTGGGAGAAGGGTGAAGGAAAAAAAAACCTCTGTTCACCATTTGCATCCTGGTTCTCAGAAGCAGGAAGCTGTAGCAGTGCCGGAGTGCAGGGTAGGTCTCACTTCAGAGAAAAAAGAACCTCTCTCTTCCGTGTTTGGGCCGGCGAACGTGAGTGGTCCCTTGCAAGGACAAAGCCACTTACAGCTATTCATCCCCACCCCTCTCTTTTGTCTTGAGTAATTAGAAGCCAGGGAGTTGCCTGGCCAGGTTCCTTTAACATGCTAATGGGAAAAATTTTCTCCACCGAGAGAAAGAGTAAAAACTCCCCGAACCCCCAATACCCTTCTACATCCAGTATTTTTGTGAATAGTTCGAATAAGCTAGGCATTATTTTTCCTACATTCCTTCCAAGACATCCAAAATTTAAATAAAATTTTCAAGATAATATTTCTTCCGCACATCTGCAGAGACATTGAGCACAAGTGACTTGTTTGACTCAGAGAGAAAGAATGAAAACCAAGTGCACTTTACCCGAAACCCTGACAGTCTCTTGCATGACACCTGCCCTTACTTATCCACTTTGAATAGAGAGGTTGTTGTAAGCATCCAAACATATTAAATAGCAGAAATGTTACAGTTAAAAATAGCTATTATTAAAGACCAAAAAACACCAACAGTTTGAAATCATACAAAACTGTGTACTTCACAGAAAAAAAGTTGTCAGTAGCTAATGTCATTACTACCAAAATTAATGAACTTTTTTGTGATGAGAGTGATCTTTCTGTACTGTCCTTCCTTCATTTTGCATCAAAGCACTGCGCCAGATACAGAAGTTGTGGAGTGGATATTTCAAGCCTAGTGTGGACAAAGCCATAACTCACAAGTTACTGGGTAAGACGTTGTAATAGATCAGACTTCCCTTTACACAGTTGTTTTTTCATGGACTTGATAGAGTAAAATAATGCCTCCAAGGGAAAAAATTCACTGGTGCGATCTAGTTGCTTCATAACCTGATTTTGGGAGGCATAATTAATTAGAATTTATTCCAGATTCCAAAACTGGAAAGCACTTCATACTGGCAAGTTACATTATTAAATAATGGGAACAGTAATGATGAATATATTTTTTATTCTTACTACTGGAACTGCAGTAAGCTGGAAAGCTAACAACCACTTGCAAAGTTTGACCATCTCTTCAAGTTTCAACCAGTGACCCAGAGGTCACAGAAAAACTATAAGCAGTATTCCAGACTCTGTGAGACCTTTGCCTTTCTTGTTAGGTGAAAGCCCACGGGGAATGCGCAGAAGCTCTTATTATAAAGAATTGCTAGTACAGCTTTCCAGGGTCAGCTGAAAACAAATTCATTGCAGTGTGTTAAAGTCTTATTAACCAGGATTATTGCAGACAAAAAAAAAAAGAAAAACCAGCCAAATTAATGTTCCTTAATAAAGGAGTGGCAGGCCAGCCTTTTTATTTGACATCTTTTCTGTTCTTGAATGCCAGAAACATTGTCTGTACAGCAGCTGGTTATCCTCCAGCAGTAATAACTACTAGCACTGGAGGAGAAATGTTCTTATTGCCTGTAGAGCAGGTTATTGATACTTCCTATCACAACTGTATGTCATGACTGAAGTGAATAGTAAAGTGAAGTTAATAATAAAAAGCAACTCTTTTGTGAACCACTTCAGAAGCCACTTCCTACAGTCATTTGAAGATGTGGTGTTTGGGAGGACTTAAACTTGTTATTCCCCTTGATGTTTTTGTGAAAGACAAAATCGCACTATGCAGGATGGAATGCCTCAAACAACATCCTCTCTGGTCCTTTCCACTGTGACAGGCAGACACAGGGCTCCATGCTGTGGCAACTAGCTAGCCAGTTGCCCCAGCTGTGTGTGTAGGAAATAGTAGGATGCGCTCCACTGAGTAAAGAAAAAGCAGGTAAATGCTAAAAGAGGGGAGTGAGTAAAAAATCTCAGACAAGATTGAACTGATGAACAGGCTTCTCAAGTATTCCTAGGTTGCTTTCTAAACTCCAGCATTCTGAATGCTCTTGGAATACAATGCCACCTCTGATATTTTTTCACCATTTTACCTTCTTTGTGCAAAGATGTGCTCATTTTCCTCTGACAGGGACATTGTCTTGAAAATATGTGTCACAGTAATAATTGTCAGTCTTGCCCTCCCTGCCTCGTTAAGTTCTGCCTGAAACCTAGACTTGGTGAAAATGCTGCTGTTTGTCTGATGAAAGGAATACATGTACAGGCTGCCATCACAAGACTTGCTGCATTCTTGCCCAGTTTTCCTTCAATTACAAAACTTGTACCTAGGATATTCTAATATGGATAGACTCATTAGGATTCTGGAACTTCTAAGACAAGCTAGAGTGAATCAGTGAATTTGCAGCCCAAACAATGCTGTACAGTTGACTCACTCAAGTTTTCAGGGGGCATACACATGTAAGGAAATAAATACATCAATTGAAGTCTGTCCTAGAAGTCTGCCTAATTCTTGAGTATATATGAATGTCCATCTAACACATGCCAACCTTGACTTGTATTAAGAGAGCACAGCAGGTTAAAAACTTCACTTGTCCCTGATGTCAAAGTAGTAGCAGGTGAGGATGAGTACTGACAACACCAAAAGTAGGAGCTAGGCACTCCTGATGGCTGTTGATCATTGAACTGACAGCGTATAGTGCTTGTGTTAATCTACATGACTTCCGATGATACTGATTAGAGCTGATTTTCTAAAGAAAAGCCATTTCCCACCAACAGTACAGTAATGAACCATGCCTAATGCTGATCTCTGATTGTCTGACAGTTTAAGTACACAACTTTGCAACTCTGTCATAGGTAACCCAAAATGTTACTGCATTCCATATCTACTTGCTCCCCAAATGGTTGCAGTCTCTTTAAAGCCCTGCAGTTGGGGAACTGTGGTGGTACCGCAAGTGGTTTTAGAGCCTTCTCAGGTGCTTTTAAAGTCCCCTCCAGCAGTCAGCTCCTGCTCTTTTGTTTTGTGGTTTCTGTCTTGCTGTCTTCTTGGTTTTTTTTGCCTTAGGTAGAGCCTTTTTCCTTTTTGGGTTCTCTTTTGGCTTGTTTGTTTGCTTGTTTTTTTGCCTTTTCTCAGAGATGGCACTCAGAGGTTTTGAACTCCCTAGGGGCAGATTCCACAGGTTCCTTCTTGTCTCCTGAGACAGCAAGTGGCTCCACTCCATCAAGTCAGTCAGTGCAGCTTGCCAAGACATCCAGCTGAGAAGACCACAAGTCACCCCAGCGCAGACTCCTTGCCTGGGCTGCTCCCGCTGTCTCCTGCCACAAGAAAGATGAAGTCCCTCTGTGAATGCTAACCCTTGGATTTGGAGAATGCCAGCTAGTGTTGGGGAGATGAGCCGAGTGGGGCAGTTGGGGAAGACTGACACCATCTTTGTTCTGTCCTTTAAACCATGCACTTGGCTGCAGAACACCATGGTTCTGATGTTTTGGATCTCTGTTCTAGGGACTCTGTGAAAATTAACAGTTTTGTATCTGGTGATTATTTGCTGATTCTTTACTGTTGCTGTCCCACTTGTTAGTAAACTGCTATTTTTTTTTTCACTTATATTGCCTTACATTCATTCCTTTTTAGTGAAAAGGAATTGGTTGAACCCACAGAGGGAGTGAACGCATTCCAGAGTGTTCTCTTTCAAACTGTTTTAAACCAAAACACACTCCTATTGTGGTACTTCAAATACTGCAAAAAATACTGCTCAAGTTTCCCAATATAAGTAAATACAAGTAAGTGTATGAAAACCTGTATGCAGCTGACTTTTGCAGAGGACTCCTCTGCAAGACAGGCTCCTTAAGCACCTTCATGTTTTGTTGCAGTCCAAAACACATACAGCGAAGGATGAATGATGTAATTACCAGCATGATAGCAGCTTTGGAAGAAACACACACTATTAAAGAGAATTAAAAATTATGAATAGTATTCATTGTGTCACCTAATTTAATCTGAGCTCTTAGCCCACCAGAGAGGGGATTCTCTGACAGTATAGAGCATTAACAGGTAAAGAGTATCTGGGTTACTAATAAGATTATTACGACTGGGTAACATCCTGCTAATTTTTACACAATCTGCCAGCAGGTTTCTTTTGAGTAGAAAACTGTTTAAAAGACATTCTCTAAGTCACCATTTATTAAAAGCAATATTTTATCTGAAAGCCCGCACTTGTTCTGACAAACTTGTTGCAAAGACAAAACTTCTAACACTCCCAGAAGTGGAGGGTAGTTCGTGACTTTCCCTATTCTTAGGTAATAGGTCACTGAATGAAAATCTTTTGTCATTTCTGAAGTTTGAGACTTGGAGATCAGTATATTGAGGCATATAAACTCTCCCTTCACCATGCACTACACATTCCTGTACACCAATCATTGATGACAGTGCTAGTGGGGATTAGCACTTAGAGTACTTGTCACCACCTTGCTTTTTGTTGGGTTATTTCCCCTGTTATCTGAAGGGTTTAGCAAAATAAGTTCTATAGACTTGAAAAGTTTTGCTTATTGTTCCCTTTAGGATCACAGAATCAAGAATCACAGAATTTTCAGAATGATGACAAAGCAGGGAGGATTTCCAGACTGACTAGAAATGAGTCACTAAATCATTGTTACATTAATAAAACATCAACCAACAGTTTTTATTTTAGCTATTCTTAATTTAAATTGTAATCCAAAATTAGTGAATTGGATACAGAGACATCCCTAATTCAAAATGGGTGACAGGGATGCAGAAATGGCCCTTTCATCCCAACTTCTTCAGAAAAAAATCCTGAACATGTAATTTTGTTTTATGAATGTTCTGAGAGAAAGAACATTTGGCACGTTGAACAAACTGCTTTTCCTTCTTCAGTGACACTTCAAGTAAGATTCATAGTGGCATATTTTTTTCCCTTCTTCTAGAAACAAATGAAGCATGAAACCTCCCCACACCCAAATTTGAAAGGTAAAATATACTCAGTCATATCCAAGCAGCAAGACTTATGGAAAGCAAATTCATCATCTCTTATGTGTACTCACAATACACGGGTCTTTCACGATATGCAGGTTTAATTTCGGAAGCAGAGGTCAAAGTTCATTCTTAGTTAACTAATGCTTAGGTACATATCTGATCAGTGAACACTGCAAAAAGCAACACTTCTAACTACTTGGTAGAAAAACTTGTACAAATAGCATAATCCCTCATGGTGTTAAAGAATAATGTCAGCTAGGATGCTTTCTAGTTAATTAGTAGCTGAAGTAGCATTACTTGCAAACATAGTGGTTCTGTTCAAAGAAGCGGACTTACTCTGCAGGTAAATAATGAACTTAATAGTTAAATTGTAACATTAGTATATTTGATCCCATAGTAGCTGATACACAGCCTTTCCTTTTCAAATAAATTCTCAGTGAAGATATTACATTAGAATTAAGGGAAACAGAGGTAATATTAATAATCATCCATATTGCTTGGCTTCACTTATGCAAGCCTGCATTCTGGCATAAAGTCTGTTGTGAAGTGAGATGGGACCCTGCCAGAGTCATTATTACTATTTATTGAGTAGCAGACTAGTTAAAAGAACAAAAGATCAATATTAATGGCTGGAACACAAGTTCAGCCTGACCCTGAACAGGACTTACTAAGGCAATGGTATTTTCCCTTTTTCTTTTCTTTTTTTTTGGTTTTTCGTATATCTGTTTTTAAACAAAAAATTTCTTTTTGTTGCTGTGACAACACTCTCCAATTTAAATACATCTCCACACCATATACCTATCTTAGAAAAAGTATATGCAGGCTTTTAATTCAGCAAATTCAAATGAAAAGTACCAAGTCCAGTGTATCTGCATTTCCTTTATGATTTCATCTAGATATCACATACTTTTACTTCTGCCCTAGACTTTGTGCTAATTAGGACCATACATGTAATTGATTTCGAGTTTTTTCTGCCAAACTGAGAAAGAAAATAAAATTAACATTTACGGAATTCTTCTTCTTTGTCATGGCAGGAAGGAAGAAAAACTCTCAAAATACACTGCTGTTATAAAAGAAAGGCATTAACAATCTGCTCATGCATTCTGCTGAAAGCTGAGCCATTCTTTTACAAGAAGAATCAAGGAAGTAAAGAAGTTTAAATGGGTACTATGCACTAGTTTTCACATGAATAAAAGTATTCTTCTAAAGAAAAGAATCTGAACCAGAAACCTAGCATGCAAAATTTCTACTTTTTGTTTGATTTGTTTTTTTTTTTGTTTTTGTAGGCAAAGAGAAAGGAATTTTAACAAAACATATAAGTAATTTTATTATAGAATGTTTTTATTGGCACACAACATTGAATTTAGAATCGTATAACCATAGAATATCCTAAACTGGTACAGACACACAAGAATTTAGAAATGGTTTCTTTTTTTTTTTAATTTAACAAAATACAAAAGAAATCACGGGTACTCCTGCTGTTTCTCACTCATGTCTTTTTTGTTTGTTTCTTGGGGGTTTTTTGATTTTTGGGGTTTTTTGGTTTTTTTTTTTGTTTTGGTTTTGTTTGGTTTTTTGTTTTTGTTTTCTTGTGTCTTTTGGTTTTTTGGGTTTTTTTGGGCAGAAGTAGGTCTTTTCAAATCAACAGTTTGTAACAACAAGGTATGTTGTATAAGAATATTACTAGTGTTTACCAAAATGAATGAAAAATCCTAGCTTGAGAGTAAAGCTGGAAGATGTATTTTGATCAAGAATCATCTGTCACTCCTAATGACCTCTTTGTGAAGAGGTTCTAATTGTAATTCTTCAGAGGAATTTCTATGTAGCTAGTTCTGTTTGTTTGTATTTTTGTTAAGGCTCTATTGTGTTCCTTCTATTAGTCTTTCAAAAGTCAAATTATTTCATTCTGAGTTTGGCCCATCAGATTCCAGCTCATGGAACAGATTAACTTTGACCGAATTAAGACTCATCCTCCTGCGAACTGAAGATGTTATCAAATTTCATAAACTAGATGCTAGCCATGGTTGAAGATAATCTTTTCGTAGTGTGGAAGGAAAAAATTCTTAGCTCATAAAAGACTATGTTACAATTCTTGCTTATGACTTGACTGTTGAGAACAGAATGGATGTTCAAGGAATTTACGTAAATTAGACAAATCAGGGGGCTTGCAATTCCAAGCAATGGTTTCCAACTGAAATAAATGCATAGAAACACAAGCTGTCACCACAATGTACTTGCTCTACAGATTACCAAACAGATTTGTATATTTTCCCTCAATAGCCAAGTATATTAAGTACGTTGTGAGATGAAATTTAACATTTTAAGTTTAAGAATCAGTATGCAAAGTTGAATGAAACTTTCTTGATTGATGCTATTGATCAAGATTTTTAAGTACTCAGACAAAACTGCAAATAAATTTTTTAATAAATAAAAAAAAAGAATTTTAATTGAACTTATTAAAAAATAGTAAAAAACCTCCTTAGTCTTGAGGGCAACACTGCTTTCATTTTGTAGTGGATTATTTATAGTGATGGAATCTCTACAGGTCAAAAGGCTGAAGCCATAGGTCCACAATAGAATTTACATCTTTCTAAATCCTGCAGAGAAACATTAACTGTCTGAGACTAGTATTAATGCAATACTTTTCCTAATCAATTAGGGAAGTAAAGAAGATATCCACTGAGATGATCCTGTGGAAGAAAAGTGATTCGCTAATGTAAGCCCCACCATATAAAAAAAGGCTTAAAGTGGAGGCAGAAGGAAGATAACCATCTTAACCATCATTGTATGTGAACAACATATTTCTAAGTTGCATCATAGTCTTTTTTCAACAAAGTATTTCCCTTACATACCCTTCCCCATAGAATTACCAAATGAGGTGCTTAAGAAGTAAAATGGAATAAAGTACATAACACACTATGGAACTGAACACATATGGAAATCTGTTCTGAGATTTCATGGCTCAGTCATATGAAGAAAATAGAGGCTGAGAACTCAGGGAACATCCTAATGTTATGTTGATCTTAAAGGAAGAATAATTCAAGCTGTTTCAAACTTTTGCTAAAACAAGACTATTCACCTAACCAACATTTGATCTAACATTTCTGTCATTGATATTAATCTCCTTAATTTCATTCGTATGTAATTGTAAGTATCATATAAATCACAAATCAAAGCCATGAATGTTACTAAGCAAAAATTGCTAAAGCAAGTTTATTCACTTCCTATTTAGCTGAGTCCACCTATTAAACTGAATACCTTGAGACTTTTAATGAGTTTTATATGATGCACAACATTTTTCTGAAAGTTTTTACAGATATCAAAGGATTGACTCAGTTTCAGAACTTAGCTTTAACTAAACTAATTGAGAATATATTTTTTAAAGAAAGTTTTATTTCTATAAATGTCAATACTAAAGTCCAATTTTTTGAGGATGGATTTCAACTTTTTAGGAGAACATACATTCATTAAGGAAACTAAAGAATTTTAAAATATTTTCCAGTCCCCTCACATTTCAGTGACAAAACTAACAAACACGTAGTCACATCAATTTGATTTATTTTGATTCTTTCACGTGCTATAGACAGTTTTTAACAGGGAGAAATAATCCAGCACTTTATACCAAATAAACACCAACTTGTTTAAAGGTACTTGGAGCAGCACTGTCTCACTGAGACAATAAAAGTTAAGTTTCCAGAACATCGGCCTGAGGACAGGAGCACCCACAAAAGAGAGGTGGTAAACTAAAAATAGAGATCCTTTCATTGAATATCTGCTTTGAAGCTGAAGAGGGAGATTATCAGATATATTATCGCTGCAAATTCAAAACTAACTTACACATTTGTATGGCTGGAAGATCAGAACAGATCTTTCTCATAAGCCTAGGCTAACAAGTATGCTTACAATAAACAATATCTGGTTCCATGATAGAGAATTTCAGATGGAAACCAATCAATTCCAGTTGAATTTGTACTTATGAGGGATGTGAAAGCAAAAGTTTTCACTCTTGCAGGGATGACATAGTCTGTGCTCAGAAGGTGGCAGATACATTTCCAGAACAAGCTAAAACAAAACATTGGCCCAAGACTCAGCTGCATCAAACAAGAGCCAAAAATAAACTTCACACAAGTTTACTCAGTGGTGTAAAATTCATTTGCTGATCTACATTTCAGGTAACTGTTAATATTCTGATAAGTGCATATAAAAACAATTTCCTTAAGTGGAAGTTGTGCTCTGATGGAACACTTAATCTTCCTCTAGGAAAAATAGTTTTTCATTATTTGGAGTTTGCCTTTATAATACAATAGCTTTCATCTGTTTGTGAAGCAACTGCAGTGGGAAGACAAAGAAAGAAGAAACTGTGTGCATCTCTGTGAATGAATTGTCTTTGGGCAGGGTACTATAGCCCAGGTTGTGCCTTTCCTGCAGCAACACACTTCAGATATCTGTCATTGGTTCCACTGATCTAAGCATATGGGGATTGCACAATGCCCAAGGAGTGAATAGGCTTATCTGAATAATAATAATAATTTTGAAAGACTTAAGAATTTCTGACTTTGAACTGAATGACATGATTTCTTGCATTTTTATCTTCAGAAAAGGACAGCTTTCTTAATCTTTTAAATAATAGGATATTTATGCCATGTTCTTACAATTTATTTCACTTTAATGTGTGTGAGACAATAAGAGGAAAAGCAAAATGTCACACCTGTCCAAGCTGATCCCTCTACTTTTATTGACACCAATAATTATATAAGGCTTTTTTTTCCTAACCTAATCCAGAAGAATCCATTAGTATCATAGACAGAAAAATATTTTGTCCAATCCTCAATTGGTCATTCTCTGAACCTGTTACAGTTTGAATTTATGAAAAATTTGATACATGTCTTTACTCTGGGACAAGCTCTTCTCTTCCTATGGAAGTGTCTGATGTATACATGCACCCAGTACTTCTTCTTTATTCTTGCATCATTGTGGAGACATAGTTACTCTTTTTTTATAAAGTACAAGGTTTTTTTTTTTCTCTTCTGCAACTGCTTACCAGTGATCCTGAACTTGAAAGAATAGCACAAATCTAAATTTGTAAGCTTGCATTTTGTGATCATTGTGAGCACTGAGATTTCTCTCTCTTTTTTTCCCTCTTATGCTTGAGGTCATCTAGTCTTCATATGTGATATTTAATTTTTTTCTGGAGTTTTAAGGCCTAAAGATTTTTGCCATCAGAAATTATCACAAAAGTTTATTTTTTTTTTTCTTTGAACTGCATTAAAATATTGACTAAATTTAGTCTATCCATCTCTGAGGAATTTTCCTGGTAGACTTCTATACAGCTGGTATTTCTCTAAGAACATAACATATAAATCTCCAGTACTTATCAAGTTATTAATCCACTCATTATTTTAAGTGGCATTACAGAACATGATTTATCGAGCCAAAATCTGTTATTCTATAGTAAATTTCCAGTGTCTACTTATTCTTTAATTGAAGACCTAAACAGAGATCATCAGGATTCTTTTTTTCTTAATTAAATTGAATTGCACCTTAGTCAGGTATCTGTTTCTCATCATATTTTACTAATTCTTTCCTTCAACATATAAGCTTCAATGTCTTTAAAAGAGGTTCTTCAAAAATAAATGTATAAAATCAAAGAACATTTTCACAGAGATATGAAGGATGTTAGGAATACATAACCTTAAATTTAATTTTTTACTTTTGAATGAAAAATTTTATTTATGACCATGAAAACATTACCTAGTTAATGATAATCCTTCCCAAAGCCATTGAAGAAAAAATATTTATTTAGCTTATAATTTGGCTTGTACTTCAAGTATGATTAGTAAGAATGTCAAAGTATAGGATCCAGGAAGATCAGTACTGTGGACTGGGATATGCTACAGATCATGAATTATTTTAGGTATATAAATTCAGTGTATATGTGTGAGTTGCTTAGTTGTCAGTATCTAGTTCATGTTACCAGTAAAAGACTGCTGATATTTAGTAAACTGGATATTATCAAGAGTGGGCAGGATACACTTTTTGCCTTTCTGCAAATTTACCATATTCAGCACACTATTCTGAATTAATTTGCATTAATAATGGTCATTATAGGAAATACTTTCAGCTGTTGTTCTGTTTTTTGATTAACAGCAGAGTATTTACAATAGCAGTATTATAGTTATTGCCTTCTACATAAGCCTTGAGTATTATTATACATGGGTAATTTTTTTCATATGGGCTTTTACCACTATCAGCTATTTAGAATTGTATCTTTGGAATAATATGAGTACTGAAAAACTCACTAACTCCACCAGTCTACTTACATTTTATGAGTTTATGTTTCTAAGACTCAATTTGTTTGAATTTATTTGATAAAGGAATTGCGACACAATGAAAATACTTATTTTCCATTCACTTGCTCCTACAATATTTTTTGCCAATATATTAGTAATAAACCAGTCTGAATAAAAAGTAGATAGATTTTAGTTATATTATAGTTTGCTAAGCCATTAAATCTGAAACTGAGATAGTATGAAAACATCAACTGTAAAGAATATTACAGAAAAAGATGTGTATTATTTGATTTCATAGTTTCAGCTTGATGTAGATTAGATCATTAGGTTGTAAATTATACCACGACAGAACAGCAAAAGTTAGCTCTGGCCATTGTATAAAAGAAAAAGCAAATGACATTGAATTTCCATGGTCCTCATACATGGAAAGTACTGCAGAATCATATTGATACTCTTAAACATGCCTTCATGTCTCAGAACCAGGTAAAAGAGGAATGTATCCTACTGAGCCCCCACTAAAAAATCAATCAATCAATCAATCAATCAATCAATCAATCAATCAATCACATTATTGAAGAATGAAGAAAAAGAGAATGTGCACCACTGTCAGCCAACAGCATTAGATCTATTTGTCAGTGGTATACAACAATTAATATTACTTTCCACAGAAGCTGTTTTCTCAGGCGAAATCTGAGAGGATCTTAGGAGAGAGGTATACGAATGAGGAGAACCAGGGCAAAGTCCAGAAAAATGTCTAAACAGATCCTAACTGTGAAGTTAGTAATAATATGTACATTTACCACTAACATTTGAAAGCATGTATCTGGATATGAATTAGGGCCCCTACTTGAAAGTATGCCTCAAATGTGAGGCAATACTGATGCATATGAGCTGACTGTACACCCCAGTGCATCTTACAAGGGCCTTATTTGCTAGGTAGAAACTAGTGCAGTTTGCCTAAATGGCAAACCAGTGCATCAAAAAAGCTCACTGATGTTGGGGGTTGGGGGAGTTTTAGAAATTTTTCCCATTATTATGTTTAGCTGGCAGGGGTGGCTCCCCTTTAGCTGTTAAGTGCTCAAGACAAACGGAATAGCTGGGCTGGCCTGATGGCTCGATTGTGGAGGGGGGTTTGAGGGGTGGGGGGTGGATGGTCGGGGGCTGTTTTCTCCTTTCAGGGGTGGGGGGACACTCGCTCTCACTGGCCCGAACGTGGAGAAGAGAGGTTGTTTCTCTCCGTGGTGGGACCAGACCCCTGCACTCCGACTGCTAAAGCTTCCTGCTTCTGAGAACAGCACTGAGAACCGGGACACCCATGGTGAGTGGAGTTCTTCCCTCACCCTTCTCCCACCTGGGACGGTCGTGCGGCCTCACTCCCCTGCTTCTGCAGCAGCCGCGACTGAGAGGCTGCCCTGCCCTACTCCATCAGGACTATGCGGAGGAGGAGGGCATCTGTGACTGGAAAAATGGACTGAGACTGAGTTTCGTTCTGTTCTGTCACTGATTTTTTTTAATAGCTGATGTTGTTTTTGTTCGTCTTGTAGATATATCAGTAAAGAACTGTTATTCCAAACCCATACCTTTTGCCTGAGAGTTCCTTAATTTCCAAATTATAGTAAACTGGGAGGGAGGGAATTTTTCACTATCCATTTTTGAAAAAAACTCTCGCCTTTTTCTTGGTCTGGCAATACTGTCCCTTTAAACTAGGACAACTGACCAGATGGATTGTGATAACAGATTATCTGACTGAAGCTTATGCACAGATAATTCTTCCTTCCTTCCTTCCTTCCTTCCTTCCTTCCTTCCTTCCTTCCTTCCTTCCTTCCTTCCTTCCTTCCTTCCTTCCTTCCTTCCTTCCTTCCTTCCTTCCTTCCTTCCTTCCTTCCTTCCTTCCTTCCTTCCTTCCTTCCTTCCTTCCTTCCTTCCTTCCTTCCTTCCTTCCTTCCTTCCTTCCTTCCTTCCTTCCTTCCATCCTTCCTCCCTCCCTCCCTCCCTCCTCCCTCCCTCCCTCCCTTCCCTTCCTTCCCTTCCTTCCCTCCCTCCCATCCCTCCTTCCCTCCTTCCTCCTTTCACTTCCTTCCCTGCAACTTCTAAAGTTTTCAGTAATCTCTTGATCAAAATGATAGCACATAATTATTACTATCTCCAAGTACATCTCTAAAAACAAATATAGTTCAATTTCTGACATCAGGAATTGCAGCCTACTGTACCCTTCTAAGTACACTAAATGGTACTTAGTACCTGCAAGAGCTTTCCAGAGACATCATCTGCGGAAAAACAACCTCAATATTTTGACTACTCTCAACTCATTAAATACACCTGAGCTCTGCAATGTAGTGCCTACTGCTTCCAACCTCAGGGATAAAGTAATTACTGCAGATAGGATGAAAAGGTGTCTCAAAAGAAAACAATTAAATTTAATTAGTTAGTCAGATGCAATGGGTAGAAATGGATGTCATGGAGGCAGACCGTCAATGAGATCCTGAAGAATTCCCAACTGAGTAAGAAAAGACAGTGCAGAGCAGGTCATTAGCACCAACACTGTTACAAGAGAGATAGGAAAATCCCTCAGACCTTCACGGCTATCATCATCCTTCTTTGCCTCATGTATCTACCCAGCTTTGCATGCATATGTCTACTCAACATGGACTCTAACAGCTTTCCCTTCAGCTCATCCAATGCTTTTGCACCATTGTAAAATTCCATACCTTTAAGCAAAGACACATGAATTAACTAATTGCATAAATGCAAAGGGCATTTTATACAATTAAAAAAAATCAATAATTAGAGTTAGGAGGGGACACCTCAGTGTCATCTTCTTTTAATTTCTTGCTTACATTTTACTTCTCGTGCTACAATCAATAAAGAGATAACAAACCTCAGTTTAAGCATGGAAACTGATACTCTTCAGTTGTGTCTGTATATGCAGGATTTGTTCTCAGGCATTGCGTACAAATTATTAAGGGATTTCAATAAAAATATTTCTATATTCTCTTTTAGAGAACACAGATCTGTCTGAATAGAACCACATATATTCTAACAGAATAGCAATATATGTGGTTGTCAATCTTAAAGCAATTGTAGAGAATTTTCAGAAATACAGCTTCAGGTGATAAAGCAACCTTTACCATTCAAGTAAAGGATGATATCTTGGAGCTGACAGTCACAGAAAATTAGAACTTGTTTTGGGAGAAACCTCCTAAATTTCTCTTGTGAACTAGCATTTAAACACATTTATTGAAAACTCATTTCTGCTAAAAAAGTTTGGAATAACCAGAAAACCATAGAATTTCCTTTCTCCAAATGCTATGCCTCTCCACTGATAGGATGAGAGTATGAATTTAACACCACATAGGTAGTCATATAAGCTACTTTCCTGTATATTTATTTGAAATTTTGAGATATATTAAACTATGCATAGTTCTAATATCTGAGGTAAGGTAAAGCTGTAAGCTACAACAATAAATTATAAATCTTAAGAAAGTCCTTTAAGCAGCAACAGAGAGAACACCACATAAGATTTTTTTATACTTTTTTTTTAATACTTTTTTTATACAATGCCGTGTCCTTAAGATGCTCTGGACCAAACTCGTATTGCTGTAACAGCTGTACTGGCTAATTCTGTACATATTCCATGACTTTCATTAGGAGATGGTATCACAGAATCAGAATGGCTGATGTTGAAAGGGACCTATGGAGGTCCTCTGATGCAACCCCATGCTTGGTCCAGTGCAACTGGTCACGCAGGTTCACCTAGAGACGTTACCCAGGGCTGCATCCACAGACTTCTGAATATCTCTAGAGATGACAATTTTATCACCTCCCTGGGGAACCTGTGCCAGGACTCAGTCAATCTTACCACAAAAAAATGTTATCTGACATTTAGACAGAATTCATTTTTCCCCTTGGCCATGGGTCCTGTCCCTGGGCACCACTGAGAAGAGTCTGACTCCATCATTTTTGCCACCCTCCTGTCAGGTATGGATATACAGCAGTCAGATCCCCCTGAACAGCCCCAGTACTCTAAGCTTTTCCTCATAGGAGAGATGCTCCCAAGCATTATCATCTGTGTGGCCCCTTGCTGGACTCTCAGTTTGTCCGTGTGCAGGGGAGTCCTGAAGGGGACAGAGCACTCCAGAGGGTAAGGATCCCCTTTCTTGACTTGATGGGAAGCCTTTCTCTAATGCTTCTCAGGATACTACTAGCATTTCTTGTGACAAGGGCCCAATTCTGGCTCCTGTCCAATTTGGTGTCCACCAGGACCACAAGGCCTTCTCAGTAAAGTTCTTTTCCAGCCTACCAGCCCCCAGCCCATATCTCAAATGCCTGGGGTTTTCATCCCTAAGTACAGGACTTTGTCCTTTGAACTAAGGATATGGAACATACCTCTTATTTTCCTGATCATATTTTAAGTATCTATAATTCACTTAGTTTAAAGCACAAAACCAGCCAAGGAGGAGAGATAATTACAGTAGAAATACCTGTGTTTAAGTTGCTCTCTCCAGGAAACCAAAACCAATTTATAACAGACACAGAAATCTTCTTGTTTGACAGTAAAAGAAGAGGCTACTTGGCTACAGGGGTCAGCTGAATTTACAATTAAGCTCTTAACAGATACTGGTATCTCTAATTGCCCATTTTCCTGATGAAGCAGCAGATATCTTACTTGGCACAACCTCTAACCAGACCAGGTGGAAATCAACGTTTCACATGACCAATTTATGAAAGCTTGGAAAACTAGGCATAAAACTGTACTTAAAAATATTATTAACAGCTTATTAAAGTGTTTCACTTCTCTGAATACAACCGAGATTTCATTGCAAACTGAAAGCTTGTTGGGAGAAGTACCTTGGAAGGAAACATTATAGAGCTGGAGCTGTCAATGTATCAACAATGTTAAAAAATAATTTTTGCTTCATTATCAATGTTTTCTGCCTTCTTTCTCAAGCAAAAGTCTGGAGAAGTACTCTTAACACCAAAATAGTCAATAACTGTGAAAATTCACAAAATTTAACAATAGCTGTGAGTTTTACAAGTGGAAAAACAATATAAAACTCACCAATTCTAGTCATGCACCCCTTACACATTTCTGAGACTGAAGTATTTGTTTCACTACATTTACTGGGCATTCCCAACCATTAGTCTCAATTCAGACTCCCTAGACTCACTTTCTAAGACACAAGATTTTTGCAAAATAGCCCTTACACCAAATTATTCTCACTTAACTGGGCAATCAGCTCCCTGACACCATCAAGACCAGTGACTTTTGTTCTTCCCAAAACACAGCAGTAGAAAAGGAACTTCTGATCCCCTAAACTTCTGCTTCTCAGAAGGAAGAGTTTTGGGAATGAAGGCTTCTGCAGTCAGTCTCAATCTTCCACTTTTAAAGAAGTCTACTGTCCTCACTTCCCTTACTTAGACAGTTGGTTTTAAATGCAACTTTACACATACTTTGCAAGCCTCTAACCCTCTCCTACCTCATTGCAGTGGTATACATTCTCATAATTTCCACAGATTACAAAAAGACATGTAACAGCACAGTCATGCAAATGCAGAAAAAAAAAAATCCCTCTTTTTCCACTGTGTCATCACTGTTACTACACAGTGCACAAAGCATAAAATCTAGATGAAGAGGGAGAAAATTCTTAATTTATGGTGCATTTACTCTCCCTTTCAACACTCGTTTGCTTTGCCTTATGCACAGATAGTTTTTAATCATCTATTTAGATTATAATGATATAAAAAAGGGGAAATTCCAGTTTCCTGCATTTTCACCCCCATCCCACCTACCCATCATATATACAACTGCATACTCCAAGCCTCCTCTTCATTCTTGCCCTTTAAATACCTTTTAATTCCACTCTTTCTCAAGACCCACTGGAGTTCAGCTTTACCACTACTATGCCTCAGTAGCTGTGCAATGGGAGCTCAGGCCCTGCTTGGTATATTCTGAGAAGAAGAGCCTTCTCCTCAGGACACAGAAAGGCTTAAGCACAGATTCATACAGAAGGTTGTCATCTGCCATGCAGGAAGTAAGATGGCAGTGAAAGGAGAGAGAAATACACACCAGTGAATCTGCCTATTATATCTCAGCAAACCTGTTGGCAGACCAGGTGTTGTTTGTGTAAGTACCTCTTTCTCCTGCTGAGGTATTAGGCGCTAAGAGGGCCTCAGACACATTTCTTCCTCTAAGAGCTAGTCCTGAAGCCTATACATTCCCTTTACCTTCTCACATACCCTGTCACCATTCCTCCGGACAGTACTCAACTTAGCTCTGCTAAACAGTTTTTACCAGTCTGTGAAAAAGGCAAGTAGATTGTGTCTTCAATCTATCTTGCATTCTGACAATCCATTTTCCAGAACTTTATTTCTTTACTTTTACCTACAAATATAAAAATAAGCTTTTACTTTTCCCCTTCTGTGTGCAGACCTTCTCTTCTTGTTCTTCTGCCTGTAAAAGTAAGGAAAATATGTTCCCTATAAACAATTTACTTGTGTCTTTCCTATAGCAGGTCTTCTGTACTGATAACCTATTCTAGTTTTTCCCATCAGGTTAAGTATTTCTCTGAGTCACAGAGAACTCCAAGATTAAATTAATGTCTTCTTGCCTTTCTGACTTCTGGTTAGTGGTGAGATTCCTCCCCTCCATAATAACAGGAAGAAAAAAAATTAGAAAAATAAGGGATGGCACAAAAAAGCTCCTAGAAAGGGAAATGGAATCTTAACATACCTCCTAAGTATGAAATTGTCTTCTTCACTGGTAGTGTTGGGTGATGGAAGAAGTACCCTTTTCTAGAATATGACTTCGTTTTTACTCAGTTCTTGTTTTATGCAATCACCCTAAAATGCCCTTTATCAGTTTCCACTGCTTGATGTACTTTCTCTTCATGTATGTCCTTCTTTTTTTTTTTTAGTTTACCTAGGTTAAACTGTATGATGTGATGGATACACTTAGCATTTTTGAAGTCTGCATGTTTATTTCCATTGCTTTCTATAGGGACTGAGACAAAAGTATCAGGGTTAGAGATTGTTCAATGGGACCGTTTAAGTCTTAGTTACATTCCTGAACAGCAAAAATGCAGATACATTTAGGAAATATGCATATTCAAAAATATAGATATCTTCTGAAACCACTGAGGCTAGGACAAGGGCAGAGAGAAGAGCAAGGGCACAAATACATCAGGATCACACTTATAACTCAGTAAGTGAGGTGATGTCCAAGAGATGAGGGACATACATTCCACCTCCTGGTGCTCAAGAAATTTGCGATGTTTGTCTGAACAGATCTTCCTCAAAAAAGGCCTCTTGTTAATAATTCTTGAAGCAGAGTCAATGTGTCTTCATTCTTCTTAGCAACATTTAGTCTCATTGAAATGCCAACTGTTTAATTTTTAGAAAGTGTTTTTTTTTCTACATACAAACTAGTGGTTCCCTTTTCAGAGACTGCTCTGAGCTTTCAGTTATGGCAAGGAAAAGAAGTGAAACAGGAAACCTTGACTTCTTCCAAACACTAAGGTAAATTGAGATGGAAATCCTTGCTGAAGAATTATTATCAAAAGTGTAAAGTCATGATTGTGAGAGGTTAATTTTTTTCTAATTGTGACCATGCTGAGATCACCTTCTCAGGAATACCTTCTGGAGCTGGCAGCTGATTTGTTTCAATATTTAAGACCAGATCTTTTATGATGCTTTTCCTTAATAAAGAGCATACTTAGCACTTGTAAACCTCATTGGTCTTCCAGTAAATAATATGAAAATAGTTGATTTAGGTTCCTTTTGTGTATTTATTCTTTTATTTATTTGCTTTTTTGTTTGTTTGTTTGGGGCGTTTTTTTGTCAGTTTTACCTTTGCAAACATGTAGGTCACTACAGACTTTTAGAATAACAAACTAAGAGCTCTTGTTTCTTGAGACCTGAGGGCAAATAATACATTATTTTTGCATGGGTTTCAGGTTTTTTCCCCCTTGGGAGGGTTATTCATTATTTGTTTAGCATCAGTAAAGTTGTTGGGCACCTAGTGTAAATTTCTTTGACAGTCTGTTAAAACAGCCCTTTTCCTCATGAACATCTTGTCTATCAACTTGGGAACTCCCTGTTTAAATTCCACTTGAATGGAATATGCTGTTATGCAAGTGATACAAGTGGAAAGAAACTAAGCACAGAAAGTTAATCTCACATGACCATCCTTTTATTTTTGTCAGAAAGCCGGGTGAAAAGCCAGGAAAGAGGAGCTGACATCTGGATTCCATTGCTGGAGAAGTTCAGTGCACAGTTAACGATGCTTTCGACCTTGCACCTGCAATCAAGACCAATTAGGGTAGATGCACAAGTGAAATGTTGACAGTGTTCTGCATTCCCAAATAAACGGCCTGAAGAATAGGAAGCACTATAAATGAGGTAATGTGTTTTTGAAGTGCAATGCTATTTTAAAAATACTGACCTCATGGTCTTGGAAATGCTGGAGATGAATTAGTTTTGAAAAAAGGGTCTTTCACCTTTGCCTCTCTAGCAAAAACCCAGTATGTATGAACAGAGATTGAAGGTTTATTAATCTATGAACTATTTCATAAGACATGTGAAGTGAAACAATGGACTTAGAGTCTAATTTGGATTGAAAGGGATCTCTTGAGGTCATCTGGTACAAATCCCACTTAAGACAGAGAAAACTTCAAAGCTCCATTAGACTGCTCTTAGCCTTGTCTGGTATCTCTAGCAATGGACATTCCATAGTTTCTTTGGTAAACCTATTTTTGTGCATAATGAACCTCATTGTAAAAATGCTCTCAGTTTCTACCTGATATGCAGTTCCTCTGGGAGAGTCACATGCTAATTCTCATCAGGAAGGTCAATATTTAACATGCAAATAGGCTGACTTCTCTTGCTTTCGTATCAGATTAATGATAATGCCAGTGGACCACATGCTGCCTTTTCCCATGTAATTAAGTTCTGTTGAGTTTTTCAAAAGCCGCTCTTCTTTCCTTGAATATTCTGTTATCCTGGGGGAGGGATGGGGCAGGGGGGGATGAGAGCAGAGAGGAAGAAGACCTTTTTTACTTTTCTTCCCTTGCTGATTAGCTAATAAAGAAAAAACAATGTCTAGGAAAACAAAGTTCTAACATATGAACAAAATACCTCTTATCTCTAGAAGAGAATCTACCCCACTAAATATATTCATCTCTGTTTTGAAATCTTTAATGAGAAGTATCCTCAGGGAAAAGTTTTCTTTCATTTCATTTAAGAATCACACATTTTATCATTTGAGTATCCGTCGGTCATATTAAAATTCAGACAAATATCTGCATATTTTAAATGTCTGCCTGAATACTGTGATCATTTGTCAATGTCCTTACCGAATTGTTAGTCAGACAGTTGTGCACTATTTGAGACAGCAAATGAACTGTTTGGGTTGCTATGGTTACAGCCACGGAGAAGATAAATTTCTGCAGCTACTATCTTTCTTGGGGGGCTGGGGTGGAGAAGGATAATTGAAAAACTAAAAGTTAATCCAACACATTAGGGTAGGGTCAGAAATGCAACAAAGCTTTATGTGTGCACTTCATTATATATGTGGAAGGAACAATGTATCCATAAAAGTAAATAAATATTGATGGATGCTTCCATTACATTCTCTTTCTCTAAATTTATGCTGCAATTTGTAGCAGTCAGGTAGCAGTGATTGGGCTTGTTCAACCAGCAGGAATTGTTAATTTGGACAGTTATCTGATTTAGAACAGCATGATGAGGTGATCATTTCCTCCAAAATTACCACTAACATTTTGGTTCATAGAAAAGCAAAATCACAGAATCATTTAGGTTGGAAGGGACCTTAAGATCATCTACTGTATCCTCCCTGCTCAAGCAAGTTCACCTACTCCATTTTATCCAGATCTGTGTCCAGTCAGAATTCCTGTCACCAAAGACAGAGGCAACTTCTCAGACAGTAAAGGTTTCCTTGTGTTTACACTAAATTGACTATTTTTAAAATCTGTGCTCACTGCTCTTTGTTCTGTGGGTATCACTGAAAAAACTTTAGTTCTGTTTTGTTCATTCTCTCCTGCCAGATAGATATATACAATAATGAGATGCTCTTTGAGACTTTACCACAGGCTACACACTCACAGCAGTCTTCACATATGAAAAATGCTCCAGTCATTTCATCATCTTTGTGACCCTGAGGTAGATATGCTCTGTGAAGTCTGTGTCCTGGCTGAACTTCCGAGCCAACACTAGACACAGTATTCCAGACATGGTCTCATCAGTACTGATCAGAGAGGAAGGATCACTTCTGTTGAAATGCCCTTTCTAACACACCTCAGGACACTATTCTCCTTTTTTGTTGTAAGGGTGCACAATTGGCTCATGGTTAACAAGGTGTCTACCAGGACCCAGGGTCCTTCTCTGCAAAACTCCTTTTCAGCCAGGTGGCCTCTCAGCTGAATGAGGGACTGGCATTATTTATTGACAAGGCAGGATTTTACTCTTCCATTTTTTAAACATAACAACCTTTTTGCCCAACTCTCCAGCCTGTCATGGATGCTTTGAATGGCATCACAATAATGCCACGTATGAACACATTTTCCCTTTTAAAGTGGTGCAGCAGTTCTACATCATTTTAAAACTCCCTGAGGGTGCACTCTCTTCCATCATACGGGTTATCATTGAAGATGTTAAACAATATTGAAAAGTATTGCTTGACTAACATGATCTCTTTTTATAACCAGGTGATCCTCCTAGCAGATGAGAGAAAAGGTGAGGGGAATGTTTCCATCCGCACTTCACTAAAGTTTTTGGTACTGTCTCCCACAGCACCCCTGGAGAAGCTGGAGTTGCTGAAGCAACTTCACCTCATCATAGTAAGCTATCAGACTCTATAAGTATTATTTCCCTTCTGTAAATCCATGCTGGCTAATTCAAAACTCCTGTTTTTCTTTCATGGGTTTGGAAATGTTTTCCAGATGGAATTGAGATAAAACACATTGAGCTGTATTCTCTGGATATTGCCTTGGCCTTCTTGAATATAGACAAGAACGTTCTTTCCTCTCTTCATGTGCCTAGCTATCCTTTCAGGAAAGAATTTTTTTCTAATGTTTAGCTTAAACTTGTCCAGGCACAGCTGAAGAGTGATGAAGTCTTCCCAAAAGCTAATTTGTAGACTAAACAACCCCAGCTCCCTCAGCTGCTCTTAATAGGATAGGGCTTATTCTAGACACTCCCATCAGCCTTGTTGCCCTTTTCTGGACATGTTTGCGCATGTCAATATCCTTCCTAAGTTGATGGCCTGAACTGGACACAGCACTCAAGGTGTGTCCTCACCAGTGCTGAATACAGGGGGACAATCACTATCCTGGTCCTGCTGGCCACTCTAGTGCTGGTACAGGCCAGGATGGCATTGGCCTACCTTTGATAACTGGGCACATGCCCACCCATGTTCAGCTGCTATCAGTCACTTCCACCAGGTTCCTTTTCTGCCTGGTTGCTGTGCAGCCACTCCTTCCCCAGCCTGAAGCTCTACCTAAGGCTGTTGAGCACTAAGTACAAGACCTGGCACTTGAACTTATTAAGCTTCATGTTATTGGACTTGGCCCATCTATTCAGCCCATCCAGATCCTTCTGCAAAGCTCTTCTACACCCCAACACACCAACATTTGCAGAGACTGAGAGATTTGTCACAGTACAGCCCTGAAGAGGCAAAAGCAGGCAAGGGAAAACACCTCTCAAGGTCATGGTAAGAAATGCCTCCCTCTCATAGGCCTTTGCAGGTACATGTTAATCTTTCAAGTTCTGTTGGTTATTATTGTTGATGTCACCCCTGTTCACCCTGGTTCAGCCCCCATTTATCACATATGTACTTCCCTAGAATGTTCTTTCCTCTCCTGATCCCCATTGGCCCTAGTTTGCTGCAGTGCTCCACCTCTGTCACCCCACTGGTTCTCCCAGTTGGCTGCCCCGCCTCTGCACCACTTTCCCCTGTTCCCATTTACCCGTGACCCTCAGATCCATCCCTTCTTCCCTGTACCCTCAATGCCATTCTCATCTTTGTGTCTGGATCCCCTTCAAGGCAGTAAACTCTGTACCAAGATCCATTCTTAGCCTTTTTTCATCAGCCAATTTTAGCAAGCGTGCTCTGGGCTTTGAGAGTGCTGGTCATTCACAGAGACCTGTTGAAATGCACTGCTTCAAAAGCTAGCTCCCGGTTTGATGTCATTTGCAAATTTACTGATGGTGAACTAAATCCCCTCAATCAGACCGTAAATAAAGTTGTTAAACAGGACTGATCCTGTGGGACACCCCCAGTGAGCAGCCACCAGCTGGATGCAGCACCATTCACCACTCTCTGGGCCCGGCCTCCAGCCAGTTCTTAACCCAGCACACAATGCTCCTGTCCAAGCCGTGGGCTGCAGCTTTTCCAGGAGTCTGCTGTGGGAGACAGTGTCAAAGGCCTTGCTGAAGTCCAGGCAGACAACATCCACAGCCTTTCCCACATCCACCAGGTGGATCGCCTGGTCATTAAAAGAGATCAAGATGGTCAGGCAGGACCTGCCCTTTCTAAATGGGTCTGAGCCTTTGGCCATCCTGTAGGTGCCGTGTGAGAACACTCAAGATGATCTCTTCCATAATCTTACCAGGCACCAAGCTGAGGCTAACTGGCCTGTAGTTTCCAGATCCTCATTCTGGCCCTTTTCATGGATGGGTGTCACACTGGCCAGCTTTCAGTTGTCAGGAGTGGCCCCAGTGAGCCAGGACTGATGACCAATGATGGAGAGTGGCTTGGTGAGCTCTTTGGGCAGCTTCATCATCACCCTAGGGTGGATCCAATCTGGTCCCATAGATTTGTGAGATCTAAGCAGCTCAACAGGTCTCCAAGTGATTCTTCCCGGATTCCAGGGGTTGATTCTGCTCCCTGACCCCATCTACCAGCTCAGGCAACCAGTTGTCCTGAGGATGACCTATCTTACTGTTGAAAATTGAGGCAAAAATGTTATGAACCTTTTCCTTTTCCTCATGTTTAGTGACTAAATTCCCTCTGGCATCCAACAAAGAATGGAGGTTGCCCTTGTCACCTTTTGCCATTAATGTATTAATAAAAACATTTTTTATTATCCTTCACAGCAGTAGCCAGATTAAGTTCTAATTGGGTTTTTGTCTCTCTAATTTTTTTCCTGCATGGCCTAGTAACATCCTTAAACATTTCCTGACTAATCTGCTCCTCTTTCCAAAGGTGATACACCCTCTTTGTTTCCCTTAGTTCCTTCAAGACCTCCTTGTCCATCCAGTCTGGCCATCTTTCCCACTTGCTCATCTTTTGGCACATAGACACTCTCTGTTCCTGCACCTTCAAGATTTTTTTTCTTGAGGTATGTTCATCTGTACTTAACCCCTCTTTTGTTTTTAAATGGCACCAGCCCTTAAGCCATTTACCGATCAAATAGGTTCTCCTGTTCCTTTCATCATTCCTCCCTGATACTGGAGGGACTGAGAAAAATATCACTTGTGCTCCTGCCCCATCAACCTATCAACCCAGAGCCTTAAAGTCATTTTTAATTGCAATAGTGCCCTTCTTGTCAACCTCATCATAGACAATCAGCAGTGGAGTAATAATCAGAGGGGTGGATAAGCTCAGGGAGTCTCCTGGTGATTTCTTGTACTTGGGCCCCAGGCAGACAGCAGACTTCCCTGTGGGATGGGAAGTTCCCCTCAGAAGGGAGTCACCAACTACCACTACCCAAAAGATGGTGATCCATCTGACAAATGAGGTGTAATTGAGAAACTCACCAGGCAGATTATTTTCTCTGGTGTCTTCTGCCTGAACCTCTGGATCCAGGGCCTTGTACCTATTTTGAGGCAGCACCTGGGAAGGTGATGGGGGTCAGGAGGGGATTTTAATATCTCCTGTAGGGATCTGTTTCCATTCTCTCACATCTACTAGGTCTTCTACCACATGACGATAAGAGGCATGGGGCTTACTTGAATCCTGGTGAGCTTTTCTCAGGGATGGAAGTGTGTAACTACAACAGACTTTCACTTTCCCTAGTACTCTTTAGTCTTTCTACTTCCTTAAGCTCTGCCAGCAGGCAGAGAAGATCATTCAAGATCCACTTACACCATGTGCAGGTGTATTTTCCTCTGGTACTACCACAGGCGCAAAAATTCCATGCATTGGCTTGGACAGCTCTAGTCCAAGGAGCATTCTGTTTGTGCTAGTACACTTTTACTAGCAATGGCTTTTGATTGTTTCAAAACCACTGCTAGGAAAAAAAAATTGAAATTGCGCAACACAATCCACCACCGTCAGTGTGGCTGCAACCCTGCCTGCTTGAACTGCCCTGCAAGCTGCTGTGCTGTATTCTCATATATGTGCCATGTCCTCATATACATGCCTCACCCCTGTTCACCATGTTCTGGATCACTTACACTCTCCATGCCCTTTTTTAAATTGCTTGTAATGGCCTGGAGATGGCCCTTCCCTTTGCCTGAATGGCTGACAAGAGGGCCTCCTTTTCTTGATTCCCTAGTTGCTGGGAGCTTGAGGGGGCTGTCTTTGAATATCAACAAGGTCTCCCAGACCTGCCTTCTTTCCAGGACTGCATCCCATGAAATTTTCCAGGCAGAAAATATTGAAGTTTGCTTTCCTGAAGTCCAGGACCGTGGTCCTGCTTTTGATTTGCTATCTTCTTTTTAATCCTGAGCTCTGCTATGTCGTCCTAGCTGTAGCCACAGGTCATTCTGATTTTCACATCACTGGCCAGTTCTTCCTTATTCAGGGTCTAGTCATGCATGTCTACTTGTAGGCAACGCTGCAATGTGTTTTCAATTTAGTTGTATAAAGTATCAACTCAAGAAATGAGAGTCCAGGACTTATCTTTCACTCATTAAATATCCTAACTACAAAGAAACATAACCTGTCCCCCAGCTTGATTGAAGCAGGAGGGGCAGCAAGGCAAATACTGTTTGTCTCTAACGTAGTTTTCATTTAGGGAGTGTCTTTCAGAGACATAGGGGCTGTGTTAAAACCTTTTAGTATGAAGAAGGTCTTGAAAATGCCTGTCCTGCTTTTTAAGACTTTTCTGATGCTATAAACTATGTGCTGGCTATAGCCAAACAGCTCATATTAAACTGCATTTAGCCTAAATGGAGCTTCTTCCGTGAAACTGTCTCATACTCATGATACCAGGATCTCGGGTTTTCCAGAACCCCAGCTGTGGGAAGAAGCAAGTTAACAGGATCTTCCAAATCCTACTGTGTTTTGTTTTCATTCAGTCCAGAAGGAAATCACACTCATCCCCTTAGCCATCCAACACACTATTTTCTTGGACAGTCTTTGGCAAATCTTCAATATGTAATTGGTCTGTGGAGTTTGACAGTTTGGTATTATTAATAATCTAGCATGAAACCAGGACAACCCTGACCACTTTACCTGACCACATATATGAATGAAAGCGTCTTGATTGTCTACTTGCTTAACTTAATATTTTTGAGCATATCCTGAGCACATCTGTCTGGACCCTTAATATCATAGCACAGGTGAGGAAGAAACTTTCTGTTCACCAGATCAGGCAAGAGCAGACTGAATGAATGCAGACACCTGAATTCAGGTTCTTGCTCATCCAAGAATCACCTATGGAGTTTTAAACACCTGCAGGAATAAACGATTATGAAGAGAAGAGTTTAGAGATCACTGCCTCAAAGTTCAGATAGTATTGGTCTTTCTCTTATTTGGTATATTTCAGTTTACTACCTAGAAGTACAAACTAACCAAAGACATGATTGAAGTTTGGATTCAGTTTTCTGCTGGGAGGTCTTTTCTGATGTCATCAGAAGTGCTACTTAGGTCAGAGAAATAAGATCATTATATATAAAAAGTCACTGAAACCATTATGAATATATTATTTGACACATTTATTCCTATTGTGAATTATTTATGCAGCAGTCCAGAAATCTTACAGTACCAATGTTATTTGAAGCCATCCACTTGTAGATTACAGTAATTTCACGATTATAAGCCGCACCATTTTGACTAAAATTTTGGTCCGAACCCAAAGTGCGGCTTATAATCAGGTGCGGCTTATATAAGGACAAAGAACAAAAAGTTGCTGTTTTAGTTTGGAGGACAGGTGTCTGCTGAGAAAGGCAGGAACTTCTCTTTGAAATGGAGAATGTAAACCCCCTCTCTCCAAATTATTATAATTTGGAAATCAAGGGGCTTTCAGGTAAAGATATGGAAATTAGGAATAACAGTTCTTTTCTAGGGAAATCAAAATAGAAATACAGTACTACAAAGAAACAAACTCCAAACCCTGACAAAGTCAGAGTACAACCTGACACCCTGTCAGGCAGGATGTTGGTAGCAGTCCCATTAAATGGTGGCTGCATCCTCCTGCAGTGACAGATGTGGCTTAGTTGGAGCAGTGCTCCTGTACAAGGTGCAGTTTCCCTCTAAAGGTCCAGTGGTGATGTGGAGAAATCCGGTTTTCCACTGGAGTCCAGTGCAGAAAGGGGCTACCTTTGTGTCCCAAAGCCTCTGTTTTTATCTTGGTAAGAAATGTTGGGCTCTTCCCCCTGGCTGGAGCAACTTTCAATGGGATGCAGTAATTTTATCAGTCACACAGTGGGACTCAGTGGGCCATTAGCAGAAAATGACTCCCTGGAGGAAGGATGGGGTGTGAAAAGATAAAGAACGATGCCCTGCCTGGTTTCAATGGATGGCCCATTAGCAGGTTATCTGCCATTGAGATAAGGATCACTGTCCCCGCCCTCAACAGATGGTGATAGAACAGATACCTTTTATCACACTCTGTATTGTAACATGCGGCTTATAATCAGGTGCGGCTTATATGTGGACAAAAAATCAAAAAGTTGCTGAAACCCAGAAGTGCGGCTTATACTCAGTGCGGCTTATAATCGTGAAATTACTGTACTATGTAAACTAATATCATGAGTTTATTTGCTTGCTATTCACCAATGGTCTTGCTGATTGCTAAGATGCTGTATCTGCCAGCTCATGATTACCCTTCGGAGGAAAAACAAGCCAAACATTTCCCAAAACAAAAAAAGATGAAGAATTTCCAAAGTTATTTTGATCTACTAAGCACAGTAAGAGGTTTTGACACTGTGAGAGAAAATTTTGGAGTTGAGTAATAACTGAAATTGCTAATGTTCATTAAACATTAATAATGAATAAGAAAAGATATTGCCGAAAGGTCTACAGTTGTCAAAACATTCCTAAATTCTGAATAATCACCAGAATAAATGTGTGTCCTTACATCACCACCTTTTTCCCCATAGTAATTTGCTTTAAGAATTGTATCGGTGCTGAACTGTACTGATGCAGTGCTTAATACTAGTTTTTGATTGAATCAGGTTTAGTAAGAGATTTAATGAGCAAGATGGTTTAAGAAAAAAAAAATCTCTTAAGAACTAAATTCATATTAACAAAAACTTTTTATAGCAGGCAGGATTATGATTACCTAAATCTAAATTAAAACCTGGAGTCCCTTTTCATACCAGTACCAATGTTTTTAATTTATTTCTTAGGAAGGATTATGTCAGATATCAAATAAAATTAGATTAGATTACATTTCTCCTGCACATAGATATAAGATGATAATTATGGTAAAAATCATCTTCAATGCAAAATTCTTCTGAGAGCTCAAGAGTGGTGGGGGCTCACCATGGCAGCTGGGTTTATCCCACTGCCCCAGTGAGCAGCAGGACAGGCAGGGGCACTGGGGCTTGCAATTATCCTGCAGAGTTATTTAAATGCTTCATGTTTCCAGGGCGCTGTTTCAGGGGATGTAGATCTGGAGAACACACAGGGAACTGGGTACAGAGCATGAGAGACTTGAGACTGGTAGAGTGGATTCAGGTTTGCCATGAAGAGCCCTGGAGGCCAGGAGGGCTGAGGGAAATGATGGTCATTATGTACAAGAAAATATTCTGCTGAAGAATCTGCATGCTTTCTCTTCAGAGACTCATCTTAAAGGCTATTTTAATTAGTCATAAGGCAGTTCCTCTCCAGATGCTAAAGTGCCAGTGCTGAGAAAAAAAAAGTCAAACAATGTCTTTTTACTCTACTTCAGCAGATTTTTCTTGTTTTGGTTTTATTTTCAGGTGTGAAAATAAAGCCACTATGCAGACGTTTTTATGACACTGCTTTTCTATAATAAGTAAAAAGTCACATTAATACAATAATTTCATTTTCCAGTTCACTGGCCTGTAAAGTGGCTTATTGCAACTGGGTATTTAATATAAATACAGAAAAGTATTTACTTTGATATATTTTAATTCTCTCAAGAGTTGTGGTGACATTTTAACAATAAGAAGTAGCAAATGGATTGTTTAGACCATTCATTTCCCTTCCACATCAGCATTAAAATCCAGCTGAGCTGAGAACATGCAATGTTTAAGATAGTTTTTATCCAGTATCTGAAGCACAATAATGCACGGAAAGCTTTATTTGGAAAAACCCTTGCTCCTTGGAAAGCCTAGGAGATACTGTTGTTTCTGGATATAGATGCTGAGTGGCCACACAGGGCTGGCAGGGGCCCTTCTAGTGCAGTTCAGCTTGGGGAGCTGCTCTGTTCTGCCTGCACTGAGCTACCCCTGCCCCAGCCTCAGCAGAACAGTCACCAATGTGATTGTTGCACACCCCCTGCTGTCCCCAGAAATTCCAGCCTCTCCTGACCCATCCCTTCTCCCTCCGCCTAGCCATCCTTTCAGCAAAATGAGAGCAATTGCACTAGTCAGGACTAGGAAGAGGACAGGAGAAAATGCAGTTTATATAGAGCAAATGGGTCAGAAATCCTGGACTCTCATATGTTAAGGAGTAATACATGGAAACCCTTAAGTATTACAGCACATGTGGTCTGTTCCTTCTTCTGTGGTCCACAGATATTTAGCTCTCCTTGAACCCAAATGTTTCTCTTAATTTTTTTTGAAAGTAACACTTTTCACAGCTAAGTATGACATGCAAGTGTTTCCAAACTCATTGCCATGCCAGCAACTGTAAAGCCCCAAGTGATTCAATAATTTTTGCTTTTCTCCTTCTCAGAAGATCTTGTGATTTTTGGCTATGAGCAGCCATTACACAGGGACAATGAGAAATATTCTCACCTTGACTGCCCTTGAAAGCGAGTCCTGTTTTTTTGTGAATCCTGTGTGGGGAGAGGAGCTTGAAGGTGGTGAGAGACTGTGGGTTTGAACTGTGTAAGACCTAAGGAAGCAGAACCACTCTTCTGTAAAGAGTAACAAAGTGGTGGGTGCTTTATGAAAGTGATCACACTGCTGCTTGTGAGGGGCTTGTGTTGCTGGGAAGGGCACAGTACACAGTAAGCATCTAGCAGAATGGTTTCCTTTGGAGAAACTTAGGCTGAAGAATGTCTTGATCCCTCCTCAGGATGTGACAGATGGGACAAAAACCTGTGCACACCAGTAATGTTATGTGTGCTCAGACACATGAGTCTCAAGTTATGAGTTAACAACTTCAAAAGGCAGACGTTCTTGAGAGATGTACTCTGTGCAAAAGCTAGGGTGAAAAAAAGATCTAGAACTTCTATGCCATATCTGAGGGGGCTCCAGTATTGATTCTGAAGAAAACATTTTTTATAATCTCATTTTTTCTTAAGACTTTCTACTTCTGATGTTATGAAGCAATACATCTAGCTTTACAGAAATTTGCATAGCCTATTTCATATAATTTATTCAACATTTATCATGTAAGCCAGGCCACAGGAATGGTAAATTCTTATCTTATATTTTAGGAATTTATTTACACTGCTAATAGTTTTGATTCATTAGTTTACTTTGGATTCATGTTTGTTTTTGCAGTAGGCAAATTGTCAGTCCAAAAAGTTATCAGATCACATGATTAAATCATGAATGATAATTTTTCCTGGGGTAATAGACTTCTCTTGGTGAAAGGAATTGAGAATTATTATTAGCTTATATGACAAAAAATTCAAATGAGAGAAAATAAAAATACCTTAAAATAAGACTACAACTAGCTTCTGTAGTGCAAAAAACTGAAATCTGACTTGTCAGAAGATGTTTCAGCACAATAAGTAATGTGGGTGTTCTTCAACCAGATAAAGGTAAAGCAAATTTTTTCCAAGGATAGAAAACGTTTAAACTTTTTATTGCTCTAATACTCAACTCAACCAGGCAGAACTGCAGTAACATATAACACTTCTATGGCATTCTGTAGGAAGGAAGAAGAGAAAGACACATAGATGATTTTCACAAAACCATGTAATAGCGCTTCTTTATTTGCCTACTTGCTTTTTATCCTTTTTATCTTTCAAAACTGCATCAGGTATGACACACAGAAAAAGAAATTCAGCACACATGTAGTTTCTCAGTCATACCTTTCCAGCCAGGAGATGTCCTTGCCTTCTCTTCCTAGTGTCACACCTGGTTCTTTGTCTTCCAGTCAACCCTCATAACTCCTGTTGGCAATGGAATCCTTTCATAAGGAGAATGCCCTGCCTCTGTCTAATAGAAATTAAATAAAGTCTAAAAATAGTCTTCAGAACCATTCAGGTTCTAAAAGAATGATCCTTTTCTTAAATAAGACACACCTTCTTCTTCCTCCTGAACTTCCTACAACAATAAGTAAACAAAAGCTTGATGTTTCACTTTGGACACAAAAACAAACAAACAAGAAAAAATAACAAGGAAAAAAGAGTCATTTTCCTGTGTCTTTTTTCTCAATTGTTCTCTTACTTTTTTTTGTGGGTAAGTTTTTATTTTAGATTTTTATCTTTTTCATCTGATAGTGACACAATTAGCTGGCTGTTCTTCATTTGAAAAGACTAGGGTTTTCTGTGTTTTCTTATTTGAATCTGATTGTAATTAGGAAATTTACTCTTTTTTATACCACCTTTCATCTCTCTAAATCTATTTGTGCCATTAAAGAATAGAATTTAATCCTCAAAATAAAGTGATTCTCCTGAAAAAAAACTCAACCTATGAACCAAAAGAAGAATGAAAAAAGGGAAAAAATGTAGTGCAAAAATCTGCAAGCATATTAAAAAAAATATTTAGAGTGCTTTTTGTTTTTCTTAATGTTTATTGATGCATTTTTGGGATGCCTTTATTTTTTTTTATATTCAATCCTGTCATCAGTTCTACTCTCACTAAGTGGGTAACTTTGTATCACCTCCAGCGAACTCAAAGGTGACAGGAATCTTGCCTGTCATTCTTGGTAGGAGGAGATGCACTCAACCTGCTTCCCCTGCGTCACCTGTGAATCACAGGACTTACAACACAGCTTGCCTCTTCAGTTGCTGCTGAATGTTGCACTGGAAAGAAAATATGTTTCACCTAATACAATGAGACATCTACACAGATCCCCATCCCTTGTTCAAAAGCGCAGCCATGTTCTTGGTCATATTTAGCCAACACGTCACCTATTTTTTCAGGCTATGTAGCTGACATTTTACTAGTGATTATGTGAATCTCCAGCTTAAACTAAGAACCTAGGTTAAGAAACTTGGAAGGATCTGATTTTAAAAAGGTTGGTGCCTTCAAAAGTTCTGAAATGAGGGCTTGAAGTTAGCTATAAAAAATTCATGAGACAAAAAAGTCCTAGTCCTCTGAAAATCTGAAAAATATCAGTCTGTGTTTGCAAGCCATATTCCAGAATTTCAAAAAGGAAAAGGAAGATCAGGTGTTCTAGGGATTACTCTTCCATGTTTCAATGCTGCATTTTCATTATCTTGAAGTACAGACACGCAAGACAAGCATGTCTGGTCTAATGTGGATTTGGAAGAGTGAAAAGTCCCAGTGGAGCAACAGCTCAGTGAGGATACTGCTACTAGCTTCTCAAATTCCTGGATTATGCTACTTCTAGTTGTTACACATATGTGGATCAGAGATCAGAGCTTAACCATTGTGAAAAGCTATTTTACATCCATATAAAAGACCTTATTTCACAAATGAACAAGCCAAAGGTTTAGCTTATTTGAATAACTGAATGAGATCCAAAACAGATTTAATTGAATATTCATTTCACACAGCTTTAGCCAACTAAGTTGCTTAAATGAATTGATCCCATGAATAACACTCTATGTATATAGATACTTAATGACTGCACTGGCAGAAGCCTTCACCAGTGTCCTGCTGAAAGTGGCAACAGAGTGATGAAAGACTAATTTGTACCCAAATACGCAACAGTTATACAATACAGTATGAGGGTTGTGGAAGTAATACGTTAAACTAATCTTTCACAAGCTGACAACTTGTCTTCTGTGTCTACTGAGGCACCAGGCTGCTGCCATGCCCATATTGATCATACCCTTGTCATATAGGTTCCCTTTTTACAGGTGCACTTTAGGTTTCTCAGTAGGATTTAAGAACAGTTTCTCATTCCCTTACTTCTGAGCTCTCTCCATCCAGATTTTTGCAGTCCCCACCATGGAGCAGTGCAGCAATGTCCCAGGTGAAGAGGTATTTGCAAGGGAATGCATGAAAATGCATTTCTGAAATTTTCTATCATAACTTTTGAGAATCTTTTCTGTTTCTTTGAGTAAATTACTCTTCTTAGATGACTGGGATCAGATGAGACTAAATAAAGATCTTAGTCTCCCTCAGACTTCATAGCAGTGCTCTTCTTAATGCCATGTGATTCTCATCTTTTCATGCTTGCTACAAAATCTACATGGCATAAGAAGTGGTGTGCTTTCAAAAGACTAGCAAAACCAAATATTTCTCATTAACCTATGTAGTTGGTTTACCTTGGCCAGCTGCCAGACACTGACCTAGCTGCTCTGTCACTGCTACACCTCCAGCAGGGCAGAGGGAGAAAAGAAGATGAAAATGGTCATGAAGCAAGGCAAATACAAGAAGATTACTTGCCAATTACCACCACAGGAAAAAGAAAGTCAACCTGTGGAAAATTAATTTAATTTATTGCTAATTAAAATAGTTTTGGTCAGTGAGAAACTAAGACAAATTAAATAAATCCTCCATACATACTTTTCCTGGCTTTTGTTCCCCAGGCTCAATTTCACTCCCTCACTCACCGTTCCTCTTCCTCTCGTCCAACCCTGGGAGGCCAGGAGCATGGGGAATGGAGTTTTGGGGTCAGTATACATAATTGGTCTTCTCTCCAGCTACTTCCTCTTTATACTGTTCTCCTGCTCCAGCATGGGTTCTCCACAGGGTGCATTTCCTTCTGAAATTACGTGCCTGCTCCAGTGTGGGCTACAGGGTACATATTTGCTCCAGAATGGAGCAGTGCTGCAGTAGAATCTCTGCTTTGGGACATGGAGGAAAGGACTCCTTCTTCACTGACCTTGTTGTTTACAGGGTTGATTGTCATGTGGTTTAGTTTATTTTTTTCTTCCCTCCTCACTTTGATGGCTGGCATTTTGCCCTTTCTTAAACACATTTTCACAAAAGTGCTGCTTCCCCATACTAGGAGGCTGATGGCCTCATCTGTGTCTTGCATGGGTGCACTTTGGAGCTGGCTGGGAGAGGTTGTGTCCAGCATGGGGCAGTCAGCCCCTGCTCTCCTCCACTGCCAGCACCAGGGCACAGACACCCACATCATCCTGGCTGACTCTCTGTCCTACTTTCAGCAGATGTAACAGCAGTCTCTTCCTGGGAGAATGTTGGCATACTCCAGGAGAGTGGTTTTCTAAAACACAGGAACATGTTTGTGGGTAGTCAGAAATGCTAGATGTAAAAATAGAGGTATTTTTATACAATTGTTTTAAGAATCAATAGGTGAATGTGAAGGGAAACAGACATAAATAGAACATGAGCTCTGGAAAAATGTGGCTAAAGGAGTCTGAGGTTCATACATTTCGTAGCTGTAGAAAGTACCAGCAGAGCAAGCAAAAACTTTTGTTGTCTGTTAGAGGTTCAGAATTGCAAGCAACTCCTGTGTATCTTTTTGTGTGTGTTTGCTTATTTCTCCTGTTCAGTTTTGTGCTTTTACTGTAATATAGAACTCCAGAGTTAAATACAGGTGTCTGTATTTTCAGTTTCTCTTTTAACCTCGCTTCTTTCAGATTCCTTGATAATAACACTCCATTGTAAATTCATGCTGAGTACTCCTATCCACTTTCTTATCTTTCATGTGTCAAGAAAAGATTCTCAGGACTACTTGCCCCTTCACTTTCTCAGGAGTTGGTGTGAAGTTGGCCAGTCTGCCGGTCTCTTTTACATCCTGCTGGCATGACTTGCTCTGCTGGATTCCCAACTGCGGGGAAGAAAAAAGCCTGTCCTATTGTACACTCCATTGGTGAAAGAAATGGGAAGTTTTGGTTTGTCTAACTGGCTCATGAAGTGGATCCGTTTCTACAGATCTACTTCAGGGTAAGAACACTCATAAAAAAATTAATCACAGTGGCCCTTCTTTTTCCATGAAAATACATTAGAAACTAGGGAGGAGAGGTTTTGTCCTAGTTACCACACCTCCACTGTTGCAGCCTGCTGGTTACCACTCAACTCTGTGGGACATAAGTCCATGCATAAGTTGGCTAAGGTAAGGATTTTCTAATCCAGGTATCTCTTGCAACAAGTCTTTTCTCTCCCTAGAAACAGCCTGCTTGTGTTTTCTTTCATTCCTTCCCCTGAAATCACAAGAGATTGACACTTATTTCCCTCTTTTGAAAAAAAAAATAAAGACGAATACTGAAAAGAGGCATAATCAATCTATACATTTGGTGCACTAAATTAAGAATATGCTAGGCATGCTACACCCTGCAAAATCTGGAAAACACCAGATCCACATTGCTCTAGGAACTTGTTTGTCAGAAGCATTCAGCAGTGAAAGAAAACAGTGCAGATGTTTTAATTAAGTGGCATAAGACTTCAGCTTGTATTAGTCTTGATTTTAACCTCTGGACATAGCTTTAAATCAGGCAAATACTAAATACTATGACTCTTCAACTATGGCAAAAAATACACCTCCAAGGAAATTGCTTTCAGTTTTCCCTCAGCTGCTCAGGCAAAGAGCCAAGACATTGGCCAAAGAGCCACTGAACAAACTGCCTCTAAAACACCAATTTTATGGAAACCAAATAGCTAATGAGAACACGAACAGAAATACAAAAGGGCGTGCAAGGGTTGATGTATGGTCCATTTCCTTACGCTCATTAACAAGAAAAGTATTTTTTTTTCAATCCCAAGAGTCTCCTATTATAAGAATATTGGAGGAACTGTGGAAAGTAAAATGGAAACTTCTGGATAGATGAGAAATCGAAAATTTGGAAAATTATTTCAGTTGTTTTCTTAAAAATACTGAATCATTTGTGCAAGAAATATATATAGAAATGTTAATACTGGACTAAATTTCAGAGGTAAGAGTAAGGATAGTATATTATCTGCTTTATGTTATCTGGTTCTCATTTCAAAATTGAATCATTATGGAAAATATAAATGCCTTCTGAGAAGTAAAATTTAATCAAGGGTTTGACAAGATAAGAAATTTTCCTTTGCAAACACGTCTCAGAACAAAGGAGAAAGGATGAAATAAATGTTCTAATTAAAAATCATGCTGGTAAAATGTCCTGTTTAAACTGATCAAGCATGCAAAAAGAAAAACATGAATGACACAAATTTTCTGAAAAGCTAAAATAAACAGAATACCTTTGAGTACAAATTTTAAGAATGACAGTGCTGTGTTCATGTATATACAGTAAATACTTATTTGTGAAGGTATGCATGCATGTATATATGACTGAAGGTAGTCAAAACTCATTTCTTGGGAAACAAAAATTTGTGTTAAATAAAAAATTCTTCCATTGCCTTACGTTTTGACATTCAAAAACTGAAAATGACATTGAGTGAGATAAGAAAATTCACCTAAGAGAATTCGGGTTCCTCTCTAAAATGCAGATTTTATGTTTATAACCATATAAATGGTTATAGTTGGAAGAGACTCATTGACATCAGCTGGTCCAACCCCACTGCTCACATAGGATTATCATTAACTGGTTGCCCAGAGAGGTGATGGAACTGCCATCCTTGGAGATACTCAAGTGGATATAGTCCTCTGCTAGAGCTGTCATGCTAGAGCTTACCATGAAAAAGTACTACCTGACATTCAGACAGAATTATCTGATTCATTTTTTCCCCTTTGCCACTGTCCCTGGGCACCACTGAGAAGAGTCTGACTCTATCACTTTTGCCACCCTCCTGTCAGGTATGGATATACAATAGTCAGATCCTCCTGAACAGCCCCAGTACTCTCAGCTTTCCTCATAGGAGAGATGTTCCCAAGCATTATCATCTGTGTGGCCCCTTGCTGGGCTCAGTGTGTCCAGGTACAGGGGAGTCCAGAAGGGGACAGAGTACTCCAGAGGGTAAGGATCCCCTTTCTTGACTTGATGGGAAGCCTTTCCCTAATGCGTCTCAGGATACTATTAACTTTTCTTGTGACAAGGGCCCAATTCTGGCTGCTGTCTAACTTGATTTCCACCAGGAAACCCAAGGCCTTTTATGTAAATCGACTTTACAAATGAATAGCTGGGATCATTCCTTCTCAAGTGTAAATCTTAGCAGTTCCCCTTGTTGAACTTTCTATGTGTCTTGTTAGTCCATTCTCTGGTATGCAGAGGTTCTGATGAACATCACAGCCATCTGGTCACTACTGCCAGCTGGTGCCATCAGCAAGTTGCTGGAGGTGTATCCTGCCTCATGATCTAGATCATTAACAAAGATATTGGACCCAGTACTCTCTGAAGTATATCATTAGCTACAACCTTCAACTAAATTTCAGTAGTCCTATTGGAATCAAACTGAGTAATGATTTTAACAGCTCCTAATCACCTCTAAATATCACCTGGGAAGAGCAATACTCAGTTTCTTGGGTGCCCTGAAACTTCCTGCAGTCCTTATCCATGAGTCCAATACTTACAACTCCCATGAAATATATCAGCTTAAAGCTAAACCATGTCTGCCAGGAGGGCGCAAACTCAACTGAATTGCTTTGCTGATACCCTGAATGGACAGATGCTCCTGCAGCAATTTCATGAGCTTTCAGAGGAAATTCCCCAAATTCCTCTGAAAATATGAGGTAGGTTTTCCTCTATTTATGCTTAGATAGAAAGGCCTTTATGTTACCGCTAAGAAATGGCCTGATAATTAGTATTGCCCTCACTTGGGCAAAGAGAATGGTGGAAAAATAAGTTGCAGCTATCCCAGAATTCTCAGGAACCTACCAGTTTGCCACTGGGGATCTGTGCTACTTGTCAAATCTGCACTCCACCTCCCACTGCATGTTGTAACTGAAGTTTTAAAATTTGTTCTGAACTTACCTACAATATTGGACTGAACTGGAAAAAAAGAGCAGGAGAGTAGTCACTTTGAGACTTACTCTCTAGGATTCCCAAGTCTGAGTTTGAGCTGCTTTGTTGCATTAGATGTTAAATACACCAACATCCAAAATAGCTCCCAAATGAATACAGTCTTGAAGGAATTTAAATGTTGACTTAAAATATCAAGTAGACAAATTGGTATGTGCATATATAGGCCGATATTGCCCAGTTTACAGGCACAACACAGAAATAATAACACAGAAATAATATTTTAGCATATCATTGGACTGTTAGAGAAAGAGTCATTATGGGCTTTGAGGTACAAATATATAACATGGAAGAGGCTGAGAAGCCTGTGATAATTCTGTAATGAGTGAAGCCTTGTGTTTATGAGCACCTTCAGCTCTGCCGTGGAGGATAGATACACCACATGGTTGGGTCAGTTTTTAAGTTCAGATGTAGTCTCTTCAAGTTTTCCTGACTCATGGGAGCCAGTGAGTGGTTAGGTAGCTATCATCTACCACTTAGAGAACAGAACACATTCAGCTTTTGCTTCATGAGAAATGTTCAACATCTACTCTTTTTACATCTTTTGCTCATCTAGAAGATACTGCTTTCCTCTTAGAAAAAGTTCTTTGCTTTGCTATATGTTCATGCATGTCAATAGAAAAAACTTTCATCAGCTTTTTGAAACCACTCCATTCTAAGTATTTCCATAAAGCCATAAAGTTGATTCAAAGCCATAAAGTTGTCTGATTCAAAACTTCCTCCCCAGTTTCCTCCTCTGACAGATACTAATTAACTAGTACCAAGAGGAAAAAAAACCCACTATCTCTCTCTTTTTTGTTGTTGTTGTTGGTGGTGGTGGTGGTTTTTTTTGTTTGTTTCTCCCTAGTTTGTTTAGTGTGGTCATGCTAAGATTGTCTTTTGTTACTTATCTTTCTTTCCTACTCCCTTTGATAAGATAACTTGCTTTAATAATAGTTTTAGTATCCTATTACACATTGATGAAGGAAGGAGGGAATAACTTTGTGAAGTTTGTGTTGACATTAAATTTCATTGCCTCTCCATTTTCCAAGGATTTTTCTGAGCTTGTTGATTCTGAATTTATGTTATTTGATTCTGTAGCATCCCATGAAATAATAATTTTGTTGTATTTTATAGTGATTGATGCAAGTGTGTGCCTATTGGCAAGTAAAATCTTTACCCAAATGAAATTTCTGTCAAAATAGCCAAAGCACATTGATATTAATCTCCCTCTTATAGCTATTAAAAGGAGGGCAAGGTCAAAATATAAATCATACTAGAGTGATGCTAGCAACTATCTAGAGAGGATGCCATCAACAGAATTTATTACATACATCTCTCTCTCTTCTTTTGGAGAGAAAAAACAAAACAAAACAAAACAAAACAAATCAAAACAAAACAATCAAAAACCCAAGTGTCTAATTAAGTGTATGCTCCTGCAAGCAAATTCACTTGCAAGTCACTCACAATATGATTAAGCTTTTAACATTCCATTTGGTGAAACACCCCCAAAAGCCCGTAATACAAAAAATAACTTTTTTTTCCTGCAATATCTTGTGTAGAACAGACCATGAATATATATAAAAGAACACAACTTTCAGCAGTAATTAGCGTTTTAGCCCTTTCAGAATTTACACTTAGCAATTATGAAATTAACACAATCACACAAAATGTTATTTACTTGTTTAAAAGAAAAAAATTGTAATCAGGCAAAGGAGTATGTCCAGCAGGGTCCTCAAACAACGTCAAGAAACAGTAACATAACAAAACATCTCTAAGGAATAAATTAACAGAATTTCTAAATCTATTCTATCTTCATAATTTTCAGAGATGAAAAATCCTGTCTGTGCACAGTGTCCTGATGTTAATTTTCCATTACCTCTAAAGAGCACATGTGTTAAATGACTCAGACATAACAAGTGTACACAAATTTTTTCACGCATCCTTAAATAATTATCAAACATCAGATATTTACCAAACATCTTGCATTTGTTATATTACTTATTTGATATTAATTAGCTAAAATCCCATTAGTCAGGAGCTCAAAACAGGATATTAAAATCTTTTCTTGAAGACAGGATTTTGTTTCCTTCTAGATGGTTAATTTATATCTATTTAAGAAATAAATATTCATAATTTCAAATTTACTTTGAAAAGACTTAAAGTGCATTCTCTTATCTTAAATATATCTTTACATGCATTTGATCTAAGAAATAGCACACAGGAAGAATAGTAGCTCTTCCACTTCTTTGAAGAGGTTTGGATTAATTCTTCAGTTAGCCAGACAGACCAGTGGTGGTGTTGGATTCATGTGAGTACCAGGTGCAAGAGGAATGTATTGGCTGAAGTTCCAAAGTCCTCATCTATGAGATTTATTTTTAGACTTGTACATTTTCTTTAGGATTTGCAGAAATTGACCTTTAATCAGTTAAAGCTGATAGCATTAATATCTTTGTTGCAGTGTTTATCCCTCACACCTTTATCTAGTTTTTAGACAGTAGCATTCTGTTTCCCATTTTGTAACCCCTGTGTTTGCCCATTCTTTCTGCTTTTCATTTCTTTTTGCCACTTTTGCACAGACTCTGCAGAAAATGTTTCTCTGCAGAAAATGTTTCTCTGCAATGGTGTCCCCAAGAAGATAATCTGAAATTTCTGGTCTGCCTTGGAAGTTTCCACTGCCAATAAAAATCTGTAGCCAAATGCTGTGGGTTAATCCTAGGCAGCAGTTAAAAGTCCACACAGCCATTTGCTCACTTCACCCCTCAGTGGGATGGGGAGAGAATCAGACAGGCAAAACTAAAAATGGGTAGAGATAAAGACAATTTCATTTGCAAACTATATGCACACTTTGCATGTGAAAGCAAAGAAATTAATTCACTGCTTCCCATCAGCAGGCAGATACCTAGCCCTTTCCAGGAAACCAAGGCATCACATGCAGTGGCTACTTGGAAAGAAAAATGTCTGACTCTGAACATCTACCTTTCTTCTTGCTTACCCCCTTTTTTATTGACAAACATAACGTTATTTGGTATAAGGTTTCCCTTCAGTCAGCTGTTCCATTTGTGTTCTCCACTAACTTCAAAAACCCCTCAACTTCTGAAAAAACCCCAACTTCTGATTATGAATAAATATTGCCTTTTATAAAAAAGCCCTACAACAATGAACCAAACTCAAACTACCCCAAATGCCACTTGGAATATTGTTTCTCATACCTATACTAGATTTAAATACAAGTTCATATTTTAGCTCTTCTTTATCTAAGAGAGAGATCTAGTTCATCATGGTGATATATGCTGCTTGGTTCCTATATAGTACGTACGACTTACTCTGCAGCCATATTCTACAATGTGGCTGAATGTATTCCTCACTCTAGCCTGAGTATGCAAGTCTGGGTCTCAGTGTGTCACTCCAGTTTTCTGCAAGGGGCTGTTAATTGGGTAGGAGTTCTCTAAAACTGCGAGGGACTAAGCTTTAAGGGAAACAATCAAAGTATAAATAAGCATTTGATGAAAATGGAATAGGAAACTTTTATGGACAAAGTGGAATGAAAGGAATTCGAACAGGAGGTATGAATGCATGAAATGCTCACTAAATAGTCTTTGGAGAGATGATGTTGCATTGATAAAAATTTTATGTGTATGAAATAGAAGCACATGGTTTTGTTGTTGCCAGTGAAAAATGACTGTTTTGCCACATCTGTGTTCAGTGATGTACTCTACATCAGTCACTATTTCTGGTGGCTTTGGTGTACTTAATTTGGACCACAATGCCTGAACTAGATAACCTTGCAGCTGGTAGTGCAAGCTGGTTGGTTTGGATTTAGTGTCAGTGATGATGATGATGTGGCTTGTGAACTTGAAAATCCCATCTAGAGGTTCTAAATGTTTTTTTTTCTTTTACTGCATGGATGAGAACCTACTGTGTGTTTGTAAATTGCCTGCTACAATTGAATGTTGGGCTCATACAACTCTTAGATTTAAGAACAAACTGCATTTTTGAAGACCAGAAGTGTAGAAACTCTGATGTGTTTTCAAATAATTTCTTCTAGTGAAGAACATCTTATATTCTGTTCTCTTGTTTTTATGTATGAGAGAAGGAAAGGCATTTCCAGGCAGTTTTGACTTTAAAGATTTACATTTTATATCCAATAAGGCTGTTGAATATACAATGAAGTACTTTTATTGGCAAAGAAAGGTTGTTTGCTTGTTCCAACTACAATATTAAGGCTTCTGCTGACAGAAGCAAGCTGAATGCATTTTGGGTTCAAAAGCATTCTATTTATAGTCGAGATGCAAAATGATCTCTATGCACTACAATGTCTCATTTGCAGGTTATCATTCTGCTTTCCTCTGAAAGCTAGTCAGCAGATGTTTCCTTCCATCTTGACTCATTGCATGAGTGATAGAAAAACATTTTGCATCCTACTATGGTACTATTCATAAGCAGATTTGGAAGACAGAACCAACTTATTGAAAACATAGGACAGTGTAAAGAGAAAATTCTCTTGAATACTAGTATAACTATGATATTCAAACCCTTTAGGTTTGAATCAAGTAACTTTCCAAACAGTTGCAGCAGCACTGCATTAATAATTCCTCCTTAATAAAAAAAATAAAAATACACAAATAACTATGTAGTAAGAAAGTAAGGAAATTAAAATTAAATTTAAAAATATAGAATAAAATTTTGCCACAGGTCTTTGCATGAAAATTTGTTATGGCCTTGCACACCATCAATGTTTTATTTCCCCATGCAAAGTGAAAGAATGACAAAAATACCAGTCTTCCAAAATTGTGAAATTGCTTTAAAGCTATTCTTTGCCAGTGAAACTAGTATTGATACCATTTGATATCTTCTGTGGACATTTTTGCCAATTTGATCCAGTGGTGTTGTTGAAGTTTCATTACCTAAAGCTGTCATATTTCAAGGTTTCAAAATGCAAGGCTATTCCATAGAATTCAATTCCATGGGTAAGATACATCTTTTTTTCATGTTAAGTGTTGTGGAAGAGGAAGTGATTTATCACTGGTATATTGGTTTACACATCAGCAAATTTGCTGGTTATTTTCCTCCAAATTCCAAAGTGTGAGAAATCATTTACCTTCACTCTGCTGATAAAATTAGTTAAGGGGTGTGGGGGGAGGGCTTGTTTGCATCTGAACTAAAAAAGATGCAGTAATTTCTAGAAAGAATTTTTCTTGTTCCTTTTTTTGACAATGATAGCTATAATGTTCCTCAGGGATCACTAGGTACTGACCCAGCTATTAGTAAACTGTTCTGGGTATTGGTTAAGGAACAATTTCTTTTCATACGTTTCTTATCAGCACTTACTCAGTACTTGGTTTATCACTTTGCCAATAGCTCACTTCTGTCCCACTTCTCTCTGCACAGACAGGGAGAACCAGGTAATGGGTAAATGTAGAGGTAGAAATCCCTTATTACTCTAGAATCAGGACTGACCCATTTGGAGAGATACTAGCATGAATGAATACCAAAGATTCTGGGAATTTGGTCCAAGCGATTATATAATATAAAAAAGAATGTTATTTGTTTGAAAGTTTGTAGCTATTGCTTTGCTTTGAGATGGGTTCATTCACATCTCAACAGCATTTCTGAACAGTAATGATCTTGAAGTACATGACATCTTTCTTCTGTGTTAATCATGAATTAGAACTACTTTTGCTAAAACCCCATTAACTTAGAAGTTATTAAGCCATACACAGCCAAATATTTTTGTCAATACTCATTTTCACACTTTATTATGGTCCATGCTAGACGCACAGAACAGGAAAATCCAAAGAAGTCAATGTTTGACATTAAAGGGTACCATCTAAAGCCACTCAGATAGTTAAAGAAACCCTTACATAACACAGCTCTAAACCACCTTGCACAGACTACGCAAAAAAGGTTCAAGTTAAAGGCAGCCTGCAATGCAGTAATTGTAAAATCCACAGAAGTCAGTGGAAAAACATTAATAGGCCTCTGTAAGAATATCAAGAATATCATTTACACTATTATCAGCATCTTAAAGTGGAAATTAGGCCAAGAACAATACACGTTCTTAGAAATCACCCTAATGTTTACGTCTTGCACATCCTTCCAGCACAGAGAATTCTTTATTAACATGTACTTAATACTAATTGCTAATAGACTGTATTTCCTTACAAAGTAATCTTGGAGACAGAACCTGCCTTCTTTCAAAACAAGCAGACAAAGCAAGGCTTGTTTTCTTTGAGTAGTTTGCCATGCTATGCCCCTTACAGCTTGCCTCAATACACCTTGTGTGTTAATCTAAAAATTTTCCAATGTGTTTAAAAATTCTACCACAGTATATAGGAAGTAGCCTCTCAGACTCACATTTGCAGTCACTGCATAAGCAGTGCAAAACAGAAATCAGTCAAAAGTCATGATGGCTTGCCACAATTTCAGTAACTGAGTTCTGACAAAATTTACCCCAGAAGCTGTCAAATCTGCAGAAATGAAAAATTCACAATTCACTCAAATTGTGGATATTTTGCCTTCTTTGAGTTGCACCTATGAATGGAGAGAAATCTGTTTTCTCAGTGTAGTGGTATATTTCTAAAGCACACAGGGGAACTCCAGAGGCATGTAAAGTGTGGTAATTTCAATTAAACTCATGAAGCTATGAGAATTTATGCCAAAAGGTTTGTCTGTGCTGGCTCAAAGCTTGCTGCTGAAGATGATATATATTTGCTAAACTAAGAATGTATATTCCACTGTCCAGCAGCTAGTTAAGAAGATTAATGACTGCTTTGGAGTTCCAATTAAACTCCTTTATCACCAAGAGGGACCAAACAAGTTTTGATTTAAAAAGCACTGCTTAAGAAAGAAGACCAGGGCTGCATAACACTGACATTTTATTAGAATTCATCTGTAACAAATGGAACTTGTGTCAGCAAAGAACTGATTTTCATACAGACTTTCTTTTGCCACCAATGTAACGAAGTAAGAAAATAAAAAGCACGCCTTTCATTCTGTAAAACATTTACGCGTACTACTAATTAGAGGTAATTGTATCTTTTTTAACAAGCCATTTTACAAGGTAATTTTTTAAAGTTTTTCAGTCTATGCATCCAAAACAAGAGCAAAGAACACAAGTTTTTATTATCTTTGTAAAGACACTCCAAGCTTGAATGGCAAAGCCACATAACGGATGGTTATAATGAGACCTGCAGCCTTCTGATATCTGTGGAGTATCAGGGCACCAAGGGAAAAAAAAAAGAAACAAAAAAAAGAAACATAAAGAAAAATGGGAGAGAATAAAAGGGGAAAAAAAAAAAAGCAATTGCTTTTTCTTTTTTTTCCTTTTTACATGTTCTGTGTATTTTAAATACATACAAGTGGATTTAGTAAGTAATTTCTTACAGATGGGTTCAAGTTATTATTGGGTGTAGAATCAATAGGGCAGTGCATAGTACAAAGGTATTTATAGAAAGTGCAAATCTCCTTAGAGGGTCACTCCTTCTTCCAGCCATCTCCTCTGCTATCTAACCACTCAAATAACTTTTTAAAAACGAGCTAAATTAAAATTCTGTATAAATCATTTTTATATATTTTGTGGGTTTTTTCCGCATTGCAACTAATTACAAAATTAGACATAACTACACATACAAACGTAAATAATAGCACCTACTGGTTATGCTGATGAAACCCATTTTACGCTTGGAAATGTATGATGCATGTAGACAAAGATGCTCACAATTTAAATTAACTGCAGAATGCATGTTCTAGAATGCAGAAAGTGGAATGCACATCAATGATGCTAAGAGCTATCTTAAGAAACAAAAATCTGAAAGAAGTATTTAGTTGTACAACAGTTTTTCTCACAAATTTGCTCTGCTTTTTTTGTATTTCTTTTACTCCCTAATTTTCTTTGGAGCTTGAAAGAAGACAGTCTGCTAGGGAAAATGCACTGATCTTTGTACAGATCAAGTGTGCAGGAACCTTCCTTAGTCTGTGTTATCAAAATGACACTTTGTTTTGTATTTCTGATTTCCTGTATTTGAGTTGAAGAACATGACCACACTACATAACCTGGCACTTGAATAATTATTTCAACACATAAATCAAGAAAGAAAGAAGAGAAAAAAACATAGTGCACATTCTTCTCTGGTTCAGATGTAAGTTATAGAATCTCATTCTGAGGTAGCCTTCTATAATACTTCTATTCCATATATATATATATTTATATTTCTGTTTTGATTTTTTTGGTTTGGGTTTTTTAATTACAAAAGTGCTCAAATACCATTACTGGAGTTTGGTCTTTCTTATTTTTATTTCTCATAGGAGTGCGAAAATTGGAAGAAGAACAAAAAATATTGAGGCCACATTGAGAAGCCACAGCAATGCTCCTATTTGAAACCCCATAGAAAGCATCCTTTGATGCTGATGTACTTACAGTGACAGAACACATGGTTACCAAGGTAAATGGCATTCTAGAAAGAGTCTCAAAAAGTAATTTGTGCTGTTTAGAGAATTTTCCTTTTTCCTGGGATAAAATCTGTCAATCTCCAGTATGTCATGTGGGCTCAGTCTTGCTTGCCTTACATGAACCTTTCCACTGAAAGCAAGGGTTTGACTTTAGCAATCTGTTGACACAAGTGAATGAACAGGACTTGGCTCAAAACAAAATTTGAAAAAAAAAAGAAAAAGAAAAGAAAAAGAAAGATGCATAAGCAATGCTGATGTCAACTACTGCTACTGTGCTGCTACATCTTGGCAATGACAGATAACACTATAACCAGTGATAAAGTGAGTTTGAAAAGCCAGCCAGGAATAGATTTCCAATTTGTGGGTTATTCTCTTATTAGAAATATGGAAAGATAAAGGGCCTTGACTACCTATGTGTTTTGGGTTATCATTTATTACCATCCATACTTGATTAGAAACTGGAAATGCATATTTCTCAAAATTGTCTGGTACATGTATTAAAATGTTTGAAAAGAACAACAGAGATATAAACAAACTAAACTAAATACAAATGAAGGCTAACTTAAAGAAATACTATTCAAAATAGGCATCAAATATAAGGCACTCTAAATGTAAAATTAAAATAAACCCCAGCATCCCCAAACAATGCTGTATGCCACAAAACATTTGATTTCACAGAGCAATGTGTGTTTGGCTTTGCCCTGTTACATACGATAAATGTAAATTATATAGCGCACACTATAGACAGTATACTATTGAATACAATTTTAAAACATCTTAATACCTAGTATATTACAACATTCTCCCCTCCTAAAGGGATATGCACTGACCTTTCCCACATGCACACCTCCTACATTTAATAATATGATTTCTTATTGCACTATAGTGTTACAAATATTGAACTTCACTTGAAGCCTAAATCACATACTCTGTGTGCGTGTGTGCATGTGTGTGCTCTGTATGTGTGCATGTGTGTGTGTTCAAGTGGAAATGTGGATAGAGATATTATTTGGGATAGAGATGGCATTCAATATCAATGATGTGCATTCCTCACTTCCCTTTGAAACAGAAGTCTATGGGCCTTAAAAATGCAGAGATGATAAAACTGTGGTTTGATATAATTGTAATTTGTGGAAAAACTTTTCCAATGCTTTGATAAATCCAGGTACGTAAGGATTGATATGTTTATGTGCATGTGTGTGAATCTGGATCTGAATCCATCTGTATTCTCTGCAGCTATACAGAGAGTCAGAAAAGGGTAGACAGTAATACATATATATATCTATATATATATATAAAAGAGAGGGTGTGAGTGTGCATGTGCATATGTGTGCGTGCGTGTGTATGTGCTAGCAGCATCTTTATACTTTGCGCCTCCCTGTTGATTCCAAAAGAAACCAAAAAGCCCCATTTTCATTTAACTGATTACAATGAATGTTTTCTTAAAGAAAAGATAAAACCAAATAAAACTACAAAATTAATATCTAACAAGACTGTGGTACTGTAGGACTGCACAAAAATGTGCAAATTTTCAAAGTATCTAACATTTCTACAGCACAATATTACAGATAACAGTTCTACAGCTTAAAAAAAAATCTACATTTTTAAACAAAAATATTAATAGTTATGCAACCTTTTCTTTAATTCACTTCATTGAATGATAAACTCTTGTTAAAAAAAGGAAAAAGTTTACACAGTTAAAAATGAAGCACAGGTCAGCAGTATCTTTACAATACTAAAAAACTAAATCAAGGACTTTCTTCTTAAACATTCCCACATTTTCCCTAAATTGTTATGATGAGCAGTAAGGATGGGAAAGGGTGATGTTGAAGTAAAGAGTCTGCTTTGTTTGGGAAGCCAGAACCCAACCTTGCAACAAACATCTTGCACTGAACTGCAGTTCTCAAAACTCCTCTTTGCAAAAGCATGTAATCCTGAATAAGATGATCACTCTTTCTGATTAATTTCCTCTTCCCTTTAACTTCAACCAATGTCAAACCCTTGAGGTATCTGTAAATGAGATCCTTCAGACGCCTCAGTGGTCAGGATTCTTTTATTATGGTTAGATTATTAAACTGTGAATTCTTGGTCCACATGGAATACTTTTTGTTGGGTGGGGTTTCTTTTTGTTGTTTTTTTTGTTTTATATATCCCCAATATTTTTGTTCATTTGTTTTTTTTTTATTATTTTTTATTTTATATATCCCCAATAATTGCTCCTTAGCTAAGAGTTAAGAAGTACTTCTAAAGCACATCGTATGGCTCAGAAGCGGCTCTCTGGATCTTAAAGGGCCTGCAATAAAAATCCACAACGGGTTTTTATGTTGCATAGTGATCAAAGCTGCCCAGATACTCCAGTGCGGCTCGATAGCAGAACTGGTATTGATCCTAGAGAAAAAAAAAAAGAAAACAAATGCATCAAAAAGTCAGCTTGGTTGATTTCTAGTTTCTGTCAAATAATAGTGAATATTTTGTAGTTACAAACAAATATACTGCAGAGGCATCTGCAGTTCAGCAATATTCACTTGCTGACATCAACAGAAAACCTCTTTGAGTTACAACAGATGAAGATAGACACTCATTTAATGCAACAATAATTTTCACAGAATGCAGCTTTTTTTTTTTTTTTTTTTTTGGTGCACAGACTACATACCCATCTATTGACAGTCTGTTATTCTGGATTAACACAATAGCAGCATAATGCTTTCTTCTAATAGGAACATGCTAGGGTGCTTTTCCCTCACATATTTGAAAATAACTAGCAAAATATACAGCGAATTCTACAGCTAATACAACACACCAAGTAAAAAGATCCATCATAGCCTTAATATGGAATGCTGTATGGAAAAACATCAGGCTAAAAATCATATAAAGAAAGCAAACAGAACCTCAACCTTCCAGTAATAAAGGCTTTGATGAAAACATGAAGATACCTTGGCCTGTGGCAAGAAAAGGGCCTAAGAGAGAAATATGGAGCTAAAGGACCTTATTCACATATACAAGACTTAATTTCAAAGTATGCCTGGAAGCAGGGAAAAGTTTAGTGTGGTGAGAAATTTGCTTATACCTCTGATGAATCCAACATTTGCAAGTTTGTTTTATTCTTATCTCCATAAAGCAGTCCTTTTGCACATTCATGTTATGTTGCACGTTTACACTAGAATGGCACATCTGTGTCCTTATTTTCAACTGCATTCTTGGTTTAAATGACAAAAAGTAAAAAAAACCCAAAAAACCCCAAAAACCCCAAAAACCCCCAAAAATCTAAAAAAACCCAAAAAACACCAAAACCCCAAAAAACTCAAAAAACAAAAACCAAAACAAAAAAAAATGAACTATAAAAAAAATTTGTCAAAGATACCAGGGATGTCTGTTTATTTTTCTGATAGTGCTATGTGTTAACTGCACAGGTTGCAGCTGTTAAGATCACAATTAAAATCCTTTCAGAGGCCAGGAAACTAATCAGATATTTGCTTCACTGAGGTGATGTGATTACTAATAGTTCATTTCTGTTAGCTGGAATAGTTAGAACTGTGGCAGAATACATTACACATATGCCTGAAATTTAAGTGTATGTGTGGTCCACATGGAAGTGTTTTATTTAATAAGGATTAAATTTCCTGGCAGTTTATAACGCTGAATGAGAGATTTGTTTGCCACAGAATCCTGGAAGAAATGCGTACACAACACTTCTTCTTTCAGCTGTGGGGATGAAGAAATAAGTCAAAGCAGGGCGAGAGTGCATAGATAGCAAAACCGAACTCTGCATTTGTCAGGTAGGCTCTAAGAAGCATCGTTTTCTGTATACTGTAGTTATTTCTTGGAGCCAAAATGACAGAAAGCAGTCATTTTTCATTTTGCTTATCCAGTAGAATGATGGTAATGGAAAAGAAATGGAATTAACTCTTCAGTATGGTCACAGTGATTTACTTAGCTAACTGACAAGATTAAAAGTAAATATCTGTATTTTTCATATAAGTTTTTATGAAGTTGTCTTCTTAAACGTAAAACTACCCAGCTTCTACTGAACAAGTTTAATTTTCTTGTGCAAAATGACAAACTCTGGGGAACCATTTTAAATTTCACAGACTTAATTTAAAGGCCAGTGTCAATCAAATTACACTAAATAAATGTGTGATCTAAAATGTTTCGCTCCTCTCGCCCGTTTTGCTGGTTCTCCTAACCTGCTGACTCTGGCTTAGTGCAGGTTTTCTGCTCAGAAATTAAGCACAACATTAACTGATAACATTTAAGCATTCATTATGACACGACAGAGTTCCAAGTATACAGGCCCAGGTAACTGGTTTATACCATTTACCCTTTATTTCCCTATGCCACACTTACTAGCATAGAAATTATTTACACTATAGTTATTATTCTATACAATATATAATGCTGAATTTACCATTATGATTTTCAGGCCAAAAAGCCACTTGCTTTGTGACACAAATTTAAGAAAAACATGAAAATAATAGTGTCAGTCTGAAAACATGATCAAGACCTTGCTCCCAGAAGAAAAGAAAAAAAATCAGTGGATCCACCTGCAGAAACAATTTGCCTGCCTCTTCACTATCACACATTTCTGCCAAGGAACAAGGATGAAATAAAAAAAGCGTGATGCATCACAAATGGATTTTCTCAACTACCATAATTTAGGATCCACTATTGAAATGAATCTGTTCTTCCTCATCTTGCAGTAACCACTGCAGTAACAGGAAATAGTCCTCACAATACCTTTAAGGTAGATTTTACCTGTAGTCAGAGGGCCAATATATGACTTTAGATATAATAGTAAGCATTTCTTATACAGTCTCTATCACTGCATTTTTTGCTTGTGTAAATACCACTTCTTTTCCATCACCATTGCATTGCATATGGGTACTGTTTTGCTCACCTCTGTCTGTACCATGGCTGGCCGCTGGGTCCTTAACATTTTGACAGTCTGGAAGATGTCTACAACACCTTCGTATCTCATTCTTTCTAAAACAATGCTTAGGGTTATGAATACTCCAGTCCTTCCAACACCCGCACTGTTGAAGAGAATGAACAGAAATAAAAGGAAAACCACAAATGTTAATTGACAGTTAATGCTGAAAGAATTGGCTGACAAATTCTTTGTGGTTACAACACACCATATGTGTACAAATTTCTATATGGGGAAAGGCTCACTAAGCAAAATTCCACAGCGTGTTACCACATTGCATTCAACAGAATAACTGCACTCAAGCTAACTTTACATCTACTGAGTACATCCTGACTCTCCAGTCTTAGTTGCAAAGTGACTTGGTTTGTCCATCCAGACCTACAATAATCAGTGCATTGTAAAGGCAAATGTTAACAATTATTGCCGATGACATATATTAGAACCGACAAGAGAAAATGAAGCTTTAATGCATTTTTATTGCTTGCTTTTAACTGTTCATGTATATGTCCTGTTCTGTATATTTTCACTGTGTTATTTTACCTTCTACTTTGAGTTAGAGGTCTAGATGTTCATTTAACATTGAACTTGTTTGTACATGCTCCAATTCAAATAATGGACACAGAAAAATCTCAGTTCAGGTATAATGCAAGTTTGACTGTCTGGATCTTTGCCTTCCAATTCTGATATACATTTACCATGCTTGTCTACATTAGCCTTAAAAATCTTTGAGTATATATAGCTTGTTTGCTCTCTGTTCTGTCCTGGGTTTCTGCTATTAACTTTAACATTCAAGAGGTGATGGAAATTCTTGCCATCAATAGAGCCCATAGCTGTTAGCTTTTAAAATTAAACAATCATTTATTCACAAGGATTATCCTTTAAAAAAAGAAACAAGTAACTACACAGAAAAAAAGACTTTCTAAGTCTGAACTTCTATGGGTGGAAACTAAGCATCTTGTCATGTCACTGTTGATACTAATAATTTCAGAAGGTTTTCTCCAGCCAGATAACCTTGGGAAGTTGAGTATTTATGAGACCTATTCACCAGACAAATGAATGGAACAGCATGAACAACAGGAAAATCTGAAGAACTCTTGAATGTTCATATGGACTATGCCAGAAATCCAGCAAATTCATGAAACTAGTGAAACTGAATGTTCAAATTGTATGATGGTATTTCAGTGTTTGGTCTAGGTCAGTGCACTTCTAGGGCTATTAGACATATGCAATTAGATTTACTGATTTTGCATAGGCTGTGTGCCTTCAGATTGCTGAAGCCGAAGGACAACGGACATACCACTTTTGACAGAATATCATGCTGTCAGTGATGATTTACCTATGTGGTATAACAACAGCCCTGGATGTCTAAAGCAATTGTAGTGTAAGGTACCCAATGAGGTAAATTAGATGGCTAGTAATTAAGAAACACCCTGAAAAATCCTGGATCCTGCTTGTTGGAAAGAGCTTGAACTTTACAGACCTGACAACAGTGTGATCTAAACTAAGAAACCCAGAAAATGACCAGCAGAATGAAGGCAGATTACCAGTTTACATTCTCCTTCCCACTCCTGCTCTGCCACTTAAGTATTAAAAAAAATAATTCTAAATGTGTGAGAGGATTTCTGGTCTCATACATCAGATAAATCTTTGCTATTTTTAAAAAATGACTCGGAAATCTCCAGCAAAAGGAAGAAATTTATTTGTTGCCTTGTGTACTTGAAAAATCAGAAAGTACCTGGAGACAGTAGTTAATGAGGAAGAGAGACTAATATGGAATGATCTCAATGCCTGAAAATCCTAAGTGGTCATCAAGTATAATATCTTGAGAAAAGCTTGTAGGAAATTGATCCTGTTCTGCTTAGAGTGGCAAGCATACTTTAACATTGGAACAATTCCTATCCAAAAATGTTTAGGATTTCTAAAGTCAAAGAAATCCTTCATGATGCACTGACTCACAGTGATTTATAATTTAGACTAAAAACTAAGGTTAAGATGCTTTAATGAATGTGGTTGTATTGATTTTTGTAAGAGAGAAGAGTTTACCTTTGCTTTCTTAAATAGTTTTAAGTATCTGCCTCATGAGATTAGAAATTTTTTAATTCAACACACTGACCTATTTGTAAAAATGCTAGGGAAAGAGAAAATTTAGAATTGTGGGTTGTGGGGGTTTACTGTGTAAGAGAGAAAGAAAGCTTGTGAAAATTGTGTAGAGTGTGAAGGAGACCCAAAGGAAGTGACACTAGGGGAGTTTTAATTCATGTTAAAACTCATCATGCTACAAACTGGAGGCATTATTTCAGTAATTCCTCAGACACCCAGAAAGCATAGGTATACAGGATCTTGTACTTTCTGAAAGAAACAAACAAATTTACTAATTTGCTATTCATGAAAGTTGACTAACAGTAGCAATAATGATTAGCATTAATCAGTCCCCGAATTGTCATTACAACAATAATAAAGACATGTAAAATCCAATCCATGATTCTTTACACTGGATTTGACTTTGTTTCTAGCAAAGTCAATGGTAGAAATCCGTAATTTTACCACGAAAGATCACATCCATTTGGGAGGGATATATAAGGTACTGTAAGAAGTATTCACTGTAGTCACAAGTGGACAAGTCTGCATGGTACAAACAACATAGCAGAATGATATCATTTTGCTTTCTTATCTGCATAAAGGCATAAATATTGCTTATTACCCCTGTCCTCTCAAAACTCATTAATGATGAAGAATAAGGCTTATTCTTATCTGGGTTGTCCTTCATCTCCCTTGTGTAATGAATCCCAATCAGTGTTCTTCAATGCTATTCTCCTGAGCAGGCCATAAAAAATTTTAGGCACACAAGAAAAGTAGGATTCAAGTATTCCAATACATTCATTTTGTCTATCTTTCAGATTAGAGGATCATAAAGAATTCAACTTCTGTTTACTCCTGACTTTGGAAAGATGAGAATTTCTCTCCCACTGTTCACTAGGCTTCAGTAAACTCATTCGTCTTCAGGATAGTATTGGGGCACTACTTGGCTTGCAGTAAGGACTTGTAAATTGTGTCAGCATTTTACATCTCTGTTACATAAATAATAATATTTAATCTAAAAAAATCATATTACAAAAATGAGAATCTAAAATACTTTATAAATGGAATTTATAGAAAACAATTTATTAAATAAGAGATAAAAGATAAAGATATTATTTTTGGCCATCTGCTATAGACTCTAGAATACTGTAGAAAAAATAAATAAAAAAACCCAAGAATATTAAAAAGCCCATGCTGGATTATTCCTAACCACCATGCAAGCTGTTTTCATCTGCATATCAATTGCATCAATTGCAAAGGAATTGAAGGAATACATCACATAAAAAATGAGCAGTAAGTTCTGAAGTTAGAACTCATCAACTCAAACCTCAGTGATTTTTTTGACAGGAAAAATTTCTAAACACCACTTTCTATTCCATTCCCTTTCTTGACACAGCTATCTTTTTTTCTCTTTTTTTTTTTTTGTTTTTCCTCATCTTGATTGCTACTAATGTGCCACTGAGGTGTAACTAGCTTGTTTGCAGCTAATAATTCCCACCAAAGTAAAAGCCTCACTTTCAATTTCTAGTGGAAAAAGTATCAGATGTAGCAGCCTGTGATAAGGCCTCCACTATGTCTTCTGTGTGCAGCACTGACCAGATTGCTTTTATGCTGCATTTAGAGGCATTTATAAGTGAAAAAACATGTGTTTCCACATATTTCTGAAGAATAATTTCTGTATAAATGGAATATCACAGAACAGTTCCCATTTCATAAAGCAGTTATGTTCCTTTTTAGAGCCTCTATTTGATTACATTTTATGATAGTTCACCTCTGAAATACTGTTTAAATATACACGTTTGCCACAATCAACAATCAGCTTTAGGGAAACCAAAGATCTCCATATAATTTGTTTTTAAGCTTTGTTTACTTACCTGCAATGAACAGAAATTGGTCCATCCTGACCAAATTGCTCTTTTGTTTTATGCACTTGGCCTATGAAGTCAATAAATCCTTCTCCAGACTTTGGCACTCCTTGTTCTGGCCAGTCAGTGAACTGGAACTGCCTCACTGTTCGGGACTGACCGTCCTTTAACAAAAGACACAAATAATGTATCACAAAAGTATGTTGCTGTGGCTTAAAGCTGGTCAGCCAACAGTCTTAAAGACAATCACAAAGTAAGGATGTTGAGAGGAGCTGGGAATGGCTAAGATCACATTTATGGAAACTCTTTCAACTGCAGTACTACTGTCTGAAATTTTGTATCAGCTCAGTAGTGTTATAGTTAGTTTCATTAACAATATTGCATGGATTCTCTCCCACACCCCATAGAAGAGTTGTCTAGCACTCTGATGGTGTAAAAAGTACCTGAGGCCAAAGCCGTACCACCACTAGGCTATATACTTTTTAGGTATGTTATGTTTTGAATCCTGTGGACTACAAATTCCTTTATATACAGATCAGGTAGGATAAGGTCATCTAATCTGACTTTCCATTTCTGAGATATGCTCAACTACTTCACAGCAGGAATATCTTTACTGATAAGACTTGTTTAGTCATTGCCCTCCTTGCAGATTTTATCTTTAATAGTAAGCTGCTTTCTATGAGGTGAACATTTTCCCTGGAAGAAGATGGATAAACAAGCCAGTTGTTTAACAAATTTACCTTCAATAATGGTTCATTGAACTCACTAACAGCTTGGAGTTAGTTAGAATCGAGAGGAAGGGCTTCCTTTCTCAAAACAAGCCATCTGAAGCTCTTCAATCTCTGTGGTTAGGAATACTAACAGCATTTCTTTCAAGCACAGAATATTGCATCATAGTTATTTTTATACTGGAATTACTAAATGCCAACTTGTGCTATTCAATGTGTAAAAAGTCAGGACACAGAAAAAATGCAATACAAATGAATATAGCAAATTTGTTCTGCATTTTCAAACATTGATAATTTTGACACTGTCAATCTGCACAGCTAAAATGTTCAAAACAAGTCAATATGAGCTACTGATGTTAACTGGTGCCTCCAGACATTATGTTTTCTAAGCACCCACCCTGTCTTCAAAACAGTCCTCTATTAAGTGAAACTCATGAAAAATTGAAATTTCTTCTAAGTAAAACTCATGAAAAATTGAAATTATTACTGGAGATTCCCCTCAAAAAGCAGCAAGTTATGCTGGAGGCAAGAACGATCTCTCTCTCTTTTTCCTTAGACCACAAGCACTCAGCTGTTACAGACCTTTGAAATGATACAGAAGTAATTTTAAATTTAACCAATGAAACCCCAATACTTTGCTTTTGTATTTCCTCTGGTTCTGTGGGATTTTGCATCCATGTCTCAGATGAATGAGGAAAGCAGAAAAAGTGTGTGTGTACCAGGAACTACTCCATGAGAGAACAGCCATACTGTCTATGTCCACTAGAGCACTGTGACAACAGTAGTAGTCTCTATCTGTGAAACACTTTTCTCCACTTAAACAAATATGTGATGTTTGAAAATATTCACCCAGTTTGATTCCTCATGCACATTAACAAAAAGAAGTAAATGCTTACTTCCAAAATGATATTTCGTTAATACAAACATCTATTCTAATGGTCTCTGTAATCCCTTTTTCATCGAAAAAAACCATAATGAAATTGCATCCTCCAGAAAGCCTTAAGCATGTGATATAAATTTATCAAGAAGACACAAGTACAAGTTGTATTCCATTCAAAATAACCTTAAATTCTTCTAAAATAAAGAAAGAAAACCTGAAATCTGACTTACAACAAGCATGTTGTTGAGGAGATGGAAACTCTTCAGCAATTTCTGACCCTGACAGGACTTAACAGTAAATGACAGTAACTTTTTCAGGTAGAAAGAGTAGGAAAAACACTAATTTACTCAAGTCCAGTTGGTCACTGTAAAGTTAACACATTTCTCTGTCATAAATATAATGGCAAATATTTCTTTTTTGGTGTGTATATATCAACTGTATTAGCAGGTTTCATAATTTCAGTAACTCAGTATTCCAATGCAAGTCTGTGAAATGACAATAACCTCTGTTATTTAATGTTCTTTAATGAGCAGAGAAGTAAAGTTACTTAGTCTATGTTAGACTAGCATTAAGGCATATTGGGAACTGATCTCAAATTTCTTACAGTTCCCTCTGCTACTGACATTATAAAGAGTGTTGATTTCTTTTAATGAGATTCTTGCCAACAGCAGTCCAGATACAAATATCAAATTTTATTAAAATCTTTACTTTCAAATACTGTGACAGTTTGCACAGTTAGTTATCAAAATAAGTACTTTCAGATCCCTATGTGGCACAGAGGGCTTTTAATGTATCATCCCATTTAGTGTCTGACCATTTGGATTTATTCTTCCTCCTCACAGGGGATATTAAATTGTCTTTTGATTAGGTTTTAGAATTTATAATACTCTCTTACAGCCATCACTAATAGTTTAGCCTTAAATAAGACTGACCCAACATATTGACCTCTTGAGTTTCCAGAGAAAGTGAGTACAAAGCAGTCAGAAGCAGTAACTTGAAACAGTTACAGAGGTCAATTTCACCTTACAACAATTCACAGTTCAGTTTCAGAAATAACATAGAGCTCCACACCAGACACTTGGTGCTGACACCTAAACAGGTTCAGTGCCTCCTTTTTTGTCCCTGTGGAGTAACTGCTCATCTTGGCTCTGCCAGAGCATGTATGGTACTGTAACAGTACAAGTGGATTTGGACATGAAAGGATGTTCACCATCACTCCAGCATTTACTCTTCTTTGAGTGCAACAATTTAGTCAAATGATCTCAAGTACTAGGTGCGACAGCCACAAAAGCCTAACTAGAAGAAAACTATAATGGACATTTTATAAGTGGTAAGTATTCACTTCGTCCAGTAAATTTGAAAGGAGCTATGGTTTTTCAGCACAACTAGAAAATTTAGGATGGTGCTGTCAGCTCACTGAGAAGTTTAACAAAATTTGGACCATCAAGATAAAGAGGTTTTTAAAATTGGAGAAGCAACAACATGTGATAGTAAGATGTCATACCAGGACCTTCATTGTGCTTAATGCTTTCTAAAGAAGCATTAAGCTATTATAATGTCAAATAAAATTAGTTCTAAATTTAATTATTTATTTTTTTACTGATTTGATAGCTATAGGTAAGCAGACTTTCTTAAATATTCTACTTCAAGAAAGAAGTACTTGGAAGAACTTTTTAAAAGTATGAAATGTTTGGAGACACTTCAGTTACAGCTATGGCTTTTTGTTATAACTGTAATTTTGTGATCAGAGCTTTGTGAACTATGTCACATAATAACTCTTTCAACTCAAGACAGATTTTTAATAGAAAATCAATTAAAACTATCAGGATATCTGCAGTGAAATTGGATTTGACTACCTCTTCTTACAAGTGTATTTAAAGACTCATGCTAGGAGCCTGTTCTCCTTATTTCTTAAGCACAAATAGGTTAGAAGTTATGAGTCATATGATCCTTACAAAGTTTCAAATAGTATGAAAATCAGATGCAATGATCTTCACTTTCTTTACAAAAACCTACATCTAAATCTCATTTGCCAAACCAAAAGTTCGTATGCTGACTTGATACAATACTGTCCAATTTTGAAGCTCACATTAAAAAGGTCTAGATAACCATGAGGAAGTCAAGTATTTCAGATGCTGACAGTCAACTCTGAGTAGCCACTCATGTTATTCCTGGACAGTATATCCTGCCATTTTGCTTGAACAAGTACTATGCCACAGCCTAGAGAAACAGAGGCTGATAGTATGTTTTCCTGCCATGCAGACTGAAGTGCTAGGAATCAAGTCTAAGAAATGCCAAAAACATATTAAAACTTTATGTATGTTTAATCTTGTATGAGTACTCAGTTTTGGACTCAGGAATTCAGATAAGAAATGAAGTATGAAAATGAGGATGCTAAGGTCACAGCTGCATGAATCTACTCTGCAGATATACTGGAGAGCTGAAAATACACTATATGAAAAATCAAATTATAATGTGCAAAGCTTGTCCAGCTTTTCTTTTGAATGTCATTTACTCTGCATTTTTAAAACCTAAGTGTATTAACCTTCATACTCACTCAGCTTCAAGGGTGGTGCAAAACAACAAAACAACAGTCTACGTGGCAAAAAATTGTACCCAATAATGATCAAGGGGAAAATGAGGAAAAAAGAGGAAAATGGTTCTAAAATATTGTAATGTATTTTGGCACAAACAGTTCAGACCTATAAAATTATGCTTGATTTAAATGAAGTCAATCATTCCTACATAAATACCCCATTTATTTAAAAATAACTTCATCTGCTTTTTTATTGTTGCTTGTAGAAAATGTATCTCCAGGGTTTTCTTAATATTAATAAAAATTTTAAAACTCCCAAACATAGAACAAGAAAGAAATAGACATTTCATTTTAACTGTATTGGAACAAGTGTAATGCTATGTTGACTTACCCTTGCATCTGTAACCTTGAATTCCCTCAGAATATACTGCGGCATGTTGTACTCTGCCATTGGATCTACCACAAAATACTGATATCTGGCTGAGCGCTCTGCAGGCCAGTACTGGTGGCATTTTTCCTATGAAATAGCAAAGTAAAACACATTTCCCATCACTTGAGAGCGCTACCATAAACTGGTATAAACCCTTTCTTACTCAGCTAAGTATAATACTCATGGAAAGTGCCAATAGTGACAGGAACATGAGCTGCTTGTGCTGGTGTAGAGTAAAATATTATCTTTACTGCATTACAAAGGGTTTCTCATTGGTTGCTGTGCATCTGAACTTGCTTAAAATTCTGCTCAGTTTTATTGTCTATCAGTGACAAGATTTATCCTTAATCTAATTTTCAATGGATAATTTTTTATCTCAAATCTTGATACCACTTCTAGTTTTCTTCCTTTTTGCATGTTGGAGGAAGTCCCCCCAGCATCAGTCATGACTCTATCTCTGCATCCACCATGTCCTGAATAATCTCTGTTCTCTCAGACACATGACCTAACTCAGATTTCACTTATCACATGCGAGCTTTCTCTTGATGTAATCCTGTGCAGGTAGTAGACTGCTTCATTCTTTCCAGTAGACAGGGTACCAATGAAATGAGTTTAGAACTGTAAACAGGGAGTGGAAACTCTAACGTGCAGCACAGAACACAGAGAAGACATTCAGATCTAAAAAATACCACCCTTCCTTTTAATATTTTTTACCAGGAGATGCTGCAAAGGAGAAGTTTCCAAATAAGAGATCTTTCTTTTTCTACAGACAGCAATGATCTCTCTGTATACCATGGAACATCAGCATGCAAACTTCCTCAGTCTCAGTGTGTCCTACAAAAACCTGTCTAGTTTGTCTACTGCAACAGATGGGAAAAACTTATGCCTAGTGACCAGGAAGGCCACTCCTATTTCAAAAGGACGAGGAACAAAAATTCTCATCTTTAGATATTCCTAATTGTGGAATAATTTATTGACAAGAGCTGCTGTAACCAACATTTTAGTAAAGGAATATTGCAGCAGTACTTACTCTGCCCATTTCTCGTAGCTTAGTGAGCATGACCACAATTGTAGAATTATGCTCCCAGAGCATTCTCCAAAAGTCTTCAGTTGTTTCTGCTAAAGGACCCTGTGTAGCTATGTAAGCTTGTTGTTGTCTATGTTAAAAAAAAAAAAAAGTAAATTAAGAGTATTATTTTAATAAAAAAGTGGATTTATACTCATGTTCTTTGCTTATATGTAAACATTATCTGGAGGGAAAATGTACATACCGTTAATAATGAGCACATTAAAACCTTATTATGATTGTTTAATCAAACTATGACTTTTTATTTTTGGAATTTTGAGAGGAAAATTACTCTGTTAATATTATGATGTATGACTTATCATTATTATTTAAATTTTAATGCAACTCTAATTGCTCAATTTTGTGTGCTGTAAAAAGCACTTAAGAAACACTTAGTTGTGCTGGTTCATTTTGTAGAAATAACTGTCTAACAATCTATTAAGTTTAGGAATTATAGCATCAAGCAGTTTCTTTATTAACTTCATTTCAACAGTCTGATGCCTCTAGCAAAAGTAAGACAGAAAGAAAATTTGGGAATGGAGTGTGAATTTCCGGGCCCTAATATCATACAAGTGGAAGCTACCGCCAAATTCTTAAAAGATTGCATTAACAGCTTTATAAGATGATTACCAGTTTGTGTTGTTCTTGCTTCTTTCAAGCAACAGAAACACCCTTGTGAGTGACAGTGGTGATGAAGTTTATTTTTAGTGACGAGCTGAGGCTCAGAAAATTATCTCTGTGGATATGAATACTCAGACACACCTAAAATATGGCAAACATAGGCCAACTATGCAATTTCCCTTTCATGCCTTTTTCAACCAGCTGCTTTAAGTCAGCTGAGGGCATATTGCTCCATGTTGTCACAAAGACGTTGGTGGGTTGCACATATGTTACAGGCAAAAGGCTTTTGGTGGTTAGGTCAAGTCTTAGTCAAGTGTTCCAAGACCACAGGTTGTCGCCTTGTTACATGGAGTATATCTCCTGCTTTTTATCTCTCTTATATCCTTCTAAGCAGAATAATTGTTGCTAATAATTACTAATAGTTGACAATAATATTAACTTTCAGTATATAAGAGCTCTCAGTGGCTTAACACCAGTAAAAATACAATATTTACAATTCTTTGTAATTTAAAAATGTTTCATATATTACAAGGGGAAAAAATATAAACTCTTCATTAAAATTTTGAAAAACACCCTATCAAAAATTCCCTGAACAGATGATAAAAACCCAATAATACTAGATTTCAATACTAAGTTCTGTTATTTTCAATGTAGTTAGAGAAACAATTTTGTAAACTTTTTAAAACAGTACAGATAAGAACACATCAATCTTTGTACCTGTATCCGTCAATGAAACTGGCATTAATATAATCTGAGCCTTCTACTCCTCGGATAGGCTGCAAGCATACCCTTGTGGATTCATATGGCATAATATTGACAAGGCGATTTTTGAATTTATTACATGGAAGATTGGCACTGATGAATCTTGAAGTGTGAGCCTTAGAGCTTGCAAGACGCTGTTGAAAACAAATTAAAAGAATTAAGGCCAGGTATAACAAAGATAAGTGACATTATCAGGTTTATAATCTTTGCTCAATAGCCATCAATGAATAATTTCAACTTCAGATGCTTACTTTTCCATATTCTATTGCATTATGCAAATATTTTTAAAGCTTCTTTAATAGCTAATACAAGTACAATATCTACTGCATTAGTGCATTTGGAAAAATTCCAGTATTAAACCACTACAGAAACGCACATTTCAAAATATAATATCAATAAAGGAACAGCACGATTAAATCACCCTCAACTGAATAGTTCTTGTCCAGACACCCAGTGAGAACTTAACTGTACTTTTTAGAAAGAACCATCTTCCTAATTTAAAATTTTAGTCTAATGGTGTCTTTTATATTTTGATTACTGGAAAAAACTGGTGAAGAACAGAGACCATTGTTAGACCATTTGGTTTGGTTACCCACAATATAAAATCCCAGTACCTTAAATTCCAGTTCCATTCCTGTGACATTCTCGCCTGTTTCTATCTGTGTCAGCTTCTGGATATATGCATACAGGTTTCTGGCTGGCACTTCGGTATTTCCACATGTCACTGCTTCCAGCAGTGCATCATGGATAAAGATGTATTGGTCCTCAGTTTGAACCATGTAATTCCTCTGTGCTCTCATTAGAGTTACGTGGCCATAAATATCTACAGTCTTTTCATGCTTTATTCTCTCTAACATGGCATCTATCACAATGAAACAGCCAGTCCTGCCGACTCCAGCACTAAAAGAAATGAACACGGGAGAGAAAACATGGACTGTTTCATTCACTGTGCTTACTTTTACATCATTCAAGTTTTAAAGTTTTGTTATGCTGATTTCAACAGCACATGCCTCTGAAGATGAACATCAGCTTTTATGAAAGAGGTTGGTGCTCTGAAATAAGTAAACTCTTTGAACATCCATTACAAACAATTGAGAACACAGAATGCTTTTATGTAAGATCTTTGCGTCTTGCAGTTTCAGGTTTGACTAAAACAGAAATAAAACATCTTGCAACATGTTCCCCAAATGTATGTTCTTAAAAATATAAATTACTGGAGATGATGAATCCTGTAAGAATTCAAGTTTTATTTCTAGTGTGATTTCTAAGTCATTTAATATGCTGTTGTTGTTATTCTCCTTACAGAGGTACATTTACTGGAAAACAAGAATCTAACAGAAAAGGAGTCTTACATATTTTTATCATACTTTGCTGGTAAACTTTCCACCCATCTCCCAACCCTGCTGATGGGACTTCTATTAACACAGCTTGTTCTGTCCTCTTCTGTTTCACTTGGCTAGGACATACTGTTATACTTTGCAATATAGACCCATGACTAGATAGCTGTGCAAGCTGTAGGCTAGGGAGAATCCAACTGTTTGGATGCCAGCTGCACTGAATCAAATCACATCACCTTTTGGTAGTCACGTGAATGACTGAACTTTATTAAGTTTTGTTTCAACTACTAGCATACATGTAGCTAAACAAAGTCCAAGTGAAATTTAATGGGGTTTGTACACCATTTTTCTGTCCAGGATCACAGCATGCCTGTAACAATGAACGATAGTTTCAGGCTGTCTAAATGCCTAACTTTTTTCAGTTAGTGACTGAAAATTAAGTACATAGTATAGTAAGCAACAGTTTATAAACTCTCAAGAATCTGAGATTAGCTAAATTAAGAATATTTAAGAACCCCATGAACTGCACTTTTTTGAGTAAAATAGAAAGAAACAAAAAATAATTATAACTCAGACGCTAGAAGAAAACTATATAAAAGCCAAAAGTTCTCACAATTTCTTTATTTTCCAGAGATACTAAATATCATTAAGTCCAACCTGAAATCAATACTCAAGGTTGAACATTTATTTCTTTCATAACACCTTAAGAATCTTTTCCAATTACCAGCAAACTGAATTTCCTTGTAACCAAATCAGAAGGAAGTACAGAACAGAAAGCTATTTTATTTAACATGAGGTAAGTTTTCTTTCTAAGATAGCAGATTTACATATTGTTAATCATGTATTCTTGCCATGGATTACTCCTCCAAGCAGCAGATCCTCTTCAAAGAGCTGAGGAAATCTGCTAACAGACCAAATGCATCAATCTCAAGTTTTTTAGATGCCGCTTTGACAACAATTAGCCAGCATTCTGAATTTAAGAAAATTAACCTATCAGTGATATTCATCAGTGGGAGTTGTAGAGAAGGAAAAAAAAGAGAAAGAAAATTATAGCTATCCTAACTAAACTGTAGTTCATTTACCTTGTCTAATAAAACCCCTGCATTTTAGGAAAATCTGCTGACATTAACATTGGTAAAATAGATCAAAAAACCCCAAAAAGCTGTCTCGCTATTGTGATTTTCTTTGCGTATTTTTTCTTCCTGTAATGGAAATTGAAAGAAGTAGCACACATTTTTATACCAAGTTTTAAACTATTCCTTCAATGACTACTCTTCACATTCAGTTTTTATCAGTTTAACAAGTGTGGGCCAAGTGAGAACTAGGGAAGTTTGGCAGCGCAGATTTTCTCAGTAATCCAGAATATGGTTCTTCTTCCCATAATGTATTAAACTCCTGTTCTTCCAAATTCATGTTTCCAACTAGATATGCCATTTTTCAGATTGATCATGAAAAAGGCCACAGTTACAGATCACAACTGCAAAATCACAAGCCAGTTATAAGCTTGCACCTTTAGCTGGAATGAGCATTTACAGTTTTTCATGTCTTTTATTATCATTTGCACATTTATTTTTTCCATGAGCAAACTCAGACAGTAATAATTATTAACATACTCTAGCACAGAAGATATTGCCTAGTCTACAGGTTTATGCAGAAGTTGGGAAGATCATGAAAGCAGATCCAACCACATTATTATGCACTCATTTCATGGTAAGGAAGGGGTTGACACATTTATGGAGGCATTTGGCTTCACTGGGCTCTCGACACACATCTCTCTGGACCATTTTATTCAGCAAGATATTTTTACTCTTTTAAGGTGCCCACTACATTCTAGTTCTGCCCATTATAAATGAGCTGTGTGTCTACCAAACTAGTCTTTTGACTTTCCATATAGAAATGGAATCAGTGCTATGAAGATTTCAACTTCTCTTTGAAATGTGCCCTTCCTGTCCCCAATACCTTCTAACTCCAAACTAAAATAGCTTATTATATAAAAGAAACTATCCTATCCTAATTTTTCATCCCATTTCTCTTTCTCTTCTACTATCACGCAGCCTTCTCAATATAGTGTGATACACTGCTGGGAAGCCACACAGTTTGAATCCTTACTATTAAGCCACTGAGATATATATAAAAAAAATGCCTGTATTCATCTGCTAACCATGATAATTCAGCTAATAAGAATAATTTCACAAATTATTTCTACTTTTGTTATTAACTTTCTTGCCCTTTTAGTTTGCATCTTCTGGTGTTGCTGTCAAAACTTAGAATTTTCATTTCAGTTATGCAAATAACTATTAAATTTTCAATCTGAAAACCTAGATATCCATTAAATAGGCATGCCTATTAGGAAACTGTTACTGCTTCAAATATTGTAATCTACAGTATTATAACATTTGTTTTCAATTTCTAAAATCATGACTGACTCAGTCCCATGAGCTGAAACATGCTTAATGTCCTGTGATGCAATACAGCTACAATAGCTACAATTCAAAAAAGGAAAATGAAGAGGCATAAGGGGGACATTCTGAATTCAAATCACTGTATGAATGTGTTAAAGGTTGGCTTTTATGATTAATTTGTAGCTGCTTAAATGATGACCCTTTACAGATACTTCAGTGATTTGGCAAAGGAAGGCAATGTAATTACCAGTATTCACAGATCATTTAATTGGAAGCAAAGACAGTAAAATATGGACCAAAAATCATGTAGGACATTTTTGACTCATATCAGGGGAAAATTTTATTGAATATTACTGTTTCAGATTGAATGAAGCTTGCATTTATAAACTGAAAGTACATGAAATTGCTTGTGATAGGGGGAAATATATAAAAAGGTCTGGATTTTATTGAGGAACTTCTAATGATTGATTAGATTTCAATCCCACAGAAATTCTGTAGTAGTTCTGACAAGAGCAATATTTAGATTATTTTCACATTTTGTGGTTAGGAAATTAGAGCAGAAAATCACCCCCTTAGCCAGGAAGCAGCAAAAAAGCCCCTCATAAAACCACTGAACATCCTTTTGAAAAGAAACATCGGATCAAAATAACATAAAGACCTTGTGCAAAGATGCAAATTGAAATTTTGTTTTAGAAGAGATATGGGATTAATTCAAGACTTATATAGCAGCTTATAAAAGATCTTTGAGAATTTATCTGCAAGTGTACAGTGACTTTCTTTCCTTCTTAGTGTGGTTATGGTTGGATACCAGACAAGAATGGTGTTCAGCACTTTTTTGGATGTTGTGCTTTACCAAAGACTTCAGTGACTGAATTTTCTTCATCCCTAGGCTATGCATGGAGGCAACCATATTTATCACTGAAGTCACATAAAATGTCTGAAAAAGAACATGGAATAAAAAAATAATTGGAAAAATTGGAATATTTCACTATAAGCAGATAAAGTTCAGTCTATAACTCTGCCTAGTTTTCATAAGTAGTAGTCAAAAGCATGGAACAGTGACAACCCAAAAGCCAGCCTTGTATCTTTATTCCTTTATGGAGTTTTAATAAGATTTTTCCTTTCAGTCTGCACATTCTCAGAATTCTAGTATTACCGTTAATATAACTGCCCCAGATTTAAACCCATATTTTTTTGTAATGTGCACCTGCAAAAGTATAATTATATTCAGGAAGTAAATTTGTTCTTCATCTAATCCAAAGTACAGCTCTGGAGAGATCAAGGATAAGAAGCTGTCTTACGAGATTGCAACTTGAACACAAACAAACTCAAATATTAACACATAGAGAATCAAAACCCCCAAAACTCTAACAAATCCCATGTACACGAAATAATTGTTTACTATAATAATTTTAAAAGCTGAATTTTCCATGCAGGCTAAAAATGTAGCATTACTAATGTTCAACAAACCTTCCAACAATGACATTCCATTAGAGCATTTCAAATCCTCTCACCAGTCATAAATTAATGTTACATAGAGAAGATGAAATGAAAATTACTTGTTCTTATTATGAGAATTTCAAACAAAGAGGAAGTAATTTTTAAAGTAGTACATAATTAAATTGTGAAACACATTGTTACAGAATATCATGTATGACAGAAAGAAATTCAGAGAGGAAAGGATCAATTAAGGGTTATTAACAAACATGTTACAGGCACAACTTCCCCTACAGAAATCCTTTTATTAGATTTCACTGGAATTTGGATAGGGACTCTGCAAACTAACATTCTAGTCATGTCCTGGGATAGAAATTGAAATGCAATGTCTAAATTTGATGTTGTCACCCTACATAGTTACAAAAGGCATAAAGCATTCAATTTCCCAGCTGTAAATCAGATCATCTTAGAACTCTTCTTTTGAATCAACACTTCAGCCTCCAGGTACTTGACACCTTTAGGAACTACACCATTGAAAATGGATGCCATTAATTTTGATACTTGCTTCTTGTTTCTTGAAAGGGACAAATTATCATAACTATTCTACCTGCTTCTTTCCTGAAATCATCAATTGTTGGTGAAAAAACATGTCTTATTGTTCTCCTTATGAGATAGAATAGCAGAAATTATACATAACTGAAAAGTTCATCAACCTTATTTCATACCACTTTTTTTTCTTATCATCGTTTCACTGCAGAAATGATTGTTGATTATATATAACAATACATGCCATAATCCTGCTTTTCAGAGGATTTTTATATATACACCTTTCTTAATTGCTATGTTACCTGATTTCTTCAATTACTCAGATATATAAAGAAAAGACATTAAAATAAACTTTATTCCTCTGTACAATATTCTCTGTGTACAAGGATTTACTGTGATTTTTTATTTTAAAATTAATTCAGTTCTCAGATATTCTTATCTTCTTACTTCTCTAAATACAATCTTATATATGAATGCACTGATTTCTGCATTTATCATCAGAGAAATTATCCTCAATATATCATCTCTGTGATACTTGTTGTTTCAGTAAATACTATACATTTTTTGTACTGTACAATGCCTTTTTGACATTATGCAATCCACTAAAGAAATAATGATCGAAAATTGACTGAAATAGTTTAGAAGAAGAAAGTATTTTAAGGTTAATCCTAAGAACACATCTCACTGTAACTTTTTACCTTCAATTAAAGATAGATCTATTCCTGAACAGCTGTAGTAAATACAGAAAATTATATTTCTGGCTAATGTAACAGAGGAAGTACATGTGATCTTATCATCAATAAATAAAAAGGAAGATTACAGCACAGCAGAGAAGTCAATGAACAGAAATTATGCTGCTTGCTGCTAACAACTATTTGTTGCTTTCTTTGCAGTTCAACCTGTTTTGCATTCTTAGGGTGGCATGTTTTAAGAAATAGCTTCATACTTTTGAATATTTCTTTCGGTGCTTTGATTAAATTTTTGTGGAGAAGATCTATTAGCCTATTGGTGCAAGTAACAGAAGGTGAACTGATGCTATCTGAAAATGAATTAAAAATTGTGGGAAGAAATGTGTTCTGTAGTACTGGATAACTGGAAGACCTTGAAAGTACTTTCTAGCCACTAGAATGATTTCAAGTTTCAGAGTCCTCTTGTATTACTGTTGTAGCTAACAATTTCTTCTTTGCTTAACAGCAGCTGCCCTTGGGACTTTTTCTGCTTGGGTTTTAGACTGATGGAACAGTGATGAAGTCTGAAGTTGTCATCCAGACACATGACTTCTTCTGGTAGGTATGAAGTAAAAGGAAGATGTTATCACCAGGACTCTTCACTCTTTAGTCCACACTTTTACATTGTTTTGTTTTTTTTTTTTTTTTTTTCTTTTTAGTTCCAATCACAGTTCAAAGCCGTTAATGAATCTGTCTACAAATATTTTTTTAAATTTTTTTTTTCTCAGTCTCCTGCTCCCCTTCCCCTACTCTGAAAATTTGGAAATAACCAGTAAATTAGTCCTGAACTTGAAGTTGATACGACTTTATTAGGGGACCTATTGACCTATTGTGTTGGACCTCCATCTCAGAATGTTTCTTCCTTTTCAATCGAAAACTGATTCACCTAGAGGATACATTGAGACAATGACACAAACTTGATGTTTCCACCTATAGATTTGGTTTAAACTGAATTGGTTGCCATACAATATTAGTGCAGTGAGATGCTACACAGTAGTCAAAAGAGTTCAAAAAATCTGAGGATTCTCTGATGAGCTCATATGAAGGCTAATCCTGTTACTTTTAGATCAAGCAGTGAAAATAAGAAGCACCCTTTTTAATAGCTGACAATACTCCACTGACCGCTGAAGAGCTTAGTTACTGGTACTCATTACAACACTTCTTAACCTTTGCAATCTTTATACCAACATGAATTCTCTGTAACACAGAAAAACAGGTTGTGAAAGGCTAGTAACACTAAGGATGTCACATTTCTTAATCCCAATTTGTCATTTAGAGGTTAGACACTAATCTCTTTTTTTTTTTTTCAGGATTTTGAACTTATGAGCAAAAAACTGTGAGCAAGTTATAATGGAAATAATGGGAGTTTTAGTGTAGAAGTTTCAAGGTAGCTGTAAAATGAGCTTGGATAGTATTATGACATTAAAAATGGTTTTTAAAATTTATGTGAAAAATATAGACGCCACAATGCAGAATTTACTTGGAACAGCAGTCACTGACAAAATCTGATAATAACTGATGAGACCCTGAATTAAGTCTATAAAAGTATGAAAAATGAAGAAAGATTAATATTCAGGGCAGAATACTGATTGGAAAGCCTCCATGAAAAGATAACAGGACTATTTTTAAAGCTGCATTTTACTTCTAGAGACACGGGGAGAGGATTTAAAGAGACTTTCATGCTGATTACTTTAGACAAAAATACAGCCTGTTTGAAGTTAGCCAAACATGCCGGGTAGCCAAGTTGATGCAATGTGTTCCAGCATACTCTGTGTCTATGGATATTCCGGAATTTAATGTAGGTACAGCTGGGAAATCTCAGAGATACCCCTTTCCAGAATTCAGTTATTGGGTTATAAAAATATTTTCACATTTCCTGCAGATGGCTGGATTATTTTCTTCACTCATAATTTTAATTCAGAATTCATTACGGACAGCTGCTGGCTCTGATAGAACCTAATTGCTCTTTTACTAGACTCAGCTGCAAGCAGTCAGATTTCCTTTTCCTTTGTAGAGTATATTATATATAAACATGGGTGGGTAGAAAAATAAGCAATTAACTAAATACATATGGATAAAATGACTCACTAAGAGTGCTGATCAAATAATATATCAAACTACAGCTTAGGTCAAAGGAAATTACAGGCCTTGTAGGACATGATAATATATATATGGAAATAATTATCAGCACCAACATATTTGTAATTTGAGATAATACATGGAAAAGACATTGCATTTGTTAAAAAAATCTTACAGACAATTATTACAATTTAATGAGGGGCAGGTTATTTCACCCAGCAAAAAGTCATCAGTCTTCAGAAGACCTGCTGAACTGAAACCATTTGTTAGCCAAATCAAAGTCAGGCCTCAGTATGTCCACTGGGCAACTTAGAAGAAAATGTGGCAAAATCATGGAACTATTTTTACTGCCTTACCTCTTATTTAAATTAAAAAAACAAAACCAAAAACAAATTAAAAAAAAAATCCCAGAGAATAGTTACTTTTACTCAGGCTACCAAAAAAAGAGTACATCACAAGAGGGAACAGAGACAGCCAGCAAAAATGTCAAGGATGTGAGAATTTCCTTCCACCTCCCTCCAATAAGAAATAACTGGAATGTGTTAGAGTATTTTGCTAGTCCAGTTTTTTGTGATGGATGAAGTCAAGGGAAAGTTGTAGATGTGCAAAACATGAAACAGCATTAAATAACACATTTTTAAATCCTTTTATCCAAAGACATTTAGTGAAACGAAGGGACACATTTAAATTAAAGGTAAATAAATATCTTTTAACATATATGTGTAAACTACTTAAAAAAGGAAAAAGCTAGTCATACTGCCTGGTTTTGTTTCTTTGAAATGTGCATACAGCCCTGAATATAAGCAAAAATGTAGCTACTAGTTTCTCTAGGTAGCTAGAAGAATAAAGGAGAAAATAATTGAAATTGTCACAAAGCAAGGCTAAACTAGTCATTAACTGCTTGCTGCTGGAGAGGAAACTTTACTGAACTATTGTTGACATTGGAATTTCGTACTTTCCCCTGAAATTTCTGACATTTGCCATTGTCAGAGACAGGATACTGGCTTAGACAGAACACCAATTCTATCAAGTAACAGCATTCCCTATGTTCCTTTACAGATTTCTGACTGCTACCAGAAATAAATCTTGCCCTGTGCAGTCATAGCAGCTTTTTAGGATTTCAAAAGATAATCCAGCCCTGAGTCACACCAGTGGGGGGTATAATCCCCTGAACCACAGGCTAAGCGCCAACCAAATATGGCTTTATACACATATGATGGATTTAATCAGACCACAAGTAGGTGCTTTTCATTATTTGAACCTGCATGACAAAATATTGCTATTACTTGTTATTTGTACGTTTTTGAATTTCAATAATGGTTTCAGTGATATAATCTGAGTTTTAATGCTTATGAAAAATAGAAGCATATACTACAGCAACTAATGTTCGGGGTTTAGAAAGGGCTTGTTTGCTGTGCAGAACTGGTTTCTAACTGAAGACAAAACTTGAAAGTGGATCAGTATCAATTTGCTTGTGTTTGACACCTCGTGGAGAATTTAAAGATAATATAGCACAGTATTTTCCTACTCTAACATAAAAACCTATCAAGCCAATTTTAAAGGACCTCACACACCATCACATGAACTATGGTGTGCTAGTTCTTGTCATGTTCATACTTCCAGGTTTTCATATGCAAGTACCTAAATTTAAGGAAAAATATCAGAGACCTGAGCTAACAGAACACTATTAAGTTGAAGAAAGATGAGCTGGATAATGGTATCTTTGCTATCAAAATTATTCTAACCAGTGACACTCAAATTTGAATCAGAGAAAAGAAAAGCCAGCATTACCCATCCACCACTTTCTCTATTAGCATACAGATGGAGACACTACCTTTTGTCTGTACACTTGCATGAATATATCCCAGCAATTACACGAGAGCTCTTCAGTATAAAATATCCAGGGCCTTCAGCATGTTCAACATAAAATATCCAGGGTCTTCAACTGTAAGGTTTCCAGAATGTGCACTTTCACAACCTTGAAAATTTTTGTGGTCAGAATATGAAGGCAAATCCAAGCTCCTCTTTATTTGTGATATCTCCTGTCCATGTGTGTAATACCATTCATTACCATTCAATACCAAAATTACCAAGGAGCGTCTTGCTATACCAGTTTCTTTCATCTAGCCTTTATAAACTTTTCTTCTAGACTCTTTTTCCAGTAGATTCTGCAACTCCAACAGTTGATCAAAGACAGAGAAGCCATCCAAAATTTTCTAAATCAAGTGAGTCCAGTTCAACTTCCTTAAACAGAGATCAAACATCCAAGGCATAAACATTGCAAGCCTTATTCCCTACATGTTGAAATGAATAACTTCTAAGAATAAAGGTATGTCTAGAAATGAAAGTACTCCCAGTCAGTTACTCTGATTGCATGGTCTGAGTTGCTGAGACTATTAAGTCTGCTGAGACAGATGAAATACAAGGAAAAACATGAACATTAACTTATTACTATATTTTTATATTAAGAGGAACTAAATATTTTAAGCAGGATAATCTACTATACATCTTTTCAATCTGAGATTCTAATAACAATCTTATCCCTCTCTGCTTTCTGTAAATGAACAATGACTATGAGAAAAGAAAATATTTATGAGATGTACAGTGATGAACAGCTGAAGAGTAAACAGCCTTAGAGTGGTTTTTTACAGCGATGACACCCAGCACAGTTTAATACACAGCAGCAACTCAGTAACTTCTGGACAGATGCATGTGGGTAAAGCAGAGAAAATTTAGAATGTCTGTGATATTAAAATACTTGTCATACTAAAATGCTTTCACTGTCTTTTCTTCTCCAGAGCTTTCATCTGTCCAAGGAAGTTAGGAAGGGTGCTGGATTGTTCTCAGGACAGGGAAAGGGAAGGGATGAGGAAGATTCTGGTATTTTTCAACCTTACTTGTGTTATTTCTGAATATGTACTGGGTTTTTTCCCCCACTGTGAAAAAGGATAGGCATTCATCTCCAGCCTACTCACTGCAAGGATTAAGAAATGAGCACTTGTAAGGCCTATGGCAAAAGAAGCAGTTCAAATGATACAGAAGTGAAATAAAACAATCCACTGGAAAATCATTGCCCTTGATAAGTATATTTTTTTATTAAATGTTCTATTTTTTATTCACAAAAAGAAAAAATTAGGTAAGTAGTCTACTTTAGGAAATGGAATATCATATGGTGTTATGCTATTTTTTAAAATTATCTTGTTTTTCACTTTGCTAACTGGTTATGTTAGCATAGTCAGAAGAGATTTACTTAAAACAGTCACATTCCTCCAAACATTCAAGGCTTTTTGTTAGCAATACCAGCATTAACAGTACCTGCCAAAGCCTGAAAAAGCATCTTAGAGATATGCCCCTTGGTGCTGGTATTAGAAGATTCGAACATATGGGATTGCACTAACACGTTAAGCTTTTAGGAAGTGTTACTGAACCAACTACTAAAAGTTTCTGTGATGTTTTGAAAACATCGTGGCATAAAATTCCAAACACCCTCCAGTACTGGTTTATTGTGATCTGATTAGCACCTGTTTGCCTGCACTAATCCAACTTCAAACAAAAACGTGTGTTTACCCCACTATCATTAGACCACACATTAGAGTCTCACCAGTGCGGAATCCTAGGATTTAAGCCTGCATTTTTTCATTAAAGAAACAATTTTTTTTAGACCAGCTCTGCATATTAGGGCAAGCCATGCAGAAAGACCAGTGGGATTGTGGTATTACTCAACTTCTGTGCAAAGGGACTGAAGGGGTAATCCTAAAATAAAACTGTAAATGAAAAAAAAGGACCTATGTGCATCAACTATTCCAATCACCACCAAAAAATCTTCAGATAAGTTAAACGAGCCAATCAAGATTTGAACACATTGTGTAAAGTAACTACAAACAGGATGGGATTGCTAAATTTAATTTGTGGATTCTATTTATCTGCTCTTTTCTTCCAAACCTCACACTGAGAATAAGCATCATGGAAAATTTAACTCAACCTTGACTGAGGCTCTACTGAACTATCTTCCCTGGTTGATACGGACTTTATCTTTTTTCTCGGGAAAAGAGTACAGTGGAATTATGCATTTATATTATGACAACTACACCTTTTCATGAAGGTAGTCCTCACAAAATATCTGATTAATTAAATTAAAAATCTGTGTTTTGATTAGGCTTTGATGTTTCCCTTGGTGCTCCACAATTCTTTCAGCAATAATCTATGCTGTTTTCCCCTTAAAATTAACATATGTGAATATATTTTAGCTACCTTTTCCACTTAAAATCCTGCCAACTTTTCTACACAAGTATGCTGGTTGTGGCTGGGGTAGAACTTATTTTCTTCACAGACTTCTTGCCTCTGTTTCAGTGTGTGGTGCAGCTCAAGGAAGGTTGGGAGGAGACACAGGTGATCCAAACTGACCGAAGGGAATATTTCAGACCATATGTCATCATGCTTAATGTATAAGGTGAGGGGAAGAAGAGGGAAGGGGAAGACATTTGGAGCAATGGTATTTGTCTTCCTGAGTCATCATTATGTGTGACAGGGCCCTGCCTGCCCATGGGAAGCACTGAATAAATGACTGAATTCCTTGTTTTGCTTTGCTTGTGTGGGCAGCTTTTGCTTTCCATATTAAATTGCTTTTATCTCAACCTATGAGTTTTCCAGCTTTTACTCTTCTGATTCTCTTCCCAATCCAGCTGGTATGTGAGTGAGTAAGCAGTTGTGTGGGGCTTGGCTGCTGACTGAGGTTAAATCACAGCCACAAGTAAGAGCTTTGACTGGTAGAATGTCCTTATGAAATTCTCAACATGTTTTTGATTTCTATATTAGATTCCAATAAATACTGTACAGGCAATCAAACCATTATTAAAAGTAGATGTCTAAATGACATGTAAAGATGCCTGCTGCATACTTGCATACACATTTGTAATAAATAATTAACGATGTTTTGGAAATTCTGATAATATAATTCCATGTTTCTTTGCTATTGTCACACAGAAATTATTAAGAAGATAAGCATTTCAAGATCTTTGACATGCATTTATCATTTATCTTAGAAAGTTTAGTAATGTAGTAGTATGTAGTATGTACATTCTCAGTTAATTTCACTAGATAGAACTAAATTTTCTTTTTCTGGTCACTGTTATGTGAACAGAGGTTCTTCTAGTATCTACTGAGTTCTTCATTAGGTGTTTTCAGCTCAGACTTCCTTCCATTAAACACACTGTAATTATTAAATAAGTTCTTCACACACACAAAAACAATTTCTTAGGAGCAGGATATTAAAATAGCTTACCAAAAATGAGGGTTCGATACAAACTGCTATGGGGCCACTCACGAAGCAAGAATCAAGAATCCAGGATATTCCAGGGTATTGACTCTCTATTGGACATTTAGCCATACCCCAAAACCATGGAGCAAACTAGAAGAACCATTTAATCCCTTGACATGAAATGGACTGAAAGACAACTGCTGATCAGTATTAAGGCAGATGGATGGATATGCAGTGAGGAAAACCTTGGGTAAAACCTTTCACTTGCAATACCTATTGATAAATATAGAATAAATAGGGGGTTACTTTGTAAGGATCAAAATACAGACAGCTGGCTCTTGTATTCCTCACCCACATGGTGAGAATTAAATTATTCCTGTACTTAGTTGTCTGATGGCTTTGTTTTTCAGTTTCTATGGTTTGCAAGTTTGCAGAAAAAGGCTTCCACAGATTCTTCAAGCCTACTCTTCCTTTTTGTCAAACACATTTTGAAAGGCAACTCCTATTCTGTTTATACTTCTGTTACATGTGATTATTATAATTTCCTGAGCTCTGATAGTTTGGTAGGTACTGGAAGAAATATAAAAGAAGGTATTAGTGATGTCTCAGATGGCTTAAAATTGCAACTATAAATCCTGTGTTCCTTCTAGAAACTAAACTCAGATTACTACTACAATGAGGTATCGTTGAAAAGACTGTCTACCATAGGTAAAAGATATAAGATATGGTTCTGTATTATATTGTTTGGCTCTAGTTAGGAAAAGCTTAAGTACTTTTTAAATCTGGATGATGAAATGGGGTAATTTAATGAAAAGGGATTTAGGTAGTCCTGAACACAAAATGGGAGACAATGACAGACAAGATACAGAACAAGGGCAAGAGGAATATTAAAAAGGCTGCAGTGGCAGACTATGGAACAGGAAAGGAGCAAATGAAAACCAAGAAGTTTGTCAAACGCAGAAAAATATCTCAGTGGAAAATAGTGACTAGTACAGGGCAGTTTAAAAGAGATGCTTGGAAAAATTAGAATGACAATTACCATAAGAATGACAATGACAATCTAACTTTAGAAAAAATAAAGGAACATATTTCATTAAATGGTTCAGCAACGTGGTATCAACAGTGAAGTAAGGTTGAGGAAAAAAATGGAATTGAAAGACACAACTAGAATATACTTAATGGGGTCCACAGAACAAGGATCAGTCCAGACTTGAAGAGAGAAAAATTGATAAAATATTAAATGATTTGTAATAAGCAAAGGAAAGATTGGAATGCTCACTTACAAAGTGAGCAACGGAGAAGGAAAAAAAATGGAAAGCAGATTCTAATTAAAAACCAGGTAATGTGCAGAACTTTACCTGTTCTAATTTTTTTTAATGAGCTTGAAATAAAATGTTTATGAATGTCCAATACTTTTAATTTCAAACCAAATAGGAAGAATTTTCATGTTGCTGTATGAAAGACATATCCTTTAGCCGAAAAATACCGGTGGTGATGCTCAATGGTTGTTTTTTGATTTTTTTAAAACCTATTTAATAACAATAGAATCATAGAATAACCTGAGTTGGAAGAGACCCACAAGGATTATTGAAGTCTGACTCCTTGCCTTGCACAAGACAGCCCCAAGAAAATCATGTTGAACTCAAAATAATAAGGCAATACAAATCTCTGAATATAATGTTGTTATAGTATGCCTGAAAGCTGACATTTAACATTACTATTGTGAGAAACACTTTAGTAACTTCTTGTTAGTCTATCAGTTGGATACTCAACACAATACATTGAGGAGTTAATTAGCACATTCACAAAATTTGATCTGTCCAGAACACTTGATGCTAAATGTCCAGCCAGTTTTAATTACAGAGGCATAAATTTTTAAATTTTTCAGAAACCTAGTATCATTAATCCTCCTCATAGACAAATTGCTAGGACTGGAATTTCAAAACCTTGCTAAAATAATAGATATATGAAAGTCTGTTTTTTAGAGGTTAGGTTGTATGAAGTGACTGAAACCCCAGTCTCAAGTAACTATACATAAAACAAAAAGCTTATGTTTAGCAGATTATACTTATTGTAGATAAATTATTGATTTATAAATTTATAAATTAATAGGAATTTGGGATAAAAAAAGTCCCTCAGGCATAAAATCATTCTACCTAACATGACAATCACTTTCAATGAAATCTACAAGCAAAACTAATGACAAAGAGAAAATAATGGTCTTGCACTTCATCAGTACCACTGAGTGATAACAAGTGCGTTTTATTTAATCTTTTTCAGTGACTAGCCATAGGAACTGATTTAATTTGCCTATTTTTGCATTGTGGTAATTTAGGCTATTATATTAACTTAAGAGAATTTCTAGAGTGAGAAGATTAATTTCTTCTATTAAGTTTGGTTTTGATTTAGAGTATAGCATCTTCACTGTTGAGTGACTTTGGAGGTATGCTATATACGGATCAATCTAACAAAAGTGTATCTGAGGAAATCTAAAATCCTAGACAATAATCAAGATGTTTTAAGACCCTGTAAATGCAAGTACAAAAAGATGTGTCTCCATTAAAGAAAAACTCAGCAATCTTCATGAATATATTTGTGTTGTTATTTATAATTAGTCCAATTTTTTTAATCTTGGTGTTTCAATAAACATTTAATATCTGTGTTCTATGTTTTCTGGCATTTTTGTAAATAGTCTGTGCCATTCAATATTTAAGTTCTGCTTATTTTGTGTTCCTGTGGAATTTTCTTTTCCATCTTGTATACAGGAGCCTCTTTCAATCACTTTATGCTTAAATGATCAGATTCCATGGCTTGTTAATCAATATGTTAAGTCAGAACTAGACATGGTGGTATGCTGCAATTACTATTACTCAGGGTTTGGATGACAAAAGCAAGACTGGTTTTCAAATATGCTACACATTTGTAACTTCAGCGATCCATGTATAGTAACTCTCAGCCTTTCTAATTGAAGGTATTCCAAAATTAAGGCCACAAGAAACAGTGATCTTAGGAACTTGCTTTGAAAAGGGCTACACAGCAAGCTATGCAATGTATGACAATATAGCCCTGGAATGAGGGATCTCATCTTGGAGTTTATTTCTACCAGAATTAGTACATATGTTCTGATAATGTACAGTAATTTCACGACGATAAGGCACACCTTTTTGACTAAAATTTTCCCTCGAACCCGGAAGTGCGTCTTATAGTCCGGTGCGCCTCATCTGATGGACAAAGTTGCGAAATTTGCCAAACCGGAAGTGTGAGCTGTGAGCCGTGGGGGGAGCTCGCAGTGCCATGGCAGCCGGCTGGGGGTGGGCCCAGGGGCCCGCAGCACCGCCCCTCCTGGGTCCAGGCAGTCCCGGGGGACCATGGCTGCTGAGTGAAGGTGGGCCCGGTGGCTCGCAGCACCGCCGCTGCCGGGTACAGGCGGGCCCGGGGGCCCATGGCTGCCGGGTAAGGCAGGGCCTCGGCCAGCAACAGTGCGGGGGGAGCTGGGGGCGGAGCCTCGCTGCAAAAAAATAGCGCGCCTTATAGTCCGGTGCGCCTTATGGTCGTGACATTACTGTAATTATCAACGTGATTTTAAGGCTTTCTCAAAGATCTGTTCAGCAAGTTCCAAAGAAACTATATCTCCTCCTCTTCATTTTCCTTAGCCCTAAAAGCATGAAGAGCAGTTGATATTTTTCTTCCAGTTTTATTAATTTATAATTTATAATGCCTAAAGAGGTTTGCTACTCAGCAAAAAAGCATGGAGTACTCATTTCCCTGGACCTGGGTTCAGCTTGTTCCCCAGGTACTTCCTTTGAATTTTCTGCTCCCTAAAGTCCTAAACTAAGAATTTAACCTTGAATACAGATTCAGGTTTTACCTATTTTCAAGGAAAATTTGAATTTATCTATCTTAATTCTCATGTTTGCTACTTTCTCACACAATATAAGTAGTAATTTCAGAAAGTGTTTCATTGCTTAAAATGCACTTTCTTCAACACTTAGGCTCTGAAGCCAATATCATCCTATTCCTTTTTCATGTCACAATCCACAGATATTTTCGCTGGAGATCTTTTAATGTTCTAAAATTAAATTAATTGTGCATAGACCAAACAAAATAATTCTAGTCTACCCGAGTAAGTAGTGTCATACTCAGGTCCCTGATTTGCAGCGCAACCACCTTTTTATCTGACAGACTTGGAAGTCTATTTGAAAGAAAATAGTATTTTCATATGCAACAAAACAGAAAGCAACAACCTTGACATAACATACTTTGAAGGAACTCCTGGGCTTACCTGCAATGCACAACCATAGGTCCAGCATCAGGTGGGTTGCAAGTCTTGACTCGTCGCAGGAAAGCTAAGAATGGTGTTGGGTGTTCTGGGACACCATGGTCAGGCCAGGCAGTGAACTGGAATTGCCTCACTTCTCTTTTCTCACTTGAGCCATTCTATGAAATTTAAAAGTTTCATGACAAATCTGCTACTTAAGATGATATTGGCACTTTTCGGTGAAACAACTACAGAAGCATATATACCAGTGACAATTGTTTAAATATTTGGGGCCAGCAATAAAAAGAATTCTGGCTACAGAGGAAAAATCCAAATTACAGTTTCAAGCAATGTAAAATCTTTTAACTGTACTGTACACTTGTGCAACACAAGTGTAACAGACTTAGTTAGTATTCAGGTTTTTCATGGTGAGACCTCTGCATTAACTTACAAAACTTCATGTTATCAGGAAAATGTACTCTGTAGAAGTCTCAATGTTCAGTGCTGCTAGAAGGAAATGGGAGAAAAGTGAAAGGAGGGAAAGGACAGAAGGGGAATAAGGAAGTAAGGAAAAAGGTACGCAGGTAAGGCAGGAAGCAAAAGGAAGAAGAAGGACAAGGGGACAGGAGGGAGGTTAGTGATAGGAAGGAAGGAATGGGAGGGAAAAAATTTCCAGCCTTTCAATTTAAAATTACATAGTAAATATATATAATTATATATACCTTGTAAAGTGCAAATGTACGAACACAGTATGTTGCCAATTCAACAGTGTCTGAAAGGGTCACTTGGATTAGTCCATAAGTTTCTGTGCCTCTGCTTGGCCAGTATTGATCACACTTCACCTGCAGTGGAAAATATGTTATCATTTAATATATTTAATACTGAAATTTATTACATATCTGACTGTATATCACCATTTTAAAAGTATGTGGAGATAGAATGGCGAACTTCCAACACAAGAAATTTATTTTATCATCCAAAAGAACTGCTCTTCTGGTAATAGATTTTATAATGGCTTCTTCCATAATGGGCAAGTTCAGTAGGACAGGTAATTGAGAAATACTAATAAACATAGATACACTGAAGAAAAAAACAATTTATAGAAGCTTAAAGTATGGCCTATATCTTCACTTTTCGCAGTCCATAATTTAATAACAGTACTAATCTCTTCAATATAGATGGAACATTTTTAGTATTTGCCATATTTTACATTAGTCCCCAAACTTATAACTACTGCTTTGTTATTAATATTTATTATATATTGAAATAGTTCAGTACAAATAAGTGTTTTTTAGAAATAATTTCAGCACTCTGATAAATGAAAGGGCATCAGCAACTATTAAGTGGACTGTGAGAAAAAAAATTTCCTTCTGAGATCAGTGCTCATCAGAGAGGAAGCATATAATGAAATTGGGTCCACAGGCATTTAAAAACATGGTTTGGTGGAGAGTTCATCCATTTAATTTTTAATGAATCTTGACTTTAAAATGCCACAGTTAAGAATATTAAAAAATGCAATAATTCTGTGTAAAATAACACATAAAGAACTATATTTTTATCATCATTGCTAAGGCAATGAAAATTGTAAAAAAAATAGAAACGCTGAAGCACTAAACCCACCACAAAATGTAGTACAAAGCAGTATGGGAGTCAGGTAATTTAAAACATTTTTCAGTAATTTCATGATTAAAAGCTGCACTGAGTATAAGCCGTACTTCCAGGTGTCGGCAACTTTTCATTCTTTGTCCATACATAAGCCGCACCTGGTTATAAGCCGCATGTTACAATACAGAGTGTGATAAAAGGTATCTGTTCTATCACCATCTGTTGAGGGTGGGGGCAGTGATCCTTATCTCCATGACAAATATTCTGCTAATGGGCCAGACTCACACCAAATTCAATGAGAATAAACTAAATGTAAAAAACAACAAAAGCAGAGTATTGCATCATATTTCCAATAAAAAAAGGTGAATTGTCTGGCTACTCTACAAGAAAAACTTATTATTTCCCCTAAATGGAAAATTAAGATATGCGTCTTTGAAAGTTGTGTGTTCTCCAGGTTCTTAATTCTGCACAATACTTGTTGAAAAAAAACTTGATATGCTTTCCAACTCTCCAGACCCAAATAGTTTTTGATCACAGATCATTTTATTTTGAGGCTCAGAGGTCACAGATCATTAATGGTTCACAAATTACAGTCTGAGAACAAGTCATCTAGATAGAGAGGAAAAAATTACTAGCCACTTAAGCAGGTGATAAGAATTCATTAGTGGCAAAGTAAAGGGAAACAGTTTTTTACAGGAAATGATAGTTTAGAGATAAGGAATTGCAACAAAGTAACTAAGATGTTTATTCATACTGCACAATTAAAAATGGGATTGAGAGTGAAGAAATTGTCTTACTGAGCAATTAAATAATTGCTTTGTTGTGTTACTTACTGAAAGAGTAAGTATTGCAAACAGTTCACAAATATCTGTTATATAGTATTTGCAAGATTCCTAGTACTGGCCCCCTTGGTCTTTGTAAACCAAACTGTAAAGATGTTTTCAACTGAGACATCTAAATATAATAAATCTAGTTTCACTTTATTATTAAGATAGAAGCAGTGCAACATGTCCATATTGGTTACCTGTACTTTAAACAAAAAAGCTGTGGCTTATTATTTAATAATTCCCATAGAATGACACATTTTTTCATGTAAAGTGTTGATACATAACAACTGTAATTTTTTAATCTTAGCAACTAAAGATTTAGTACAAACCTCCGAGTATACCTGGGTTTTTTTATAATTAGTAAAAATTAATCTTTAATTTAAAACAAGAGAGAAGAGTATAGCTGTGCCTTTGCATGCCTAAATATGTTATTGTCTTCTTCACCCTGCAGATCGCGCATATAAATTTTATGCTCATGGAAGCGATACCAGCTGGCAGAAAGCATTCCTGAAAAAATTAACCAGCTTCCATTTGCTAACAACAAAGTTTGACCAGCTTCAAAATGACAGAAAATGTTTGTTTTATTTTTATTTTGTAGAGTAATCTAATGTTAAGAATATACTCAGACTTAGAAGGCTATAGACAAGTGCTCCTTTTTAGTTAGACTGGGAAAAAAATAAAGGTGCATGCTCCTTTGTGTGGAGATTTTGTTTGTTTATTTTTTTAATGTACTACTTTATCTAACATAAGTTTCAATTATGGTATAATTTTTTGAAAATACTTTCCGAGAGAGCAACGTGATTCAGAGGACTGCTGCTGGAAGCAGACACTAAGTGTTCAATAAGAAACTCAATTTTTAGCATAGTATATATGATTTGAAAGTGGAAACTGATGAAAATAAGTATCAATTCTTTTAGAAAAAAACTGATTTCAGGTTGATGTGGATCTGACCTTCTGGAAGAGCACATGAAGTGTAAGTTGATTGAATGGTGTCTTTTGTCCCTTTTGTTTATTGATTTTTCTCAGAACAAGAGGTCTTCTTCAGAGATATGTCCTTATGTGCCTCCTACCCTCTTTTGCTCTGTGATCATAAACCTTATATTCCCAATACACCTAACAATTTAGAGTCCAATTTATCTTTGTGCGAGATCAAACAACGTTTTCTATTGGACTTCATTGGCAGCAGAGGACTAGATAATACAAATTAATTGGTAAGACACTACTTTCTGAGACAGAGTCCTTTCCAAATGCTTTATTCTATGTCAAGACCCCAGTCTTCAGCTCTTGAAGTGGGAGAGGTTACATTTTCTATGTTCTTTTCAGAAAAAGAATCACAATCCTGTTGAGTCATCCAAAATTTAACATTAAATGTAAACAAGTCAATTTTGAATTTTTTTGCCAAATGTGTTTTTCCTTTAACTTCTTGGTCTGTGTTTAATTTCTCTGTAGTAAGAGTAATTTCTTCCTTGCTTGTGTAAATTATTTGGAAAAAAAAATTTAACATGGTAAAGTAGGGTGATGATAATACTAGCCCTCCACAGAAATACAATTACGGTGTTTTTATTGTCACAGTAAAATACCTTTGATACCTTGACCTCATAGTCCTCATCTTTCTCTTATCCATGTAGCTCTAAGTTCCAAAAGTTGATCTTTTCCCTAGTAAAATATATTCAGCTGCACTCGAGAGTTTTTCTGAGCCACTAACTGTATGTATATGGGAAATGAAAACAGAGAGTACAATGCAATGATAAAGGGGCCTGGTATGTCAGGCCTTATCAAGTAGAAAGCATGAGAGAGACAGACACAGATAAATGTTCACTGGCAAGAAGCGACCAAGAAACATGTTGTGTAACTTTTACCAGGTGATGAGGTACTTAACTAATGGGAAATTGCTGCCAAAATATAACCATATATAAGAGCCCTACTGGTAAAACCCTATAAAAACCCCTGTATCCTCAATAAATTTGGCTTCTGATCAGAACTCGGTCATCCCTCTCTCTCCATTGCTGATACACAAGAGAACAGTTTTCACCAGTAATTATCTAATGTTCTCTTGCATACTTCATCGCTCTGTCCATAAAAAACTTTTTCCTAATATCCAACCTGTATTTCCCTTGTCACAGGAACATATCTTGGAATAGGAACAGAGGACTGTGTCCTCTGGTTCTGTCAGTTGCTGCCTGGAGAAAGAGACCAACCGCACCTGACCACAGCCACATTTCAGGGAGCTGTAGAGAGTGATAAGGTCACCCCTGAGTCTCCTTTTCTCCAGGGTAAACAGCCCCAGCTCCCTCAGCTGTTCCTCGCAGAGTTTGTGCTCCAAGCCCCGCACCAGCCTTGTTGCCTACTCTGGACACTCAAGCATCTCAAGGTCCTTCCTAAACTGAGGGGCCAGAACCGGACACAGCAGTTGGTGTGGACTCACCAATGCTGAGTACAGGGGAAGAATGCTTCCTGTTCCTGCTGGCCACACTGTTCCTGACACAGGCCAGGGGCTATTGGCCTTCTTGGCCACCCGGGCACACTGCTGGCTCATGTTCAGTCGGCTGTACCAGCACTCCCAGGTCCCTTTCTGCCTGGGCACTGTCCAGCCACACCTTCCATAGCCTATAACACTGCAGGGGACTATTGTGGCCAAAATTCAGGACTCTGCACTTGGACTTATTAAACTTCACCTTATTGGACTCTGCCCATCCATCCAGGTCTCACTGCAGAGCCTTCCTACCTTCCAACAGATAGACACATGCTCCCAGCTTAGTGTCATCTGCAAATTTACTAATGAAAGACTCAATGCCCTCATCCATCAATAAAATACTGAACAGAACCGGCCCCAGTACTGACCCCTGGGGGACACTACTGGTGACTGATCCCCAGCTCGATGTAGCACCATTCACCACCACTCTCTGGGCCTGGCCTCCAGCCAGTTCTTAACCCTGCACAGAGTGGGCTGCAGCTTTTCTAGAGTGTGCTGTGGGAGACAGTGTCAAAGCCTTGCTGAATTCCATGTACACAACATCCACAGCCTTTCCTACATCCACCAGGTGGGTCACCTGGTCATAAAACGAGACCAGGCTGGTCAAATGTGACCTACCCCTCCTAAACCCCTGCTGGCTCGGTCTGACACCCTGGCCATCCTATAAGGGCTGTGTGACGATCCAGTATAAACTGTTCCATAACCTCACCAGGTACTGAGGTCAGGCTGACTTGCCTGTAATTACCAGGATCCTCCTTCCTACCTTTTTTGTGAATGGGCGCCACACAGGCCAGCTTCCAGTCATCTGGAACCTCACCAGTGAGCCAGGACTGTTGTTAAATGATGGAGAGATGCTTTGCAAGCTCATCTGCTAGCTCCCTCATCACCCTGGGGTGGATGCCATCTGGGCCCATAGATGTATGAATATCCAAGCGGCCCAGCAGTTCTGTGACTGACTCCTCCTGGATAACAAGGGGACCATTCTGCTCTCTGACACCATCTACCAGCCCACAATCATAAGCTGCAGACTGCCATAACCACTATATACAAGATCAAAGCAGCTCTCAAATGACTAAATGTATTAAGAAATCTTTTTAAGTGCCATAGTAGTAGATGTAGCCAAAATACATAACTAATGATAGGCACATTCTCTTAACTTGCCTCTCAAACATACACATATCTTCTTTCTCTAAATTTTTTCCATTCAGACCATGCAAATCCTTGTTCTTCATGGAAGTACAAGTATTCACTGAAAGTAAAGCTGTAAAAAAAATGTAAATGCATCCTTTTCCATTAAAAATGAGAAGCTTGAGACATTTTCAGACTTGAAAGATTTCAGCTACCGAGTTCCTAATATTCGTGGATATTCACACTTCAACAAGTCACAGACACTAGAGAACATGCTGCTATGCATCAACAGAGCTGAAGGAAGTGTATTTCCATATGAACATATGAATACAAAGATTCCTGACATTCAAGGGTAGAGAAATAATTTTCCAGTATAAAGTTCCATCATTCAGGCTGAAAAGCTCCTTCAGGTGATTCTTAACACATGAACCAGCTATTACAAGCCATCTAAGATTATAAGGACAAAACAAAAAAAGATCAGGAAAGAGACAGAAAACTAGTGTCAGGAGGATACATACAGCACATTATTTGCTGTAAGAGAAGCGTATGAACTATGCTGAATCTAGAATACAGAATATCAGAAGTACATAATTTCTTGCTCTGGTTTTCTTACTAAAAAATCTTTCTTCAATAATGGAAGAAGAAAAAATTATGTTGAATGGTAATAATAATTATGTAATAAGAAAGGTAGTGCCAATTGTTGGTGATGGAACCAACATCAAACCCTATCAGGCTGGTTTACTGCTTCAGACATTTCAGCTAATGTTCTGTTCCCAAAGAGATATTACTCCAAAACTATTTTCTTTTCCCAACAAGGCCTTGTCACTTACAGATTAGGCTAATTTGACTCTGAAGCTTAAAGACACTGACAACAGTATTTGAGATTCTAATGCAGAGATTTAAAAAATGAAAATCAGAGTACAGACACATGTTTTTCCATTTTTTTGAATGAGATTTGCTCTAGTGTCACTCATTTACTTCAGTTCTAAGTCTAAATGAAAAACTAAAATATAAATTCATGGCCATAAATAAGTTTTAGATTTTGCTCCTAATTACAGTAGCTGCAAAAAAAAAATCCAATAGGAATCTGGAGGCAACACAAATAAACCATAAGCTAATCAATTCATAACAAACTTTATTCCTCTACTAAGGCTTTGAAATCCACCCTCATTACACCCCTACTTTCTGAATTTTCTGAGATATGATTAGTAGGTTAACAGCTAACACTGAAATTGATTAATTAGAGATTATCCTCAAATTTTTTCCATTCTGATCCTTATGAAAGACTGTGGTATGATTATTAAAACAAAAGGAAACAGATATTGAAAGGAATATTAGGCATGTTTAAAAGTGTTCTCTATCTCAATTTTCATCTTCATCTATACAAGCAAAGAACAGTTCAAAACTGTATTGCTGATATCAATGTGAGATGCCCTTTTTGAGCTCTTCGTAACAGCAGGTTTTAAAGATTTCATTTTGAAGGATGAGTCTGTCAAACAGTTAAGTTCAGCAAGATTTTCCAAAAGGGTCTTGAAAAGGTTTAAATGAATGGACTGACTGGAAAAGTGAATGTGCTGACTACTTTTTGTTTCATCCTCTTGTACTCAAGACTGATCACTCTGTGCAGCCTGAATAATCCTTTCACTGAATAAGATATTACACTATGAAGAACATATTGAACATTTCAGCCTGCTATTCAAGTGCTGTAATCAAGATCTACTATTTTCCATAAAAGAGAACCACCTCTTTAAGCTGATATGAATAATATGTAAAATATCTGTGAAACAAAAGGATCAAAGGAAAGAAACATCAGATTTAAAAAAAAAGTTATTATGTCTTTGGTTCACTTGAAACAGAACTAGTACATGAAAAGGTACATTGGAAAGTATTTTGTAGATCTAGAGGTCTCAGTCTGGATTTTGATTTTTGAATGGAACTTCAAGTCAAGGTGAGCTTTCTATAGCTAGTTTAATACATGGATTAAATTTTTTATCATAGAAATGCATTTCATACAGTTGCCCTGTAAGTTCCCTTAGCAAAAGCATTGATTACCAACTTCAGCACCCAGCTGTATCTATTACAGTAATTTCACGAATACAAGCCGCAGCAATTTGACAAAAATTTTGGTGGAAACCCGGAAGCGCGGCTAATAGTCGGGGGCGGCTAATATGTGAATAAGTTTCTGACATTTACAACCCCAGACGTGCCAGCCAGGGCGCCGAGCCAAGCACCTGCCAGTAAAAGCTGGCATTCGGCGATTGTTACAGTGTTACTGTGTTGCCCTGGCTCCCTGCAGGCAGCACGGGGGGGCGGGGAGAGAGGCGGGAGAGCTCTCTTCTTCCCTCCTCTGCCGCAGGCCAGGGGAGGACGGGGGCGAGGGGGGGCACGCCGCCATTGCCGCGGTTCGGGGAGAACGGGGGTGGGGGGGGGGCGCCACCATTGCCGCAGCTCTGGGAGCTAACGGGAGCCCCGCGCAGGCATTGCCGCGGCCCGGGGGGAGGGGGAAGTGTGCACCGCCATTGCCGCGGCCCGGGGGGGGGAGAAGTGCGCGCCACCATTGCCGCAGCTCGGGGAGCCGACGGGAGCCCCGCGCAGCCATTGCCGCGGCCTGGGGAGGAGGCGGGGTGCCTTGTCCGCGCCCGCCGCCGGCGCCACGGGCGCGGGAAAGCTCCGTCCCCGCCCGCCGCCGCTGCCGTAGGAGTGGGGGAAACTCCGTCCCTGCCTGCCACCGCGGGGCAGCGCCGACCCGGGGTGACCGAGCCCAGTGGCAGCGGCGGCTGGCCCCGAGTGGCAGTGCCGGGCTGGGCCACCTGGCCCCGTCAGCAGCCCCTAGTGGGCCGAGCCTGCACAGCCTTAGCTCAGCCAGTAAACCCCGCCCTCCCGCGGTTCTGTTACTAATTGCGCGCGGGTCCTCGCTGCGAACGACAGAGCGGCTTATTTATGGACAAAAACCGAAATATTTGCCAACACCCAGAGATGCGGCTTATACTCAGTGCGGCTTGTATTCGTGAATTTACTGTAATTTTCTTAGGACAAGCTCTGTAAATGATGCAACATGTAAATCATAATCTTTTTCAGAGACACCTGTTGGAAGAACTTAAATTTCCCAATTTTTTGCTTGTAATACAGGACAACTGGCCTTGAGTTTCTCACCATAATCTGCTAAATAAGAAAAAGCAGGATTACTTCTTGATAAACAATACTAAATCCACTCTCTGACACTTTCAAGCCTCACATTGCTTGACAGAACACCGTTCGCTGAAGTAATGCACTACAATGCTAAACCATCTTGAACTAACCATATCTCCAGAGAGGGCTGCAAATCTGGGATGGGTCTCAAATGTAAGTCCTATGAAGAGCAGCTGAGGATAAAATGGTTGTACAGTTTGGACAGGAAAAAAAGGTGCTCTAGAACTACTGAATCTTACTGTGCTCTACCTGAAAGGAGGTTGTGGTGAGGTGGGGGTCAATCTCTTTTTCCAGGCAACCAGCAACAGCACAAGAGGAAAAGGCCTCAAACTGCCCCAGGGGAGGTTCAGGTTGCACATCAGGAAAAATTTATTCACTGAAAGAGTGGTTAAGCATTGGAATAGGTTTCCCAGGGAAATGCAGAAGTCACTATCCCTGGAAGTGTTAAAAAAAACTAGTGGACATGGCACTTTGTAACATGGTTTAGTGGGCATGGTGGTATTTGGTAAAAGGCTGGATTTCATGAGCTTGAAGTGTTTTTCCAACCTTAATGATTGTAAGATTCTACCTTCATTCAATTTTTAAAACAAATAACCAGAATTTTTAACCTGCTAACTAAAAATGCCAAGGAGCATAGTTCCTATGTTTGTATTAAAAGAAGAATTGTATGAGGTAGTAATGTATGTGTTACCTCAAGCAAAAAGCAAAGGGACTAAGAAAATAAAGTCGAATTACAGAGTTAGAATATGGTTTTTACTAAACCACTTTCTACACACTTGCTTCAGGGAAATGATATTTTTATAGAAAACCATCAGTTTATCCTAACAGCTAAAAAATTCCCCACAAAAAGATAACAAAAAAAACCCTAGATGGTTGCCTTGAAATATACTTTTGGCAATACCAGGTATTGCCAGCTCAGGACCATTTCAGGTAAGACTGGCGCAAACAGTTCTTGGAAGTTTACACTAGAAGAGACTGAACACAATATCCTACCAAGCTTGCTCGATTCTGCAGGTTACATTTTGGAAGTTTAATATTTCAATACAAACCAACTTTCCTGCAAAGTTTATTTCTTCTTCCTTAAAGCCCCAAAGTCAGGGAAAATGGTTGATTACTACAAAATTTTTTAACAGCATTTCACATGTTGAAAGACTACTATGATTTCTTTCACTCTTTTATATGTAAAACAAATCAAAATCTTTCTATTTTTCCAGGAGCTGCTCATTACTGCTCTCTTCCAGATTCTCTGTAATTTACCAACATCTTTTCACATGGGACATTAATTCTGGATGTTCTCAATTTCAAATGTGCATAAGCTGAAGTAAACAGACTTTGAGCCTATGTAGTGTGTAAAAGAAATTCCTTCACAGAAAATTAACCCTACCTATAGCATGGCATTTCCACAGCTATTTTACTGGATGATATTAATAGTCAGTTTTAGCTGAGGCACCTTGGCACAGCTCTTCCACCTGAAATGTTCATAGAAAAAGAAACTCTAAGCTTTATTGGATTAGATTCTCACATGCATTAAGCATCTATGACTGACTGCATTTCAGTGAGAGCTGACCATGTTCCTGCCCTTGTGCATCTGAGAATCCTTCCATAATAAACCGTTACGGTTGAGTTTTACAATTCTGACATTACAAATGACTCTACCTCGTAAGATGGCGTAGGAATTCTTGGACTGTGGCCATGGCATTCTGCTACAGTGAAAAAAACCTCAGTACAAACCTACACATTTTTATTTTTATTTTTGCAAATCTGGTGAACACATGGTGTACTTGATTTTGCGTTTTTCTTTTTTTTTTCCCTCCCCAGTTCTCTCATTCATTCTTCATCTGACTCATAGTTTGCAGTGAGCACTAAAGAAGTGGAATAAAATTCTGATAGTACATTCTTGGTACATAAGGTATTGGTTTAAAACTAGGGAATGAACAGTGACAAAACCGCACATTTGATTCCACTTTAGTAAAATGATACAAGTTAGTATGAAAAAATGTCATCTGCAATGTGTCCTATCTACTAATATCTGCTGACATATATGCTTACCACTTAGCAGCTAAAGACATTATTTTTTTCAGTTGCTACAAAGTGTAGCTAAAATTTCTTTTTCTATTTTCCTTTATAAACATATTTCACAACTTAAAAAAAACCCCAGATTTTTATACACCTGTGCTGCCCAATATGAAATGCCAGTGAATATTTTCTGCAAAAATCAATTACATTTTGCCTGAATACAGTAGAATACAGGTGCACTTAGGACCGTATTGACAATATTCTTAAATGAATTTTTAAGTGCACTATTGCTGACTTCTCCTTTAGTGAAGATGTCTAATTGACACTTATTTTCGATGTAGTATTTTGACAGGTATTACCTGCAGTATTACCCAAACATACTTAGGAGGAAAGATGTGAAATTTGCTGCAGAAGCCCTGCACAGCAAATGGAAAACTAACTTCATCACAATCGTGCACAAAATTCTGCTGCATCTATTTAATATACAGAAGAAAACTGCATTCTTTTCTGAGCTTATTAGCTATGGCGGTGCATGTTATCTTGCTTTGTCTTAAGTATGAAATCAGATAGATTAGTTATCAATGCCTACTCTGCCATCAACAAATGAGTATTTATGAAAAACCATAGCATTTTGAGTAGAAAAATGTAGTGTTCTTCCCAGACCTGCCTTTATTTTTTCCTTACCTATAAGAAGACTTAGAAATCTTTGGTAACCAAAGTCTGTTTCAAAGCTGTTTTTTCCTAAGGAGTCCCAATGTACAATTACATTTTCTACTGTGTTTTCAACTTGTTGTGGGTCTTGCACTAGTTGAATTAGCATAAACATTCCCTGATTTAATTTATTATATCCTCCTTAAAATACCCAACCAAACCCCCTATGCAAAACAAACCCCAAACAATTATTTTACCTACTTGGTATTTCTACTGTCACCCATTTTCCTTACATATGGAATAGTCTATAAAGCTATTAAAAATTAGTTGAAATACTCAGACAGAAGTGTTCTGATGCTTGCCGCATGATACAACAGGAGTTCCTACTTAGCATTTCAGCAGTACCAGGAAAAGTCCATTTACTTTTTCTCATGACAATGCCATGTCTCCTGCCTCTCTCAGGTGTCAGCGACAAGTTGAGAGAAGGTAAGTCCAGGTATTTTCAACTATCTTTTGATGTTCTTATGGAACAAATACAGAACCCATACAAATAGTGCCATGTGCATCAATAATGGGGAACAAAATCTGAGACAGGATACATGACTTTTCTACCGGGCTTGTTTTTATCTCCCCCTTCCCAATAAAGACTCAGGATTCAGATGTTAAACCTTGAAAAAACCAAGATTTTTATACTACGCTTATGGTTTTTTAGATGATTTTTGTTTATAATGATGATTTATGACAGTCGAATAGGTGTTTGGATCAGGCTAACAGAATGTTACAAATGTAGTTTCCTCATCTATTCACTAGTCATTAGAAAATCTGAACGAACCTGATAGTATCACTGTGAAAACTAAAGCTTTCCTCATCAGTAAAGAAGTTCAAAATCTGGCTCAATATCAACTTGATATAGACATTATACTGTCATTTAGCTGCTAATATTTGAATACTTGATAGTGTCATTGTATCTTCCTTTAGCTGTGACCTGACTGGGTTTTTTTTGTCAAAAGATTTTAAACCTAGGAAATGGGATCCCAATACAGAAAATATTGTAATGAGGTTAAGGAGGTAAGAAAGTATTTTCTATCAGTTCCAAGATAACACATTCAAAATCCAGAATTGTAAAGCAAAGAAAGAAAGGATTGAATTCCCTTGTAAGTGGACAATGTATAACAGTAAACTATCCTGAAAAAGGAGGCAGGACTAGATGCTTCCTATTAGAGGCAACATTATGTTTTGCTATAAAAAGAGATTTTTCATCTGTCATTTATAAAATTCATTACAGCACATGAGTACTCTGAACATCCAATTAGTTGAGGGGAGAAAAAAAAAAAAACCAAACCCAAAATCCAACAACAGCAAAATCTAATCTGTACTGCTTGGGGTAGTGGAAAAGACAGAGAAGTAGAAAAGAAAGGTATCACACATTAAAGCTTTAAGCGTTTTACATATTTCCTCAGTATCACACACAACTGTGCTTTTTTAATCTCGAATTTACAACCTTCAATATTGTTCTTTTATTTCACTAAGATTAAACTTGTATCTGTAACAAAAATGCTACTAACACTGTTCCATGCACTGCCAGTGTGTATAATCCTTTTTGATACAAATTATTTTCATGGTAGCTGGATGATGAGACTGACTTTCTCTCTGTTGTCTGGTTTAGGTCAAGGGAAATTCAGGTGATGACATTTAGTATAAAACCAACTAAGTGTGAAAGGTTATAAGCAAAAGAGCTTCTTTTCCTGCAGCTTCCTTATAGGCAAACAAATGAATAATGAATTCACTGAAACATCTTCATTTGATCTACTCAGCTGTAAAATATGAACATTCTCAAATCTGAAGTCACTCAGACATCTAACACATGCTAATGAACCAACTTTATTTCTGCAGATGCAATTAAAATCCTCGTCTTTATCTATGAAGTCCAGGTTAAAAAGGCTGATACCAGGCTGCAGGACTACATAATGAAAAAAGCTAGCTAAAAAGAAATGACGACATGGAGATGGAAAGCAGAAAGTCCCAGGGAGAAACAATCTTGCCTTGCAGCAGGAATAATGATCAGGCTGCCAAGACACAAAAGCAATCAAAACAGAATCAAAGGAGAAAGAGAAACAAAATTAGCAAAGCTCTTCATCCCTAATGATATGTAACAGTGCTTATATTTCATGTTTGAAATCTCACTGTTTTTCTGCTACAAGAATATGCTCTATAAAAATGATAGCATGAGAAAAAATAGCAATGTAATGTCATCACTGGGAGTTTTTCTTTGACACAAGGACTCCCACTGCTGCCTCACCATCAACACCATCAATTACATTACATGTAGCCATTGCATTAGAAGAGATAACTGGTATGCCATATTCACAGAGCTGCATACTCTGAGACTGGAAGTTGAGTTGGTTATTGGGTATTTGGTATGTAGTGCTCTGCAATGAATGCATCAGATTCAGCTCATGAACACAGAAGGTGCTAAATTATGCACAAAAAATACACAAATATAAGCACTGAATGCATGAACAATCCATTGACTAGAATGTCTAGTTTCTCTTTTCACTTAGGGAATGTATTGCTTCTGAATGCTAATCACTTCTAGAGGTGATTACTATTCTGATCAGTGTTTTTTAGGGTGCAGCCAACAAAGGCTAGAGTTAGCTTAAAACTCTGCTAGGCAATTATTGGAGAGAATGAGAATTTCATTTAGCTACATCAAAACATCCTTCTAGACAGTGACTGGCTGTGGCCTGCAGTATTAAGATAAAATTTCAAGTACTTAAGTATACCTTTTGCAATGCGCTGCTTATTAGGAACCATTTTTTTTCTTTGCTCTGGTGTCATTTAACAGCAACTTTAAAGAATTAATTAGTGAAGAAATGGGCAAAATTTCATTTTCTCCATTCCAAACAGGCAGTCCCTGGATTAGACAAGGTCTGTAGAACCACGATAAAAAGAAAAATTCTGCTAAAATTACCCTCTGCTATGTACTAATTGCCATCAGGTATGTAAAAGCAGTGGTGTTGATGTGGGTTGAAGTTACATGTGGGAAGTGACTCTATAACTAGAATGCTACACATTGCTTGAACTGCAAAAGGCCTACTTATAAAAATGATGGAAAGGGTAAAAAGAATAAATATATATGTAAGGTAAGCCTCCAGAAAGGAATGACTGCTGCCAGGAGGTTCAAGTTATGTAATCATTGCAATTAAAGGTACCCAAGTATATGAAAAACACATCGATGCCAACACAGTACAACATTAGGCTTTATGGTACACTCCACCCTGTTGCAAGCTGGCATATGCTGAAATATTTTCATTTTGAAATGGAGCTTATCCATGAACCACTGAAATATCAACTATTATCCAGTTACCTCTGTAAGACGCTTTTACTGATTTAAAACCCGACTGGACGATAAATCTGTCTTCCTCCCTAATGTCTTTCTATATTACTGAACTCTTCTTGATCCTCCATATTTATGGCATTTTTTAACTCATTGCACAGAGCCTTTGATACCTTAGTTTTTTCCACCTTCCACTTGCAGTCCTGCAGCCTACTTCCCACTTACAGCTTCCTGCCCACTCACACCAGCATCTAAGACAAAGTACCTCAGAATGCTGTGGCAGTGTTTTTTCTTTGACACTCCTGTTCGTTACTCATCTCCTGGATTTGAAAACCCTTCTACTGTTGTTATGGCAGGGTCCCAAGGGAAATGATTACCACTGATGTTAGAATCACCACTTCTTTCTCCCCCTTTCTGATTTCTGTATTTGGTTGAAGTTTCTGAATTATGATATAGGACACATAAATGTGTTTGCAAAAAAGCTCAGCAATGAACCCAGCTGTGCAGCACTCTCCCTAGCCAGTACGTGCTCCCAGCAATGGCAACAGCATCATGAGCATGAACAACCCATGAGAACTGCAAATCCATCTTGACACAAAAATACAGTTATTGTAGAAAAAGTTGAATGGAGGAACCACCACTGAGGGCTAAATATTTGTTTGTCTTCCCAACCGCCTGCTGACAATGTTTTTTCTCATCTCCCTTTCTCCCCATTTTATCTTCTTCTTCTCCTCCTCTGTTATTTTTTTTCCTTTTATTCCCTCCTCTCCAATAACATCCACTCTTAGAACTGATAAATGTCACCAAATATGGACCCACTTCAGGCAATACATCATGGTCTGTTACTACACTTGCTATCACTTTCTTTATCTTATAAAAAACCCGTATTTCCATTTTTATTTCCTTTTACATATAGAACATATTTTGTTGTAACGCTTCAATAACGGAATCTACAATTCTGTTATTTGAATAGTATCATGCTATTACCAGAATTGTAATCCTTATGTTTTAGTGCTTTAGTTTCCTAATTTTACTTTGGTCTGCAAAATTGAATTTGAAATACCACAGATAATTTTTTGTATTCTGTTACTGCATGTGCTGTTGTAATTTTCCTTGACATTGTGCTCAAAAAAAAAAAAAAAGTTTCTCAAGCAAATCCAAATCCTCACTGATATTTAATACTGCTGAATCTATGCCATTTAAAACTGAGAACTGAATGCTGTTGAAATACATTAACTTCCTCATAACAGGATGATACATTCGTATTCTTATTACTAAAGACAAGTAATACTTTTGGTCATCTCATAAGATTTCCAACATGATTAAAAAAGGAAACAACCCCCCAAAATCATTATGATCAAAAAATGAAAAGTTTTAGAGCATTATAAAAACCTACATAAGTGTCATGACTTGGTAGTTTCATAGTGAAAGCAAGATTTCCTATATGTAAGTGCTTTTCATGGTGCAGACACTTTTAACTAGCGGTAACCTAAAAAATAAAATCAGTTTTTACACATATAAAGAGGGCAGGCAAACATACATGAAGGAAACAGAAAACTGACATTAGTGGTAACTGAGGTACAATATTATTAACTTTGCATAAGTTTTCCTTACCCTGGACCTCTCCTCTAGTTTCGTCATCATGACAACAGTTGCACCTCGTTGCTCCCACATCATTCTCCAGAAGTCACCAAAGGTCTCTGGCAATGCCCCCTGTGTTGCTATGTAAGCATTCTGCTTCCTGTATCCATCTATGTAGTTGGCATTGATATAGTCGCTGCCTGGTATGCCTGCAAAGAGAGAAGAGTGAAAATACAGGGCAGAACTTCTGTGCTGTCCTATTGTACAAGGGCTGAAAAATCCCATGATACAGCTAGTTTGATGAACTTTGGCTTGCTGCGTGCCAATTAGCATATGGGTACTTATAAGTGAGTGTTTGCCATTTGTTGAGTCAAGAGGCAGGGTGATCTCTATGGGAATAATTATTCTTTTGAAACAAGAGACTTCATTTGATAAGAAGTATAAAAGAAGCCTGAAAATCTGTATCAGGTGGAGACACCTGGGGGTCAATGCAGCAGCATTTAAAAGCTGGTCTGATGCTGCCTGCAAACACCCAAAATATGGCAGTCTCTGCCTGGAACAGACAGCATGGATTCTCAGTCAGACACCCTGGCTAGGCTCCTCAAACATTCTTGTTGAGATCATTGCACTTCCTTTAAATACAGAAGGAAAAAAATACTGTCAAGACTATTAATATCATTGCTATATTAATTTCCCCCATTAAGTGGGAAGATAATAATGGTTTTATAGTAACAAAAAGCATTATGTAAGTCAGATTTAAGAAACAGTGAAATTTTCTATACAATGTATGCATGAAATAAAGACCTTTGCAAGAATGGAAGCAGGCCAATTCCTAACAGCAGTCTATTTAACTCAGGGTATGCAAAGGGATGCCTGGACTGAGAGTTGGAACACGCTGCCTACTCAGGCCAAGGAGGTGTACTGGCTGTAGCAAAGGTTGCATTACTAATAAGGCATCCATGCTTACGGAAGCGAATAAAAATGAACTTAAAATTCTCAGACTACTGCTGAATTCATCAGGGCAGTGCCCAACTTTAACTCAGACTATGCGCATGTTGAAAGATAAAGCACTGAGGGGAACACTTTTTATTCACTGCTGTTATTTTAGCTGATGACTACAGAAAAAACTAAGATACTTATGAGGGATCTCATTGCTGGCTGAATGGCAAAGCAGTGTTAATTAGCTGAATATAGATATCTGCACCTTAGTAAATTTTGTTGAAGTAAATGACAGAAGTTACTTCTTTGAGCACAAATGTTTTATATTTATGCAGCCAATCTGCCATGCACAGGTCTACAAGCCCAAGAAGTGGTGCAGATTCCACAAACTCTTTCAAGAGAGAATCAAGGTGGTGATACAAGCTCCAGATTTATTCTACAGCTATGATTGTTTTCTCTCCACAAAGCAGTAAAATCGAGTTTCTTTCGCTATGAAACAGAATAAATTGTAAATAAAAATTTCCCAAGATTTTTGTCAGAAACCATATCTTCAAATCTATTCTGATGCATTATCTCCTTCTGGTGATCCCAAATTACAAATTACTGGAGCTGCATGCTCCTGTCTTTCCTGACTGTAAGTGGCATATATCTGAAAATGTCTTCCAAATTACAGTAAATTCACGAATACAAGCCGCACTGAGTATAAGCCGCATCTCTGGGTGTTGGCAAATATTTCGGTTTTTGTCCATAAATAAGCCGTACCCGAATATAAGCCACTCTGTCGTTCGCAGCGAGGACCCGCGTGCAATTAGTAACAGAACCGCGGGAGGGCGGGGTTTACTGGCTGAGCTAAGGCTGTGCAGGCTCGGCCCACTAGGGGCTGCTGACGGGGCCAGGTGGCCCAGCCCGGTGCTGCCGCTCGGGGCCGGCCGCCGCTGCCACTGGGCTCAGTCACCCCGGGTCGGCACTGCCCCGCGGTGGCAGGCAGGGACGGAGCTTCCCCCGCTCCTACGGCAGCGGGAGAGGGCGGGGACGGAGCTTTCCCGCGCCCGTGGCGCCGGTGGCGGGCAGGGACGGAGCTTTCCCGCGCCCGTGGCGCCGGCGGCGGGCGCGGACAAAGCACCCCGCCTCCTCCCCGAGCCGCAGTAATGGTGGTGCGAGGGGCTCCCATCGGCTCCCCGAGCCGCAGTAATGGTGGTGCGCCCCCCCGCCCCCCCCCTGGGCTGCGGCAGAGGAGGGAAGAAGAGAGCTCTCCCGCCTCTCTCCCCGCCCCCCGTGCTCCCTGCAGGGAGCCAGGGCAACACAGTAACACTGTAACAGCTGCGAAATGCCGGCTTTTACTGGCAGGTGCTTGGCTCGGCACCCTGGTTGGCACGTCTGGGGTTGTAAATGTCAGAAAATTATTCACATATTAGCCGCCCCCGACTATTAGCTGCACTTCCGGGTTTCCACCAAAATTTTTGTCAAATTGCTGCGGCTTTTATGCGTGAAATTACTGTATTTTGAAATTGAATGGAAATTAGGGGTACGTCTTTAAAACTGACAGCTCCTTTTTAGCTACAATTTTAATAGTTTTAACACTCATTCAGGGTAAATCTGAATGTTTTATTCCACTGTTTACTTAGCAGGGAATGAAACCACAGTAAATGCCACAGTAAGTAAGGTCCAATATAATCTGGCAGTTATTCAGGTTACGGGTTACTGTAACTGTAGTCTAGCAAAAAATTTTGCCTTCAGGCCTGATAAAGTTTCATGTAAGTTCTTATTTTATACGTTCATATCATATTTAAACTACAATTTTAATTATTTTTTACTTTCTGTACAAAATTAGAAGAAATACCTGACAAAATATTTCAGAGATAGAAAGACCTTGTAATTTCAGGTTTACAAGAAGGGCAGAAAATGGCACTCCTCAGGCAAGATGCATGAATGGACACAGGAAGACTGCCTGACTGATCTGACCTGACTGAAAGTCTCTTCCAGGAGAAAAATAAAACAAAATAAAAAACTCGTTAACCTGCACAGTCCATAGCTGAAAAGCATGACTTCCCTCCATGAAAGGCAGAAAGTGGAGTTCAAAAGCATCACTGTTGTAGACCTGAAGCTGTTTTACGTGACACTTCTTATTGTGGATATCAGAATTAATGATATAGAAAATACAACTCCTAGGCACAATGCTGTATTTTCTTCTTTTATCAAGATAATAGAACTTTTTTTTTTCCCAAAACAGATGAGAAGGAAGAATGAAGCCAACAGGAGAAATCTACACCAACTGTGTATTATTACCAAAGGAACTGAGAAAGCTGGTAAGAAATGTTTTCTGCATAAATTAGAATTATATTATGATGCCTGGTATCATACTTTGAAGCACATGTTATAAATAAAAGCCGGAGGAAAAAATGAAAAACAACACTTTGTAAAGTGGTTAAATGATCTTCTGGGAAAGCTGTCCTCTGGAACTGATAATGCACAAACTCAGTGTGAAAATTAAGCATGAGAACTGTTGCAAGCTGTTCCCTAAAGAATGATATTTACAAATTTTAGCAACCAATACTAGTACCTGATGTAAAAAAAAATTCAGAATGTCTGAAATTGTTAAGTCTTTCTACTTGCTCATTGGTATTAAATTTATTGATAAATCATATTAATATATAAAACTTCTGCATTAAATGAATTCTAATTATTTAAATTAGAATGAAGAAAAGCTTCATACCTTCCTTGATCTAAGATTCAAGTAAGAAAGAACAGTAACTGATAATTACAAAGAGGATTTCTTCAAATCTATATGAAAATGGAAATTTTCACTCTGTTTCTCCACTTAATTTCTGTAAAGTGAACACAAAGAAGTCTGTACGTCCTTTAGCTAGAAAAATTATTTTACAAGGCAAGTCAGCTTCACTGCACAAATCGAGGATATACTGTGGACTTGGACATGAAAATCCATTTACCACAGGCCCTGCGCAACTATTTATGAAATAACTAATGAAAGGGGGAAAAAGAATCACAGAAAAATCAACCAACCAAAACCAACCAACCAAACAAAAAAACCAAACCAAAACAACAACAACAACAAAAATCAAAAAAACCCACAAAAAACCCATGTTGCTCCAACACTTGAACTGAGATTTTCATCAAGGATTTATCTTTACAAGAATACAATATACAATAGGGCTTTATCGCTGATGAGATCAAGGGAACAACTTGATTCAGAATGCTCAGCTCCATTGTCTCTCTCAAATACAGTATCCATTAGCTATGTTCCCCGTTCTCCATCCATTCTCAGAGTCCCTTAAAGTCTCAAACCCATTTCTCACAGTCTCTTTCCATCACTGTTTTCCTGCATGACCTCAGTTTCACATCCTGCTCCAAAATCCTTAAAGCCCTCTAGGGAAGGTGCCTTATCATGAAAGGACTAATGAATTTGTTAAAAATAACAAATAAAAAACCTGAATATCTGTAAATATCTACAATGACAAAGCATAAACATTCATCAGAGACAAGTTAACCTAAGTATTAAAATGTCACTTCCTGAAATGATTTTTCTGGCCATAACCTCATTCCAAGCTGAGAAAATAGAACAATTTTCTGTCAACCTAAATAGTGCAAAAACAAACAAATGACAACCAGTCTGACTGCAGTACAATGAAATCCTGCAAACTTTTGTTAGCAGCCATAGCTTGAAGGCAACATACCCACAAGCACAGCACTAATTGCCATCGTTACTGAAATTTGGATTCAATAGTTAAGAGAGGTTGTTGTTCTGTAAAAGCATGGGCCAAAAGAGGGACAAAATAACCAAATTCTGTAATATTGATATGAACTTTATCTAGTCATTTAGCATCAGCGGGATTCACTGTACCTTTAGGATGGCACACCTGAAGTGTAAATTTATTGCACGACTATAAGGCACACCCTTTTGATTAAAATTTTCCCCTGAATCCGGAAGTGCGCCTTATAGTCTGGCGTGTCTTATATGATGGAGAAAGTTGCAAAATTTTCCAATGCGGAAGTGGGAGCTGCGAGTGGGGGTGGCGCCATGGGAGTGCTGAGCCGCGCAGGGGGGCAGAGAGCCAGCGGCTCCAGCCCAGCAGAAGCAGGGTGGGGAGACAGGGGCGGGGCGAGAAGGCAGGGGAGGGCGGGGAGGCAGGAAGACGGTGGCCCCAGCCCAGCAGGAGTGGCAAGGGGGAGGCAGGAAGACGGTGGCCCCAGCCCAGCAGGAGCGGGGAGGGTAGACAGGGAGTTGGTGGCCCCAGCCCGGCTGGAACGGGGCGGGGAGACAGGGGCGGGGCGAGGAGGCAGAGGAGGGTAGACAGGGACCCAGTGGCCCCAGCCCAGCAGGAGCAGGGCAGCAAGGCAGGGGTGGAGCGTGGGGACGGAGGTCAGTAGCCCCAGCTGCCGCGCGGGGAGGGAGGGAGGGAGGGAGGGAAGGAGCTGGTGGCCACCCCAAGCCAACTCAGAAGTGCGAGCTGCAGCCGCGCCACAGCAGCCCTGAGCCGCCTCGGACCATGACCAGCCCCTGTTACTAATTCGTTACTTTGTTTCGTGCGGCGCAGCTCCTTGCTGCAAAAAAAAGTTGCGCCTTATAGTCCAGTGCGCCTTATATGATCTACAAAGTTGCGAAATTTGCCATCTCCCGGGGGTGCACCTTATAGTCTGGTGCGCCTTATGATCGTGAAATTACTGTAATCTTTGCAGTACCACCTGACTTTTACAGGTGTCATGAAAGCAGAGACACAGTTTCTGCACAAGAAGTCCATTAAAGACGAAGCTCCTCAACCATGATTCTACAACTATTTTCTAGCAGCATTTTCAACTATGGTGATGAATGACCAGCGTCTGCAATCTCTTTATTTACCAGACAGGAGTTAAGCACAAGGGGGGAAGATTCAGATGAATAATTCATCATAAAAGACAATCCATTTTCAATTATCTCAAAAGAGAAAATAAGTTTCATTTTTACAAAAGTAAGAGTGAATGAGCAATGAAATAAAATTAGCCAATGCCACAATTAAAGTATAGAGGATTAAAAAACCCATGAACTGTTATGCTGAGAACTCACAAGCTGAGATGACAGTACAGCTTATTGCCACACAGACTTAGATCCCCAAGGCTAATAATGTAGACCTCAGGAATGATTCACTTGATTTCCTGAAGAGAGTTATAATCTTAAATAACTTTAATTAGACTTCACATTTTATTCACAAACTGAAATCAAATAATGAAATTATTTCAAGCTTTACAAAGGCTCAGTACTGAACAGCCTGTTTAAAATAAATTAAACTATAAAGCTTTGTTTCTGTGTTGCTTCCCTAAGACATGTGCTTTTAGTCATGTGCATAAATAGTGTGAAGTAATAGGATTAAATTCTGTCATGCTTGTAAAAAAGTTGGAAAAATACCATGATGAACTCAGGGTTGATGAGTTTAAATCAATGTCTGGTGGTTTGAACAATGTCAGACCAAAATCACAGGCTGGTTGTCCAGGTGTGAACAAGTCAGTGTGAAAAATCTAATTTACATAAGAGGCATGCAACAGGCTAACTATAAAAGGATGCAGATCAGGCCCCTTGCTATCCTCTCTTTTTCATCTCTTTCTCTTTTACTTTCTTTGTTGCATCACTCCAGCACTGCACCATCCACATGGCAGGAACAATGTGGCATCTAAGGACTGGTGATATTCTTCATTCTCTCTCTCCCTTTTGCTTTATCTGATCAAAGTACAGCTGTCATATTCTATCCCATACTCCATACTGAGCTTTATTGCAGGAGTGGGGAGATTGTGGAGGTGTGTTGTGGTTCGATAGCCAGCACCTTTGAGGGGTTTATTTTAGGAGGTGAGATCTGTGTAAGTGCTCTGTACAAAATTAAGGGCTTATTAGCCACCACTTTTACAGAAGCAGATTGTAAAAATGTAAAGTTTTGTTAGACAACACTTTTTGTGTCTAAATAGTGATCTGATTACTGGAGTTAAGGTGTGTCTACAAAATATGCGTAAGAGCCCTGACTTGTGGTCTGGTGTCTGTTCAGCCTGATGAGAGTTTACCATGACAAGGTGGCCCTGCCATGAGCTGTGACAGGAGCTCTGGCTGGCCATGCTGTGTCCAATGCTCCCCAGGACATGCCTGGCCCTCCTGGCTGCCAGGGCACTGCTGAATCATGTTCAGCTTGCTCCCTCAGGTCCTTTTCTGCTCTCCAGCATCACATTCCTGAACCTTTTTGTACTTCCAAGGTTGCCCCATCCCAGGTGCAGAATCTGGCACTTTCTCTTGTTGAGCTTCATGTGGCTGTTGATTGTCCAGCTCCCTGATTTGTCATGGAATTACTGCAGGGCCTCCCTGCCATCAAGGGATCCCACAGCTTTCTCATCCTATCATTTACAAACATGGTTAGAATCCCTTCCAGTCCTGAAGATGTTGAAGAGCACCAGCCCTAAGGTGGAGCCCTGCAGAATCCCACTAGTGACAGGTGACCAGTCTGATCTCACTGCATTCAGTGTAACCTTTTGGGCCTGACCTGAGAACCAGTTGCTCACCCATCACATGATGTGCTTGTCCAGCTGAATCATCAAATTGAAATGGTCTAAGCACAAATCAGTACTCTCAGAACTCACTGCAATATGGAGCAGCACAAAACCAATGAAGGTACTCTAGTAATAAATATTTGTAAAATGAAGGTTTTTTACAAAGACTGAGGAAAAGTCATTATGTATCATCCTAATTAAGTAAGGTAAGAAGAAAAAAGAAATGTCAGAAAAAGAAAAGAAAACTTATAGATAGCTGGATTGTGAACAGACTGCTAGGAATACTAGGAAAGTCTGGTGAAGAGGGAAAGGATGAATGATATGGAGTCTCAAAAAGAAATGCTGAATTATAGAGAATTTATGGAAAAAAGGGTAATGTAAAAAATGGATAGGCAGAAGATGTAGAATTAGGCACAACAAAGAAAGGGATTATTTAGAGGACAGAAGAGAATTATTTGAAAGGAAAAGGAAAATGTGACATGTTGGAACCCTGAAAACAAGAAATTTGGAACTTTTTGTGCTGTCAAGCACTGACCTCCAAAAGAACACTACTTTTGACCTAAGGCCTTGGAGAAGGCTTCCAAAATTGAGTAATAGAACTGAAATCACTAATGTGTAATTTGAATAGATGTGTGAAATATCACATGGTGAAGGGTTTGGAATTCTGGGTTTTATAATATAGTAATAGGTATGGGACAAGATGGAGGTTTTAGGGTGGAGGTGTTTTCTTTCTTCTTGTCCCTCTTCTTCTTGGGTTTAGATAGTACTTTTATAATTAGATAGAAGTGCTGCACTGCAGGTCACAAGTGTTTAGCCATTGGGTCAAAAGTAAAAATAAACTAGGTGTTAGCTTTTAATTGGACTGTTTCGCCTTAAAAGACCTTGTAACAAACAAGATACATCAACATTTCTTCATTTTTAGCTTGTTAGCACTCACTGTACTATAGATAAAAATTAATAAACAACTCAGTCTGAACACGAAATTCCATCTCTTGTACTTTAATCCCAACTCTGACTAAAGCAGAAGAAAGAAGGTAAAAACTAATAGTGACAAAAGTAAAATGTACATATGCAAACTAAGAACTAGGAGGGTATAAGATCTGCAGGCACGATGAAAAACTTGGAAGATCTGCAGGTGAAAAGAGAAACTTGGAAGGGGACTGGTAGAAAAACACGGGAAAAAGGAGGAGCTCTTTTAGGAAAAAGAAAGGAAGCAGGAATTTCTTTTGTTCTAAAAATTTTCTAATACTAGTTCAGAATGAAACTAAACAGCTTGTTTTGTGCAGGTCCTCAGAGGCATAGGTAAGAGCATGTCATCAGGGCACAATGCATGGCAGTATGTGCAGATCACAGTAAGTTGCACAGTAGTACAAAGCAGATATTGAAATCTAACACAATGTCATTGAACTGTGATTATTTTACTGCTGTCTGAAGCTGAGTGATCTCTTTAACTCTTAAACACTGAGTAACACAGTAGTTAACAGCCAAAGAAATCTTTTATGGAATAGAAATAATAATTTATACTCTAGATAATGCACTGAAAGAGACGACAAGTACCTCTACTAAGATGAAATGAAATGATATCTGGTTTGATACTTCTTGCAAAACTCAGTTTCAGTGAGTGTGCATAGTAAAACGTGTACCAAATCTTCATTAGTCAGTCAAGAACAAAGCCACCAGATGTTATCTTGAAGCTTTTCCCAATGGAAAGTTTGGCTACATATGTAATAAAAATTCTTCAGAGCAGATTTCAAGGGTATAAAGAATGGCAGCATATAAGTTATAACTCAGTAGACTCATACACCTACAATATGTCTCAGCATTGTTGTCAAGACAGACACCATAGAAATCTACTCTATGAAATCTGCTTCACAGGGGCTTTAACACCATGAAATTTACTTCACTTGTATTTCTGTATGGATATTTCTGTATCCATCACCAAAATACTTTTTTTGTTTTTAAGGCACTCCAAGCTTGTAGGGTGAGGGGCCATACAATTACTCAAGTGTATGCATTATTAGCAGAAGACAACATAAATGAAATGTGAGAGTGCAAATAGTTTGCAGAGGTCATGACTCTTCAGCAGTTACAATGCTCCAAACAATTTCTAAATCTTACATGACGTCTTACAATCAAAGTCAATTTACTGGCAACTGGCCATCAGACAAACAAGAACATCAGCAGCTTCTTGCCTTTTCTTTCTTGACCATTTGTATTACAGTCAGAGCCTTCTACTGTTAGCAGCATTTTAAAGTCACTAAATTTCCCATCAAAAAAAAATATTACCCTGCTGAAATATGATAGGTAGTTTTCTTTGAATAGTTGTCATTATGTGAATATGTCCACAGACAGAAGACTTTTGGTCATGGATATCTCCTAAAAGAATTGGCAAGACTTTTTAAAATGATAAATGTTTATCCATTTTCTCCCCACCCCCAAAATTATTATTTACTTCTTAGAGGTTGAAGATCACAGATCTAGCTGTTTTAACTCAATCTGTTTGTCTTTTCAGACTGTAAATTCTCCCTTAAATCAGTAAATACAATCAGTAAATTCTCCCTTAAATCCATTTAGATGCATCTAGATAATAAACTTCACTACATTCTAACATTCTGTCATTATACTTTTAAATTCCAAGTGTCCATTCAGAAACAGCAAAAGACAGCACAATATGAACTGATTTCAAGACTTCAATCAGATTTCAAGAGCAAGGGAACAAAATTTTGCAAAGTAAAATTTTCTTTTTAGGAGGAAAACCAAATTACCACATCCAACCTGAGTTTTTCCTCCAAAAGCATACCTCATGTAATAAAATTTAAACAGTGATAAGACAAATATTCCTGTGAAATGAGCAGTTATGTTGTGGAACTCCCTGCTGTATGTAATTAGAGAGGTCAAGAATATAGTGGGGATTCAAAACCAGGTTTGAATAGGAGTTACGAAGGGTACCAAAATAAATACTTTTAAAGTGGTGTGTTTCAGGGCTAATGCAATTTTGATACTATAAATACTTGCAAAGAAGTAACTTAAATCCCTGTTAATTGCTTCTCAAGACTTTCCAGTAATCACTTTGAATAGGCCACTGAGTTCTGCTACTGTACAAAACTGTCTCATTCTGAAGTACCAACTACATCATTCCATATTTCTGCAACACTGTTAAGAGGCAAATTGTTCAACAGTGTACAATTACAGTTTGGCAAATGCTTACAGTAAATTCACGAATACAAGCCGCACTGACTATAAGCCGCATCTCCGGGTGTTGGCAAATATTTCGGTTTTTGTCCATAGATAAGCCGCACCCGAATATAAGCCGCTCTGTCGTTCGCAGCGAGGACCCGCGTGCAATTAGTAACAGAACCGCGGGAGGGCGGGGTTTACTGGCTGAGCTAAGGCTGTGCAGGCTCGGCCCGCTAGGGGCCGCTGACGGGGCCAGGTGGTCCAGCACGGTGCTGCAGCTCGGGGCCGGCCGCCGCTGCCACTGGGCTCGGTCACCCCGGGTCGGCGCTGCCCTGCGGTGGCAGGCAGGGACGGAGCTTCCCCTGCTCCTACGGCAGCGGCGGTGGGCGGGGACGGAGCTTCCCCGCGCCCGTGGCGCCGGCGGCGGGCAGGGATGGAGTTTCCCCGCTCCTGCCGCGGCGGCGGCGGGCGGGGACAAAGCACCCCGTCGGCTCCCCGAGCCGCGGCAATGGCTGCGCGCGGCTCCCGTCGGCTCCCCGGGCCACAGTAATGGCTTGTGTGGGGCTCCTGTCGGCTCCCCGGGCCGCAGCAATGGCGGCGCGCGCTTCCCCCCCCCTCCCTGGGCCGCGGTAGGGGCGGCCCGGGTCCCCCCTCTCCTCCCCGGGCCGCGGCAATGGCGGTGCCGGGCCCCCCCCGTCTCTCCCCTGGGCTGTGGCAGAGGAGGAAAGAGAGTTCTCCCGCCTCTCTCCCCACCCCCCGTGCTGCCTACAGGGAGCCAGGCTCCACCCGCGGTGCAACAAAGTAGCGATTTGTAACAATCGCAAAATGCCGACTTTGCAGCTGCTCGGCTCAGCACTCTGGCAGGCACTTCTGAGGTTGTATTAGCCGCTCCTGATTATTAGCCGCATTTCCGGTTTAGGAGCAAAATCTTAGTCAAATTGGTGCGGCTTGTATTCGTGAAATTACTGTAGTCTTTTCTTCATATATATTTGCTCTTAAACAGTAAGCAACTGTCTAGGTATAAAATGGAGTTCTTCTCATTAGAAAGGCACAGTTACTATTTAAACCTCATTAATAATACTAGTTTTCTTGTGGCCAACAAAGAAATGCAGCTATAAATCAAATATTGTCCAAATGGCTGTAACAGAATGTAGTACTAATTTAGGTCCTGATTAAGTTGTATAGCAACACAGGTAAAGGAAAATATATTTTAAGTAATACTCCAAATATTGATTTCCTTAGTAACACGAAAAGAAACAGCTGCCAACTGAGTAAAGTGCTGGCCAGATTGTGTATTTTCATATCTGAAATATCTACTTAAATCCTGAAAGACAAGTATTTTTTACTAAATGCTAAAACCAATGTATTAAACTTATGAAGGTACACACACAAAATTTCATCTACCCAGTCATGTAAAATCCCAGGAATAAAATTTTTTAAGAGGCTAATTATATACTAAATTATTTCTGTTTTCAAGACTAAATACAATTTTATTAAAAGGCAATTAATATTCCATTTATTCATCATATGCTTTTTTCACCATAATCTAAAGACTTGGAAAATACTTAAAATCATGCAAATCACCAAATGGGTCAATATCCCATTTGTGCTTTTACATTTAATATTAATATTACAAAAGGGTATAATATTTTTCTCTATTTAGACTCCATGACTATGAAAGATTTAGAAATTTTACTCTCGTCATTGTATTTCTCAAGAAAGGGAATCAAACATTAAGCTTAACTGTATTTTGTCCCTGCTCTTTAAAATACTCAATCTTTTCCAGGTACAATGTAAATTTTTTTCTGTATTTTTAGTATCACTTATGTAAAAAAATAGTCAAATCTACTGTGTAATTTTATGCTTTCAATTGCTTTGACTAAAATTTTCTGCTTTTCCTCTTAAATTTTCTTCTCGTTTTCTGAGTATGTTCATTTTTTTAAAAGGAATGATATTTCAGGGATGATTTAGATAAAGTGCAAAATGGCAGTGGAAAATGGCAGTCCACTTGTCTAATATACAAATGAACAAAGAAATTTGTTTGCATTTAATTTCTTTCCTTTCCTTCTCTCCTCCTTACACAACTCTTTTTCCAAACAAAATCCCCAGAAAAACTTCAGTCTTTTTGCCAGCTAGACTCATCTCTGAGTTCAGCATTTTGTTCTGAAGAACTTAACATTCAGAAAGACTGTCCAGCTGCTTCTCCTGACCTCTTCAGACCATGTACTTTGACCTCTTGTCTGGAGCAGTGAGACAGAAAAGGATATATTGATTGACTTACATCACATATACTGCTAATTAGAATACCCTCTCTTCAGTGTTGAGACAAGTAGTTGTGCCAGCTAGAGGCAGGTTTCTACGCAGCTATACTTTTCTACAAGGTAATATGAAAAATTGTAAGTCATGTTGCAAACAAATTTTGTCAGGACTGCTATATGAGTTTCCAAGTTGCAACAAATATAAGCAGATTATCATATGCAAATTCTTCAAGGTAATCATTAAAATTTGGTAATACATTTGAGAAGCTCTTATCTGTGTTATCAAAGCCACAGATGCAGATGCGATGAATGAGGAAAAACCTAAAGTTCAGTCAGGGGGATTGCCTGTTTCTTCACAAAGCAGCTAATATCAAAGTGAATTACACCTATATATCCAGTATCTTTAGGTTTGGAGTAGCCAAAGATAAGGAGCTGTTTATAACTGTAAATTAAAACACTTGCAGTTTAACTTGTAGCATATTATGACTGAAATAATTATGATCTTGAACACAGATTCCCTCTATCTTATCTATCATCTGCAAGTCTTGTCAGAGCTAACTAAAGTCAAATCTTATTTTCATTTAAATTGTGTTATTTAAATATATAATTTGCTTGATTATGGCCATCTTTAATAACTGACCATCAACAACATAGAATGAGCTGAAAATCTTTCTTCAACTGATGAAGCAGGATAATATTAAGGCAGAATTGGGAAAAAAAAATAAAACCTCTAAGTGAAACCAGTGTGTCCTCATGCTTGGTAAGGACACAATACCTAGGGCTGACAACCTGTAACAGCTTGCTTCAGATAAAACTTTAAAGTGTTTAAGATTTAGGAAGGTCTTTTAACAAAGAAAGATATAATGAAAAGCTCTCACTAAATCACACTGTCAACCTTTAGTCAGTGACATACTCCCAAAAATGTCTGCATGTGGGCATTTGTATAAAAACTCCAGTTTAACATTTAGATTGGAAATTAAAATTAAAGTTCTAAGATAGAGTTTTTAAAACTTCCCCAGAGAACATGAAGTTGAATTGATTTTTTTTCCCACAATAAGGTTTTGCCAAGTAAAACTCAAGGAGCAGGAATCTTGATAATTTCATTGATCAACAAATCCCTCAATTCAAGTATGTTTGTTTACTGCTACATTTGCTTTGTAGTGTGCAATATTAATTTCCTTTATATAACTCACTGGCATATACACAGGGACCTAATGCATTCAGTGTTACACATGAATTTATGTATTTGTGCAAGTTCATAATACATTAAGCATCAGAACAGTAAGCATCAGAAAAGGATTTTCATTATAAGAATTTACTGGAATTACTTTAATTAACACCTCTTTATATTAACATATGAAGATATTGATTAGTAAAATCATTCTAGATTTTAGGATTTAATTGATTGAATTTTAAAGGTCTCCTTACCTTCTATTGCTGAGAGTAGAACACGAGAATGGTCGTATGCAATTACATTCGCATATCTATTCTTTGGTTTGTTTACTTCCAGGTTAGAGTGCTCCCATGTGAACTGCTGACCAGGATCAATAGACTTCAAAAGACAAAGAGAAAAAAAAAGGAAAAGAAACTTTCATCTAGGGACTACATAATTGTTTTAATTATGATAATTACAAACTAAACTCCCATAGTTTGTTCTGGAAATAATCTCCTTTCGAAAGAAAAATTATTACTTCAGGACACACTGTAACATATTAGATCATATTATATTAACCATTTTGTATTTATGCATCTGGAACTTCCATGAGGAATTTAAACTGTAAGCTTTTAAAATCCAGGGCTTTTTCTTCAGAGAAAGCAAGCTATCCATCCTTTTCTATTTTCATCCATTTTGGAAAGTGAGGGGTTCTAGCACAACAGAGAATGAATAAATATCATAAATATGAAAAATACTGGGATGAAGGGGAATAAATATTTTTGCCTTTATTAGTAAGTGCATGTGTTAAAAAATCTCACTGTCCTATTTACTGAATAACTCCAAAGTCTCCTGAAGAAGTTTTCCAGAAAAAAAAATAATGTTCTTCTTTCATTTTGATGCCAGGGCAACTCATGATACTAATGCTGCTCAGGAAACTAGCTGTGTTTCATCCATAGACAACATAAAGAAATTTGCTTTTCATTTCCTTGAGTCACAAATAAGTAAGCAATTCAGGCATATTTGAAATTTTAATGATATCTCATTCATGAACATAACTAATCTTATTCAAAAACAAAACAATATGTTTCCAGATTCGCTGTTTATTTTCTGTTTCCTTCATGTTCCAGGGTGGAATTACAGAAGTGTTCAGCACTCTCCTTCATCCTTCACCGCTAGGGAAACTTCAGACTAGTATTTTTACCTCCATGGTTGAACTATATATGCAGCAAAGTGAATACAAATTAGATAACAGATGGTACCTGATAATGCTCACTATGGTTGTGGCTGTATGAAAGGTCATCTCATACTGAGAAGTCATGAATAATCACCTATGGTTTTACTTTCCCTTCCCGTAACACTGAAGACCTTAAAATTGTTTCATCAATATGAATACACAACTATGGTTTGAGGTTTATGCCCTCTGTTTAATCCTGGTTCCTGGTAAGAACTGGCAGCTCCCTATGTCAGCTAGTGGTAAACTATTACAACAAAAAAAACCAGATGACACAGCTAAGCCAAGGTAGAGCAGTTCACCAACACTATGCTCATTTCCCACGAGTAGACCAGCAACATGGCACAAGTCAGGAGATCTGTACTGCCATGCAGCACCAAGCCAACAGCTTCAATGACTCATCCCAGGGTATGACCTGTAACCTATTAGAGTAGGTATTACCTGACAATGAGCATGTGTGAAATTAATTAATGTGATTTTACTAGGACTTTTCCCTAAGACTGATAATTTACCCAGTCTGAAAATTTCTTCATTCTCATGCATCTTTACATATTTGATACAATTTATTTATTTAATATTTTGAGAATGACTTTGCTTTTTTATTGAGGTTATTTTAAAAAAAATCATTTTGCCTGGCTGCCTGATGGAGAAGCATTTGTCTTTATGAAAACAAATACTTCAGAAAAACAAGTGCTTTATACAATTCCCTAGGCTCAATTAACTTTTATAACATAAAAGTTATAAAGTCCTGCATAACCTAGCTATGGAGAGTAGAGGAGTGGGATGGCTCAGGTTCTGGCTCACCCTTTACCTACAGCAACTGAGACAGAGTGCATGGCAGCTACTTCCTCAAAAGGAAATTAACTGGGACCAATTAGAGGAATGAGGAAGAAATTAAATGCTTGGGACCATGATGAAGGCCATGAACATTCTACTTATGCCTTGGATATGATGCATTTGAATTGCATCACTATGTGTGTTCCTAACAGTTCAAAAGGCATTTTTAAATGAAGCTTTGAAAGAACCTGATTTTTTTAACCTTCTGCACAATTTTTCACACCAAACTATTTTGGTCCCCTATCTTAAAAATCTGCATGACTATGATTAACATATCTTAAAATGTCAATAATTTCAGGAGCTTATTAAGTTAGTTTCTAAATAGACTAATGACTAAGATTTGCAAAACTGATGATGGATTTTTTTTGAGCCCTGTTGTATTTTGTTTGCCTATAAAGGGACAGTCAACTATCCACCAATTAGCATTTTGCCACATGCAAAGGTAGACATCACTTCTGTGCTGTGCTTAAGTACAAACATAGTGATCTGATCCAAGAGTAGGGCTTCACACCACAACAAAAATACTACTTTTTCTGACTGCAAAGTGAAATTCTTATTCATCAATAAAGAAAATGGTAAAATTTTACTCTTTAATTTCACAATAAAATTTTTATTCCTTTTTCTTACAATTTAGTTTCATTCTAGCAATGTTTTTCCACACTCTGAGAAGGATGTCTGGTAGAATTTTGAAGTGGGTATGCAATGTTGTAATTTAAAAATGTAAGTATTTTATCTTTACTTTTAAGTGCTATTTATTTCATCAATGATGCAGAGAAAGAATCTGGAGTGCATTTCCATCTGTGTGGAGAAGAGTAGAGCTATATACATATGTACTGTATTTAAGACATGTAATACACCTCTTTATCAGCAGGCCATCAAGTCACTTACATCATATGACTTGAAAAGTAATAAAATTTACATAATAACTTATCTCAGCAAAAATCGCCCCTCTTTTCCTTTTTGAGTTAATGGAGGTGAACTAGAAAACTTACACAAGATATTTTAAAGGTCAAGTTTTCAGAACTTTGGAAAATAATTTTTATTGGTTTATCTCAGAATTCTAGCAATAATTTAGAACATAAACATGGTACAGAAGATGATTACTATGTATTAGCGCATTAATTAACTCTAATTAAGTTTTAAAATGAAATTGGTAATTTGACTGGGAATAATGTGCATCTATAATATTTGTGACTACCCAGTCTTTGCCAGACATATGTGGAAACATGCTATCTAAACCACAGTCCACTGCCCTAGAACGAAGCACAATACCCTGCATTGCTCTAGACACATAACTGAAGCAGACCATCTGTCTTCTCTTTTAGGTTTTTACCTACACTGCCAAAATATTCCGGAAATTACTTCACAATGTAAGATGTTACATACATTTTCTCTTCATGTTAGACAAGAAAACTAGAAAATAACTGAATTAACTGGCTGCCTAACATGCTATTTTTGACCTTGGACTGCAGGACTCTGGTTTTAAAGCATAAAAACCAAAACAGGATGTAGAAAAAAAAAAAAAAAGACAAAAAAATGCTTGAAAACAGTAAGTTTAAACTGCAGTTTTGCATATACAAAGATGATTTTGCATATGCATCAAATATGATGGTCTGAGATTCTTATCCATTATGAGAAACAGCTTGAGTTCTGTATTATACCTATTTTTCATGTGAATTTATAGAATGAAAACTTTAAATTTGAAGCTTAGATTCAGCTGTTAAGTATTGAATATTATTCTCCCACTATTCACTTCTTAATGTTAAAGCATTCTAATAAAGCTACTGTTCGATAGCAAGAAAAAACCCAAACATACACATTGTATGATGTATGGCCAGATGGTGTAGTTTAGTGATAAATACTTAGGTCTACATCCAGACATAGTTAACATAAATTATCAGAAACACGGAGATGGATTGAACTTTAATCTTTCCTATTTCTGTCACCAATCTGAACCACTTTGTGGCCTTACCATCCTCCCATAAAGCACCATTTTGTCAAAAGAAAGTTAATCTGTATTTCCTCAGACTTAATAGCCACACTGGAACAAAGAGTTGAGTGGTATTGGCAGACACATTTCAGAAGTGTGAAAGACCAATAACTCATGAATAACAAGTCTGTACTAACAGTTTTAATGAGTGCTTTAATGGTTTAATGGATGGCACTTTAATAGGATTTCTAGTATTTTCATTCTGAAAACTTGGCTTCAATAAAGCTGTCATTAATAAAGAAGTGGATTTCTTCACAGCATAACTGTGTAGTATGGGTGCTTTCTGCAAAAGAAATAAAAACATTTGTAATACTGTTATTTCACTCCCATGCTTTAACAAATCTTTCAGGTAGTGTATTCTAAATGGCTGGTTGCTTAAACAAGTGTAACCTGTTAGCAGGAAAAGACTTGAGCAATATTTACTATCACAATGCACCATCCATAAAATAGTTCATTGACTAATAATCATGACAACCAAAATGTTCTGGTGGCAACCAAACCAGAAGAATTTCAAACAATCTCCCTCCAGTAAACTATGTATCTGCTCACTGTGCAGTTTTCCTTTACACCACTTAGACAAGAGGAAAATGTTCCTCGATGTGAGTCTTCCAGGACTAGATCCTGGTTCAGCACTAAGGAAGGTATGAACAAATGTCACCCTCCTGGTGTGAGTTGACACGTGCCTGCCTGCTCTGGAACACTGCTCTTCTAAGGGTCACTACAGCAGCAAATTAGAATCCAGTAGTTTTCAGTTTCTGTGGAATGCCGGGATTGATACATACTGCACATCTTTCACAAGCCAGGAAGGGGAAGGAAGCATGTCCTGTAAAGCATTTTCAAGCACTGTAGGTGCAGTGTTTATGGCCTGCATTAATTTGCCAATGACCATTGATTCACTGCTTCAGGTAGGCACAGTAGAATGAAAAACAAAAACTGGAGAGCATGTCAATGCAAACAGACTCAGAACAACTGGAGAAGGTACACAGCGGAGCAAAGAAATGAACAGTTTGACCCTCTTTTACCAATGTCAGCAACTGTGAGGAGAATTTCATACCATAGCTGATGAATCTATAATAGAGTGCTATTGTATTATGCAGGAAACTTGCTAATAGAATGAGATTTACATACTGCATTACCAAAATGTGAATGCTAGATGCATGAACATTAATTCATGATCAGGGCAATTTGCCAACTGGAATTGAGTATTTTACAATTAAGATGGAGATTTTCCCATTACACTGTGAAGGGTATAATTTTCTAGAATATGGGGGAAAACCTCCACATATGGCTAAAACTTCTTTTGAACTCGAATATGTGTTTGTGTCCTGGTCCTTAACACAGAGATGAGCCATTTTCTGTTAACTCTGAAAGGGAAAGAGACCTAACTGTTCAAGAGTAGCAAAATATATAAAAAGCTTTTTTCCAAAAGCTTCTGTAAATTTCCCCTAAGAAAATAATGGTATTTTCTTCACAGTGTAAAGCTAATATTCCTATGACTAAATGAAATTATGCAAAACCTGATTCCAGTGGAACCCAACAAGCTATATAAGCATACAACTAAAGAAAACTTAGAGAGGAAAATAAGCATTATTTGAATACATCCTTGAAGGAGACTCTTTATTTAAAAATCCCTAGTTCTAAAACATGAATCATATTGGTTTGTATTTCTTTACTACTAGTCTTAAGCATAATCTGTTTATTGCCTACATGCAATTAAAGTAGTTTGACCATGATGTCATAACCAGTAATGGAAATAATTTTGTGTTGAAAACTGGAGATTACAGTCAACTTCAGGCAGAAAATAAGTATCAGGAGCAGATGAATACCTGAATAATAAAAAAGCTTGCTTTGTTTAAGTATTTTTGTAGTTAAAGCATTCTGCTATTTTGTTTTATATAGTGTATGAAATGTAGCAGGACTTATAAACTAAACTATAATTGTTTCACATGAAACACTATGCTACTTCAAATTTCAACATACTTTTCATCATATTTTTAAAGCACTGTCCACATTTTTTATTTTGAGGGAAGAGTAAAAGAATGAAATTCTTCATTGATTCCTCCATTTTTCTATAGAAGTCCCTAAAATTATTGCAAATTAGTATTTCTAAGAAGCTATTGCAAAACTTAATTTTATCTAGAAAGACTGACTTAGTTTGTCCTTGAATAATTTTTTCCTGCTTCAAGTACACTACTTTTCTCTTCCTAGATGTATCATTGCTTTCAGTTGAGCAAAATAAAACTGATATTTATTACAGTATAGAATCATAGAATGATTAAGGTTGGAAAAGACCTCTAACATCATTGAGTCCAACATTTGACTGACCACCAGCACTCCAACCATAGACAGCACTAAATGCCATACCCAGCTGTTTCTTGAACGCTTTGAATCATGGTGATTCTACCACCTCCCTCCATTCCCATGCTTTCAGTAAGAAGTTCTTCTGGATGTCAAACCTAAACCTCCCCTGGCACGTTTCCTCTTGTCCTATCACTTGTTGCCCAGGAGACAAGGCCAAACCTCACCTGGCTACAACCTTCTTTCAGGTAGTTATTTAACTAACTAAACTGTGTCTGTGAAATTCCTAGGCAAAAAAATAGTAGCTATCAAACCAACATCCTGATATGTAACACCAGCTTTCTTTTATTTGAATAATTACATAACATAAACAAATGCTGTTATCCCAAAGAAGCACTCACAGCACAAAGGAAGGAGGTAATACCCCACTCTAAATCTTGACTAGCATGACTTTAAATTCTTGCACTACATCTTTAAAATTCTCTACCATGACTATCCTGCTGGCTTGGATACTGCCCTAGGTGGAACTAAACACCAAACCACTTAGGTGAATGCAAGTACATGTGCTATTAATAAGAAGACATCTTTTCATCATTCACTGACTATGCTAATTGTTTCTCAATAAATGGAGCACATCCTATGAAAGTAAAGTTAGAAAATCTCAATAAATGATGTTTGTAATGTTAGAAAGAGGAAACCATTATAAGCAAAAGGAACAAAACCATATTTTTGCTGAGAAAAAAATTGATTTTTCCATGAGTCACTATTATCTACAATGACATAACAGCTAAGTGCAGCTGTTTCTTTGATAGATATTAATTCTGTGGATTATCTGTTCTTCCTGGACTTCTAAAATGTATTACATCGATAATAAGTTCTGTATGTGCTTCTACTATACAAGATTTACTGTGTTTTAGTATCCAGTGTTTATGTTGTTTCAGATACAAAAAGACAAATATAACATATTCAGTAAACTGTGTTCCTATCACAAATCCTACCAACTGATTCTGAAAAGCTACAATAAAAAAAAGTCAAAATGCATCTTGATGTTTTCCAGTACTCAGTTTTAAAGCACAACTGGCTGCAATTTACAGAAAGAAACCTCATGAGAGAAAACATTAAATTATATACAACTTCTCGTAACATCGTACAGTAACTTACAGAGTCTGATGGTGTAAATTTTGTGTTGTTGTGACAGGTTCTCTTGCAAAAATAGCATGAATCTGAATCTACTTCCTTAGGGGTGTTAAACTCTATGTACAGACCTCAGAAAAGAAATGTTGAATTATTTTACACAAGTCTCAGAAATGTGCTTTGGAGGAATAGATTTTCTGTTCTGTCTTATATGAGGAAATGACTTTACAAATACATCATAGAGTAGGGAGAACATTACTGGGTTTATTCAGTTTATCTCCACGACCACTTTTTATTTTTAAATTCTGAAGTCTCAGATAAGGAGATACAATATAAAGATCAGTATCTTATAAACACAGATTTTTGCTTAGCAGCTGCCAAGTCTATATGGACTCTTACATTACATAAAAAATCCCATTAAAATTGCCGAAGTCTGCAAAAGCTTCCCAATAATCGGCTGGGATCAATCCCGCCTTAAAATTAGAGAATAGAAAAAAACTGTGTTACATTAACGATAGGTGATGTTAACAAAGTAAACCATTCCGTTTAGGCTTGGGGATTGCGAGCTAACAAAAAATTAATGAAGGATTATGAAAAAATTATTTTGAAGTAGAAATTAACCTTATTGAGGAGTTATAACTTTGTGTTAACTCTTGTGTTAACACTACAGAACCAGTTTAGGCAACTTGTGAATTATAAGTTTATTTAACTCTTGCCACAGTAATAATCCTTGAGGCTTGGCCCCTGCTGTCCCACAGCATGGTATTCAAGGTAAATTTGTGAGATAAGTACAGTGGAAGAAATCTCTATTTTTCTGCTGTTATGCTGTAAGAGCTGGGACAGGAGATGCCCTGAAGAAGAAACTACGCAATAATTTCTGAAGACTTGTAGAAGTAGAAACTTGTCCAGCTGATGACATCGAGCCTTATGGTATGCAGTTAGAAGGTGCTCTACACTGGAGAATACACTGTTTTTAAAAGACAGGGAGGTTTGTCTGTCTGAGGAGAAAGTGAAAACAGGAAGGAAGTGATATTCTTCCAAAAGGAATAAACCAAAACTGTATTGACTTTTGATCAGAGTTTCTGATCAAAAGTAAGTGGATGGAATATGAGCAAGAACAAGAGAGGAACAGGTATTCAGGCATTTCAAAGTAAATGAAAAGATGTGTTTGAGTGGTGAAACTAGTAATTCTTTTGAAGTGGCAACCGAAGTAGGTTGTGCTAAAAAAGAAATTTAAACATTCTTTTGGCATGGAGCCAGAAGATGAATGGAGATAGAAGGAAGAGAACTCAGAATCTATCAGAAAACCACCATCACATATTTCCCTTTATGGCATCACAAAGTTCTCTCAACAGTTGCTGCATAGAATTAACACCTCTTTGAAGAATTTCATCCATGTAATGCAAACAATTCCAAAAAAAAGTAAAATAAAATAATTGATTGCCAACAAGGAAAGGCTATTATTTAAAAAAAAAAAAAACCACCATAAAAATAATCAGTGGTAATTCAAGAAAACTCTTTGCTTTCCTAAACAGGAATTAACTGGAGGATTTTTCTGGTATCAATAAAGGTCAGTAGTTTTGTGCTGTATGTTACACCTTGAACTTTTGAATATGAGAAGTATCTCTTTTCCCTTCTGTCTCACCAGTTCTATCATTATCTGAAGTGATAATGACTGAACTGTTACCATCTGTACCTCTTTCTGCCTTGCAATCAGATTAAAAAAGACTATTTAGGGATGTTAGTGAGAATGGCTGCTGAAGTAGAAGGTCCCAATCCCTGACCACAAATATACCCACCACTTCCCGTTGCTGGCACTAGAGCTTAAGCAGACATGTGGTGAGCTAGTTTGGGGAACTGATCCAACTGAAAACAGCAAAGAAAAATAAAACAATTAGTTTTCAGCTGAATCTATTTCCTGAGATAATCCTTGAACAGCTGCACATGTGCTAGTGCCAGGACTGGCACAAGAGAGACAACAGGAATGCATAGCCAAGACACAGAGATGACTTACAGTGATCATCAAACTGCAGCTTTAGTCCACTGCCTAGCCTAGACCATGAAACCAAATAACAGTGCTTTTCACTAATTCTATTACAAAATGGATGAATCTTGGACTAGGTGGAAACGAAGTAGTATCTCTAAAGCTGTAATTTCAAAGATAAATGTTTAACCTTCTTGGGCAAAGCAATATGAATGAAGCTTGACATTGACCCACAGCTGCACATACTCTCATCTTGAATGTCTGACCATTCTGCTCCAGATGGTACTTTTTGTAAAGATAAAAAAACAAAACCAAAAAAGATCCAAAAAAAAACCATCAAAAAAACCCCCACCAAAAGGGGGTTTCCCCAAACAAAGGAAGGGAAAAGAAAGAATGTGAAAGTTTTCCTGTTAACACAGGCTAGAGAAACTTCTGCACAGACAGAAGAAACTAAGAATTAAATGGTTTAATATATCTTTCAATACTGCTTACAAATTTTACACTCTCAAGATGATTTTACTGACTTAAGTAAGAAAGAGATAATACAAAACACCAAAACTAAGTTCTATTACAGCACAGGAAAACCATGTCACCTCTCCACCAAGTTCAAGATGTAGAACATCTGAACTGTTTATTTGTATATAAATTACACTGTATTATATGACTTGTAAATGACTTGGAATTCTGTACACAGAAAAATTATTAATTTTCCCACAGAACAGCAGGAAAGGGTTTTAAAATTTGTACTAAATGTTATCTTTTATTATGGTGAAGATTCTGTGACATAAATTTCCCTGCCCGATTATTTATATGCTACAATCTTCATAATTAAGAACATAGGGTTTACATGTAGAAAAATGAGGAAATTCTTGCACAATTTTTGTGATTGCAGCAGTAAACAGCTATAATAAGTTGATCTTCAAGAAATTTATTTCCAGGAATTGTTGAAAATGTATTTTCCTTTTAATATCTAATGAGATTATTTTTGAAAGCAGTCTTAAGGACTTTCCAAGTAATGCATTCAATTAAATAACAAGCAATTGTAGTTCTTTATCATAGTACTTAGTTTTAATTTTTAACATCTTCTGTCAAGACTTTTTAAAATACAATGGAAATGTATAGGGTTTCCATGTACCCTGCAGTAACATGTTACTATGAAACTAAGATATGAAAGTCATCTTGAGTGGTTTCTTTTGCACTGCCAGTATCCATACAAACTTTCAAATGCAACTAATGTGCAGTCCCTAAAAAAATAAGAGCAATGCAGGCTTTTACTCCTCCATGCTGACTTAGTCTTGGAGACAGAACCATAAAGAAAATACTGTATCAGTGATCCCTCTGGGAGCTGTTAATCCCTGCATCACCTATAGCTGATCTATAGAAACAGTTCTTCACTGCCAGTTCAGTGCATACTTCATGCATGTATTTCTGGTATAGACAATATTTTGGTATTAATAGCTATAATTTACCAGGTTTAATGGATGGCTCCCTATGTCCCTTTAGCCACAAATTACTGACCTTAAAGGCTGCTACTCTGTACTACAGCAATACCTATATAATCCACGGGTTACTGACAAGGTGTCTGCAAATGATTATCATCTTCCAGTTAAATTCTTTCATGCTCTTCTAGACCATCATTCACAATTTATCAAAGTGGTACTGTTGACAGGAGGAAAATGCAATGTCCTGAAGCTGCTACATTAAAAGAGACAAGAAGCACTTGCAAACCCTTTTATCTCATGTAAAATTAAAACAGTGGACTGTACGTGCCTTGTTAACATTATACAGGACATTTAAAAAATAATCTAAGGATCTTTAAACTGCAGAAAAGAGAGATGTTTGTGTACATTAAAACAAGTCTATGCTGTATCATTCTCACATTACTTCAAGTATGTGTCCATGGAATCCGCCTGACATGTATCCTTATAAAAAGAGAACAGGATTTTATAAGCAAAGGAGCCACCTCACAGATGTAGTAATTTTACACCATTTTTCATCAAGGTCTTATTGTCATACAAAACTGGCACCATATCAGAGAGAAGTCTTGGGAAACAGTAAACATGACGTTTAAAATCTGAACTGTAAAGAAGTGGGGAAAATTACCTCATACTCCTGTGAGAACTTCAAATTGTCATTTGCTTTCAATCTTTCAATGTGATCTGCAAGTTCCAAGATAGGTATTGGGGGATGACTGGCCATACCTGTTGAACAAGAAAGAACAACAAAATTTAAAGTAAACTACAGTGATGGAATTGCTCTAAAATTTAGAAAATGCAGTAGTTAGAATGTCTATAAATGTGTAAGTAGTAAAGATGTCATATGTGAGAGAAGCAGGCAAATAGTTTGCTTACTCAAAGCAGGACATGCTCTGCATAGATGAGCTCTGAAGCCAAATTAAAAGAAGTCACCAAACTTATTCCCAAAGCTAACATTCCTAGTGTAGAGGAAAGTGCTACCATCATATGAGTCAATGAGTTTAGCTAGGCATGGAAAAATGAAACAGTTAGACCTGATGTTGACCTCTGCTTTGAGTAATGACTCTTAATGTCATTTCTTGTCATGTCTTTATACCACAATGCATGAAATGAAAACCCTATTAAAATAGATAAGGAAATGTGTGATGAGAAACAGACACTGAAAGAGCCCTAAAGGGGAAACAATAGTGTTTTGACAGAAAACAAAGTGACTTATGCATAATCAAGAAAAATGAACTAGAATAATGAAGGTTACCAGGGTAACCAGAGACACCTGAACCTGCAAAGGAAATGGTAAAAAAAAGAAACCTGAAACAACATAAAATCAACTTATAAAATAAAGCATAAAACAATGAAATGGAAAGACAGAAGATTACTATTAATAATAATAATATTAGTAATGCATCAAGGTATAGAAACTGTGTACTTTAATTAGAAATATTCAAGTATTTTACAGAATTCTGAGGTGACTGACATGCAGCTATGAATGACTAGAACAACATGCATCACTGCTTTAAGACAACAGTCACTTAAGACAACATTAGACATAAGACAATTAGAACTTCAAAAATGTTTTCACTAGTAGCAGATTGTAGAGGCAGGGGTTGTAGAGTTTGGCTGGACACACATGCTGACTGCACTAATACCTTGAAATATGCTTAATCTGAAACCCCATTTATCAACCCCTAAAAGTACCTACAATCTACTTCAGGTGTAAACATCTTTGTCCACTGATGAAGATACTAAGTGAAAAAGGAGAAGAGCTCAGAATTGGAAATACAGATGGGTGTGTAAGGCGGTACAGGGATAGCAAGGCAAAAAAAGAAAAAAAGAAGAAAAGATGTGGGGTCAACTAGAACAATCTGCCAGCTTAAGATTTGACAGGCAAAATTTTGTGAACATATTTATTTCAAGCTATTAGTCCCCATGAGCTTTCTCCAAAATGCTTACATTCTTCTCTTCATACTTTCTACTACCACACCTAAAATGAAAGTGAGGTTTCAATAGCTTGGGAAGAAACCAGAGCTGGCAAGAAAAAGTTAAGCTAGTGAACCCCAGGATCTCTTGAAATAACGAAGGGAAAATACTGATGGCTCAAGGGGGCTCAAGCTGGAAGGCATGTTGCACAATGCAGTTCGCTTTGTCACCGTGACTTTCAAGAGCATGCCTAAGACAGTTGACTTGTATTTCCTTTAAAGATAGCTGAAAACGACCATGTGGCTACAACACAGTCACACTATAGTATGTTTTAATTATTTTAATTTTGTTTTTAGTTCTTGTTTTCTTTTGGATTCTTTGACATTTTGAGCATCTTAATAGACTCCAAAATAATGTCCAGCAGCACTGGCCCTAATTCTTCTGACCCTATATATAAATATTTTAGACAATCTTCATAGCACATCTGTGATGGTAAAACATTAAGGCAAGTTGTCAGTCAACTAACAAAGCAGAAAATTCAGATCAGTGGGGAGATTCCTTAGAAATTTCAATTAAAAAATTAGTCTCTAAGTCCTAATTTATTTGCTGCAGCTCTGCTTCTCTCCCGTTTTCTTACAAATTTTACTTAGGACTTGGCTACTCTCAAAATGAGTGTGGGTGACAGTCATCTAATAATTAGACGGATTGATCCAGATCAAGCACCCCTATGGAAAATATGTGGGTGAAAAGGCACAAGAGAACTCTAGATTGATCCAGAAATGGAGGTGGACTGATGTACATCTAAAACAGTGCTTGAACAGAGAAAATAATAGAGACAAAGATGTTTAGACCTTTTCGAGCGAATCGTGGGAGAGAGTTATTATCATATAAGGACTGAGTGGTAGTTTGGCTAGAGAGGGAGGACACAGAGCCAATCAGGGAGGCGTAGGGGACTGAATTACTGCTCAAAGCTGTAAAAAGTAAAAGCCAATCGGAAATGGGAAACAAATTAGTAACAGCAGTAGACCATCATAATCAATCAATCTTGTACATACAGGCACTTCAGACATGCACAAAACAGCGTCTGGTAACTCAACTCAGATATTTAAAGGTGCAGTTACCCTACGGTAAATATAAAGGTCATAAACCCAGTGAGTATGAGACTCACTCATCACACAAAGAACCTGACCAAATCAGCAGCATCATGAACACAAATCATAATAATTAACTTACTTCAAAGGAATATTTTTCTAAAGATTCTTTTTTAAAATTATTTTTGTTTATATGCTTCACTATAGGACACTTGACATTTCCAAAGGGTGATTTCATACAAAACACTTTGTGCAAATAAGAAATTTGAAGGTAAATTTTTCTAAGGCAAAAGGAGGAACTACTTCAGAAACTGATAAATTTTAACTGCATTTAAACCCTTTCCCTATGTTTCATTTTCAGCAATTACACTTTGAATAAATTTCCTCAAATAATATTTGGCATTTAGTTTATGAAGTAATTGTATTTGGACTGTTTTCATATTTTAAATATATAAAATGTTCTCTACTGACATGATAGAAGTAGCTATTTAAAAAAAAAACAAACTGATGGAGGGCTTTTGTTATGTAATCAGTCTGTGAATCATAACAGAATATGCTATGAATGAACATCCTAAGATGTCACACACCTCATGCAAAAGCATGAGGCTTCTATTGAGCAGGTATAGAACTTGACTCAAAAGATCCCACATAAAATACAGCTAAACTCACTTCTTTTTGTGGTTACAAATAAGAGAATACACTTATTTGATGACACACTCCCACACCAATCAACATATGTCATGACAACACAAAAACTTAAAGACAAAATACAGGTAAATTACAACAGATCCTGTGACATGCTAAAAAGTCAAAAGAAATATCATGCTGAACACATGCTTTCAAATCCTCTTTTAAATAGGGTATCTCTTTTTTTTTTTTTCTTTTAAAAAAAGAGATGAAGACACCTGAAAACTCAAGGAAAAGAAAACCCCCAAAACCGCCACATGCAAAACACAGTTAAAATTACACCCATTGAAAACTTTTATTTCCAGACTTTTTAGAAGACTGCTAAATATAATTGATCTTATGCAGCCTAGTAGTAACTCCTTTACATGAATTAAATAACAATGTATAGCTTGACTACTGTGTAGAATTATCCTCTGGTTAATCTGTAGTAAATACATGACTAAGGAGCACGAAGTACTATTTGTGCCACAATTTCAAGGAAAAAACTGAGAGAGTAAGGTCAGAAGTCATCTGGATATTAACACACATTAAACCTGTTAATTATACTGCTTTATCCCAGCTAATCAAGGGGGTGTTTTAGGCTTGTCATTAGTGCATTTAATTGGGATTTCGTTTTTTGTCAGGGTTTTATGATAAGGGCTTTTAGAAACATTTATGAAGCATACATTTTATTTACCAATTTGGAACTGTAGGTTGACATCGCCACAATAAAGAACAAAATTAGAAATTAAAGACCAAATCTGCTAGTATACAGAATACAATCTACATGAAGTGAAAATGTGACACATGATTGTCACAGAAATTCCTGTAAGAAATGAGTGGTATTTTAGATCCACATTGACTTAACTGTCTGTGACTTTACAAACTCCTCATTTTTATTTGATAACACAGAACAGTCTTCTACACACCAATGTATGTTGATTAAGATATCCCTTTATAAAAAAAGAAGAAATCAGTATCAGTGGTTGTTGAGACTTATCAAAAAGATAGAATAAAACACCTACTTAAAATTCAGATATGGAAAATGGGGAAAAAGTAAGGATGACCCTGATTCAGTAGGAATTCAGAATTAATGAAAATTTATCAAGAATGCCTTTAGTACATGAAAAAAAAATTGTTACTTTAAAATTTCATTTTCACAGAGCCAGAGCTAGGCCAGAGCCTGAAATTACAAAGACAAATTTACAAGACAGTCTCTAGAGATACATATCATTCTGCAACAGCTATTCTAAAATAATTGCAAATGCATAGATAATATTACAAAATTATGCCACTTGCATTCCAGAATATTTTTATGTTCTTCAAAACTTGATCAGTTATTCTGGAATAAAAACTGTTTTTCTTTTTCTGTAACAAGGACTGAGCTTTAACAAGGAGCCTTAGGATCTCCATAGCCTCATAGCAGAAGCACCACCTCTGAGTGATATGTAGAAGCCACCTAAAGAAAGAAAAGGGGAAACCTAATTTTCGGATAATTACCTAAAAATGTTAAATACAGGAAGATATCACAAAAACCATGGGAGAACAAAAATCACAAAAATACAGGGGCAGGGAAAAGGGAAAACTTTTGTGAAGAAAAAAATTTTCAACTTTATCTCCTAGCTAATCAGATTCTGGGTTCCTCCAGGTTTCAAACCAATTAAGTGGGATATCAGAGAAGTGCTGTTTGCATTGGAAGCTGTACCTCTCTTAGGTGTCTAAATCCTCCATGTGAGACCTGTTATATGAAGAGCTATATGTATGATGACTCCCTATGAGAAAGCATTTTACTCTGTTTTTGCCACATAGACAAAGCACAGTACTTCCTTTAGCATTGTCATAATTCTCCTAAACAGATGTTGAGTGAATAAACCGTGCAAAGAAACTTTTGCTGTCTTGCACAAGAGGTAACTAAATCCAGACATTACTTTTTGCACCTTTTTTTTTTAATTTGCACCTTTTTCCTTTGAACATGTTTTATGCTTTTTCTGCTTTATCATGGAAATAAGTTTGTGGAGATTCCTTAGCAACTCAGGGAATAAGTGAGCACTTATCTAATTAAAAAGAAGTCTTTAACTTAGAGCTGTAATAACTCTATTTATTTTTCTTGTATTTCAAAGCATCTTATTTAGTTCATAAGATATAATGAGATAATTGTTTAATTGGCACCCAATTACAAAAATTACTTATAAGTGTGACACATTTTGTAGTTAAATGAGTATAAAAAATCAGTCACTTTTGAGGCATGACTCAATTTAGTTCTCCGGCTGATTGGCAGATTGAAGTCTGCCTGAGCCTTGGATCTCTCAGAACCCACTCAAACTACTTAATTTCATTTAATTTTCCTCTGCACAGCTGGGCTGCCTTATTTGATGAAACCTTTTATGAGGCTTAATTATTACCCATTTTTTACCTTAAGTCTCCCATGTGGCATAAAGACCTCTAAAATTTGTACACCAGGTTAATGATCTTAATTCTGTGTTACATAGGAAATTTTTAGAAAGGTAAGAATGTGATAGACTTTTCTTCAGCTATTCCAGTTACAGAAGAATAAAAGACTTAAAAATTAAATCCTACTGAGAGATTGGATATTTTCATGTTTACTCAAAGAGAACTTGGCACTGCTGTGACCCACTCACTGGCATATGGGCTTATCTAACACATACACATTTTTGGATAACACACATGGACCTGGGATCTTGTTCTCAGATACAGAACTGTGGGCTATTCCAAATGTCAAGGCAGAGTGTGAAATTTATCTATGGAGTTACTCCATCCAGTGAGGAGGAAACCCAGAAATAAAGTTGATCCTTTCTGAACAAGGTAAGATAGGAAACTCTTTAGGTTAGAACTCTTTAGATCTCTTCAGATTATTGAAGAATGTAGACAATAAAAAGTGAAAGGAAAGCAAGACATTTCCTGCGCTGGTAGTTTAGACTATGAAATTTTGTAACACCTTCATTCAGAATTGAAAATGTTATGACAAATACAACATATTTGTGCTAAAATGATTCTCTAAATATCACCAAAGATAAAATATTGCTTTTCATATTTTGTGTCAAAAATCTGTGCCAAATCACCTGTATTGGGAGTAATGTAAAACTGTGGTTAGAAATTAAAATTTACATCAAGGACTTAGCTTTCAAATTGTTTTGATATCTGGTATCTATTGATATCTGTACCTGATCAGGTCTTTCTCTATACAAAATATATGATTGATACAATTTTGGAATGTGGCTATTTAGAAATCTTTTAAAGTACTAAAGTTTGTGACAACCCATAATTTTATAAGAGTGTCTCATTCACCTCTCCAAGTGAAAACCTGCCGATGTCAAAGTAATTTAGAATTTTTTTCACTAACACTTCTGTACATCATGGATTAATTAGAAATTTTTTTTCTCTCCCATTGAAATCATATGGTCTTCCTGGAAAACTCCAAGCAAACTGTGGATGCTTTATAATAACAACTGTGTCAAATCATCTACCTTGATGCACTTGTATTGAAAGCACATTCACCACTCTGTCCTTTGTTTTATCTGTAGGCGATGTTGAGAAATGTCTCATTTTATGAGGGTGACAGCAGATTTCTTAGTAAAAGGAACTTAACACATAATCACATCAGCCCCACCCCTTCTCTCAGTCTCCTCCTCTGCAGTACCCCTCTATATAGTTGTGCTACACTGCAGAAAATAAAACCCATACATTTGAAAGTGAAAGAAAAAAAAACCCAACACACAAAGCTGATATCCTGAATGTACAGCCCTTCTGTAGTTTCTCTGTGTTCATTTTACAAAAATTTTTATTGCATGTTATTTAATTGTGTGTCGCTGGCTGGGAGATGGGTACATATTCCAGTAGAATCTAAACACCTAAGTTACATTTATTCATATTTTAATGACATGGTAGCCCTAACTGAAGTTGTGAGTTAAGTGAAATTCTGCTTTTACTAACAAAAGAACAGTACCTTGATTTCACTATGACTGTTTACATATTAAGAATGTACTATTTAGCAAATATAACAGACAAATCTACTGGACTAAGATTTTTTTCTCCTTGATAGTTGGTTGCATGCTGAGTAGTATAATGGCCTGACCTCTGTCTAGGCATCTTAAGAGGTACAATAATTTGATGTACTGTTTTTCTAATAATAATGGCAATACTCCAATCTGTGGAAAGGACTGTAGCAAAGAAGAGGAGTTCCTAGTAGAAACAGATCACAGATGTTCTGCTCAAATAGCTACACAGAAAACTACAAACTTCACAGATAAACTATAGCCCAGCAAGAAAAAGTATGCTTTAAATCCTCTCCAGTTCTTTTCAGATCAATGAGGTGGAATTACAGTGTCTACAAGTGGCACAAATTCTGCCATTTTGTAATAACTTTACCTTCTCAATGTAAATGAAACATTAATTACAATGAATTAATTTTATATGTTAGCATTTGGCAGCAGGATTTTTTCACCTCATATTTAATTTTAATTATGATGAATACTAAATAGATAGGCAAAATTATGCATCTAAACAAATAGAGTGCAGAAAATTAGGCTTATATATCTATTTATTATTCCATTATTTATGGGATGAAGAGGGAGACAGTGACGATTGATGAGGTAAAGGCTGAGGTAATTAATGCCTTGTTTGCCTACATTTTTAATAGCAAGATCAACTGCTGTGTGGGTATCTAGCCCCTTCAGCTGAAAGACAAAGATGGAGAACAGAATAAAGTCCCCCTGATCCTGGAAAAAATGGTAAGCAACCTGCTACACCACTGAGCTGTGTGGGACTGGACGGGATACACGCAAAGGCAGCCAGGCAGTCGATTAAAGCATTCACTGAGCCTCCCTCCCTCATGTACCAGCAGTCCTGCCTAACTGGCTGGAGGTTTCCAAATAGGACTTCTACCAACAAGGAAGGGCAGCAAGGAGGATCCAGGAAACTACAGGCCTGTCAGTCTGGCCTTGATACTGGGGAAGGCTATTGAGCAGATCACCCTGGCCTTACCAGCAATGGTGTGGGCAGGCACTGTACCCCGGTGCTCGGCACTGGTGAGGCCACACCTCAAATCCTGTGTCAGGTGTGGGCCCCTCACTGCAAGAAGGACATTGAGGTGCTAGAACGTGTCCAGAAAAGGGCAATGGAGCTGGGGAATGGTCTGGAGCACAAGTCCTGTGAGGAGCAGCTGAGGGAGCTGGGGGTGTTTAGCCTGCAGCAGGCTGAGAGGAAACCCTACTGCTCTTCACAGCTGCCTGAAAGAAACCAGCAGCCCTCTTTTCCCAAGGTAACAAGTGATATGGGAAGAGGAAATGGCCTCAAGGTGCACTGGGGAGGTTCAGATTAGATATTAGGAAATTATTCATGGTGAAAGGGTCATCAGGCAGGAGCAGGCTGCCTAGGAAAGTGATGGAATCACTGGCCCTGGAGTGCTCAGAAAACATGTGGGTGTTACACTTCAGGACGTGGTTTATTGTTAAACATAAGGTGCTTGGTTAATGGTTGGAGTTAATAATTTTAGAGATCTTTTCCAAACAAAACAATTCTGTAAGCCATTTACTCCATCCATTATATAACTATATACAAACAATTACTTGTTTAAGGCATAAGCTAGACTTCAAGAACAATAGTTTTTCTTCTTCTCTTTCAAAGATTTGTATGTGTATTTCTTCTGCAGTAAAACCCTTTAAAACTTTTACAAAAGTGCTGAGTAACAGATGAAAACTTCACCCAGAAAGAATGAACCTACATTGAAATTGTAGCCTCAGAAGGACACTTTCAATTAATTGCATTTTCTGCATTTAAGTTCCTATGGTAGACAGGTCCCAGAGCATGTCAACAAGAGTCCCACAAACTAAGACGAAATTAAATTAGATGATGTGCTCCTAAAACACACCTGATTTGCCCCAGCTGCTAGGAGCAATGTACTGGAACAGACTGAAAAAGCAAGACTGGAGCAAAACTCAAGCCTCCAGACTCTTCCCTTTCTACTTCTGCCATGTGATGAAGTGTGAGTCTTCAGTCACATTCATTACGCAGCAGATGCCCTCCTTCTGGGGCAACAGCATCTCAGTACAGTCACTGTTTAGAAGATCAGGAATGAGATTTGCATGTTCACTTAGTCCTTTTATTTATTTATGACGTATCTATCACATCAACTTCAGCAGCTAATCCTCAGCATCTCAAGCATTTAATTTCCTGCTTTTAAGAACTTGAATTCACTACCTTCTTTACCTTATGCAGTAAGTTTGACAAAAACATGAGGCTCATGAAGATTCAGCACCTAATTAGCATCAGACTCCAAGAAAATATATTGTAGTAGAAAACAAGTCTACTGGGACATAACTTAATCAAAACAAAGCCAAATTAAGTAAAATTTGACTCCTGCAAAGGTGGTAAAAATGCTGTTTTAAATATTTCTCTCTTGGTGCTTCTTGACTACGAGATTAAAGAGCTTTAAGAAAACAGTGTTAAATGAAAAAATAATTTAATAAAGTACTTGAGAGTGTGTTGCTTCTGACCACAAAACTACTGACATATTAATATCCTCCTTGACCATAACATACAGCCTTTTCTTCAACAAGACCATTTATCTAGTTATATATTTCTCTTCTGTATTGTATATTTGCAAACCCGTGGAACTCACAATGATGTTAATATATTACCTGATAATGCAGTAGATAAAAGGGAAGCTTATTTACAAAGAAGTGTCTGTAAAAATATCATTAATAACAGAGGGATTTACATTTCCCAGTAATATTTTCTAGAATTGTTAGTTTAAGTTGGAATTTTAGCACATAAAACACATTCATAGAACATATGTGCCTTCAGGCTCTGTTTTACAAAACTTCCATTTTTTTTTTCAAGCAGGCTTTACTTTTAAATAAATAAATTACATAATTACTTCCAAAGCTAACGAAGAAACATATTTTGCAGCAAAAACAAAGGAAAACACCCCCCAAACCCTTGATCAAAATACATTTTCAAACAATTAGCCTTTCTTTTCTGTAATAGCATCAATAATCAGCCAGTGATCACAGAAATCTCAGTGAGTTATTGTCTCTTACCCGGAGTTTGAAAGTTAAGGCGTCGCAGCTCCACTGGATCTGTGGGATGGTGAGAGGGGACCTCCTTGCTGTTGGGTATGCTACTCTTCCTAGAATCAGATTCAGCCCTCTTCCTGCATGGAGACATGAAGACACATAGACAGACATGTTAGCTTTACAAAGCTGCCGGAGTGTTTTGCATCATGTTCTGAAGGCAAGATGTTTACTTCTGAAAAAAATATTTGATCCAGTGCAAAGGTGATATAATTATGTGTGGTGGGTAGGGTAACTACAATTTGCAGTGGTAAAATAGTCAGAGAGAAAATAGCTGCATTCTGCCCTGAACTGATCTTTCAGAACATCCTTCTGGTCATCCTAATACTTTACTCTTGTAACATTAAGTGTATAAAAATTCAGATAAATCTCCTATTTTACATGCTATCTATACCTTTATATACCTTTAAATACTAGCTGTAGCTTTATAAAAATGCAGCCAACTCTTGAGCTAGACACCCCAAGTTATTGTCATTAAATATTTCTTATTTTATACACAGAGCTCTACATTGTTATAAAAAAATAACTCGCATTCTTTAGGTTATTTTTAATATGAGGAAGAACAGTACAAAAGACACCTATTCAAGAAGACATCTATTCTTTTCACTTTATAGGATGTAAGAATTTGCTGTTTCCTCTCATTGCTGTAAGAGCTGAAATATGCACTCTTCAAATGTCTAATCAGGTCTACATATTTAAGGCTTCGATCTGTTTGAATATTTATAATCAAATTAAGACTTTCACTGGAAAGGAAGGAAAATAAAACAAAAAAATTGAAAGAAGGAAAGAGAAAAAAGAGAAAGAAAGTTATCTTTCTCTAGAGAGAAGCAGAATCCATGTGTGTTCTCACTGACATTTTTGTTTAGAACTGACTCCCATTATCTGTATGCATCATTATCTGATGTAAAACATGGAGAACCATATTATGTGATGAGTAGCTACCAGTCTGCGTTTTTAATTAGACAATTAAAGTTGATTCTGAGATAGGTAGGGGACAAAAAAAATCACAAAGGAGAAATTATATCATTGTGTCATTTTCATTTGTAAACTGTAAGTCAGTGTTCAGTTTATATCTATGGGACAATATGAAGATTCAGAGCAGCTAATGCCTCAACTACAATCATGGAGTATTTCAAGAACATTGGTTATTGCATACAACCACTGCTCGCACATCACTGAAACACAAATAAAACCATATGAGCACTGCCATAGACAATACAGCTCTGCTGTCTCTTGAACATTTACCCCATGAAGACACAAAAAAAAACTTCAGTGAAACTTTGCTGATTGTATTATATTACTTTTCAGTGCTGTAAATAACATAGTAGATTTTGCAGTTGCCCTCATATTGATAGATTGCTGCCTACATTCACTTAAGATTGATAGATGCTTTGTCTTAGATCATTATCATGATGACTTTTTTCTCTCTTATTTCTCCTATTCTGTATTACATGAAGAGTGATTACTTTTCACTTCTCACCTGTCAGGTTTACTGCTCCATTTTAATGCAGCAAGGAGGGAAGAAAAGGTGAAATGTTAGTTGACCAGCAGCACAGAGAATAAGCATGAAAATAGGAGATACAAGAAATTTTGATTTGCAGTAAAGATATGTAACTAAACCAAATTAGGAAATGACAGCTCATCAAAATATTCAATAGAATATTGAACAGAATTAATGGAGGACACAAGGTCATGTCCAAAGGAAATCTTCCATTGAAAAATACACCTCTTTTAAACACTATCTGCCAAGAAATTAGACTTCAAATTTTAGCCAGTGAGATAATGGAGAATGGGGATTTAATTTGAGCCATGAAAGTAATGTTAACATTACACTGAAAAATTACATCTCACTGAGATATAGCCCCCTCTTACTTTCTAGAGAGAAGAGAGATGAGAAGAGGGAAGAGAGGAAAAATGAAAGTGGAGAGCAGACTAGAATGGAAAGGAGAGACAGGGAGAAGAGGAGGAGAAAAGGAAGTGACAAACAAGGTTAAACATATGAGACACATAAGACTTGCACTAAATTTAAAAAAACAAAACAAAACAAAACAAAACAAAACAAAAACTAGAACTATTTTGCAAAACCAGGTAATAAAATAACAAAAAATTTTAACAGTACCCAAACAGCAAGGGAACCATAAATCTTTTTCCAATGAAGTATTACAGGCCTTTTTAGATTTGGAATTTATGTCATGTATCAGAGGTCTACAGCAATCTGTATAGATCTGTAGTGATCTATGATCTATAAAGTTTAGGTAAACAGGAAAAATAATTTATTATCTCTCACCAACATGTTCTATTATACACACACACTCTATAACTACAGTGTTTATCTTTCTCTCTGTTGCTCATAATAAACAGGGGTTCTACAAACATTTTAATAGCTTGTACTCTGCAATGACTAGATTACACACATTATGAAAAAGTCTTTAAAATTCTTCATCATCACTTAAGATTTCCCATTTTCCTGTTTTGTATTTCTGTGTTGTTTTTTTTTTAACATCTGGGTTGTTTTTTTTTCTTAGAACCATATTTCTTCTCATAACTCAAGATTCAGCAGGGAACCAGCAGCTCAAAGGAGGTGATTCTGCCCCTCTACTCCACATTGGTGGGACTCTCCCTGGAGTGCTGCATCCAGTACTGAGGTCATCAGTACAAAAAAGACATGGATCTGGGAGAGATCATGGGAGACCTTACTGCAGCCTTCTGGTACCTAAAGGGACTTACAAGAAAGATAGGGGCAGGCTTTTATAGTAGAGCTCACAGTGACAGGACAAGGGGTAATGGTTTTAAAGTAATAGAGAGCAGATTCTGACTAGCCAGAAAGAAGATTTTTTTTTTTTTTAAGATGAAGACTATGAAGCACTAATGACTTAGGGTCCCCAGAGAGCTGGTGGATGCCCTGTCCCTGGATAGTTTCAAGGCTGTGGATGGGGTTCTGAGAAATCTGACCTAGCAGAGAATGTCCCTGTTTATTGTAGAGGGTTGGATTAGATATCTTGAAAGATACTTTCCAACCCAAACTAGTCTATGATGCTATGATTCAGACTGCCAGAGTTACTATGTTCAAAAGATTTAAGTTTAGACCACAGTCTTCTGAATCAAATAAAAAAATTGCACTTCACAAAAGCAAACAACACAAAATCTGTCAAGATGGCTTTAACCTCTTTTAGAAATGGACAGATCCGGAGGAACATTTTCATCAGTGGAAAACAGAAATTGTAATTTCTTAACACTAAGAGGAATAGTGACATAAATTCATTTTTTATTAAAAAAAATAAAAAGAAAAATAAATCCAAAACCCAAGAATGAGATGACAGGATGCTTCATGGGGACATTAAATTTTCTTTCTAGTTTGTCCATTTCTGAGAAATACCACACAATTTCCAGAGCTCTTTAACATTCACTAAATAAATGCCTAATCAACCAATCCTATATAAATGGACACATAAAATGTATATAAACTGTGACTCAAGCAGACCTCCTAATGGTTAAGCATTTTCTCTAGGCATACACCTTCTATCTATCTAGGTTTTCTTTCATTTGAGATTTTGGATACAAATCTTACTGTACTGAATAAGATACTCCATCTCTGAGCAAGGAAAAGATTTATTTTCTTGTCAACAAGAAAATGGCCAAAAAGGGAGATTTATCTAATTTAGTTGGATCTCTTGATTTGATTGTTTATAAAGTTTAATAAATGGAATGATCTGCACCAAAAATAGGTGTCTCTCTTTACCATGACTGCAGGGTGTTTTCACTGCTGCAAAGAGAGAGAACACTGAACTGGTTAATGGCCAAGTCAGTTCTATTTGTCAAGACACAGTCAACTGTAGCTCAGGAAAAAATAGTTTCTACTGTGAGGACAGTTAAATATGGGAACAAGTTGCCCAGAAAGGTCACTGCGTTTCCAGTCTTAACTACACAAAACTGGATATCCCTCTGAGCAAACTGCTGCAGGTTGCCATGCTCTGAACAGAGCTGGGATGAGGCACACTCCAGAGGTGTGGCCCTTTGATTCTGTGAACCTGTGAGCTCTTCTGCACACAGTATATTAATTGGCCTCATCCGTGTTGGCTGTTATATCAATCCAATGTCTATGTCTGATGACAAGAAAAGGTACTCTTCAATTTTATTCTCATCTATTACTGTTACTTACTAAGCTGCAATGACTTTTTGTCTATAATCTAATATATGATAAAAAACGTGTCTATGAAATATCTTTGCTTTCAATTTTACAAAAAGTAAATGCAGAGGTAATAACCTCTACATAACTTAGCAACAAATAATAAAAAGTTCAAAATATGCATTCCTTACCTTTGGTACAGTTAAATATACTTCAAACCAACCCATGCAACTTATCCACACTATTTAATAATGTCTGTTTTAAAGAATGGCAAGACTTTTCCCATAAAATTATTCTTTTGGAAACTGCAGTCATAATTTCTCTCTAAATGTAATTAAAATGTAGAAGTAGTATTGTAAATCATGAACTTAGTGGTCCAAGTCTGTTCACAAAGGTTTCTATGGACAAAGGGAATTAAGCATAGTTGACCTTTATTTGAGTTACTACTCTTTGCATTTCAGAAGACACAGTCATTTCTTGGATGTCTCCTTTGCACTGCACATCCTTTAACAAAATCCTCTTCAATGTTTTTTGCATATATGTTCCTAACTAGACTGATACTCTCTACCTTCATTTTCTTGTCCCACTATCATACTTACTGCATTTACACTCCAATATATTCTAGAAATATACTTGTAAAATTTTCTGTATCCACGAAAACTACTTGTTTGCCTGGGTTTTTTAAATATATTTTCCCCATCTTACTCCTGTAGCCACATGTCTTAGGGTGGCTATATGGTGCTTGTATTCCCAATCATCTGTTCTGCTTGCACTGGATATTGAGTTCTGCACCTTTACGACTGGTTCTGAGAGCGAAGGGGGAGAAAATGAAGTGCAGTTTGTTTGCAGAAACTGCACTCACTCCTGTACATTCCTGCTCCTGGACTGTGCAGACTGTGTCTGCAGCATGGACAGACAGCAGGAGAGAGCTCTCCTTGACTTTTAGTTAGTTTTTTTAGCTAACTGAAGCAGGGGAGTTCTCTGGAGTGTGTTTTTTTCTTTTTCTCAGAACTGACTGGCCCTGCTCTGGACTGAAAACCCAGAAGAATACTAGGAGCTCACTGGGGCCAGGACATGGCATTTTCCAGTGCAGGAGGACTGATAACAGACTGAGCGTCTGAGTCCACAACAAAGACTTCCTGAATTTGCCATCTCTTGGGGAGAGGCCACTTGAATCTGCTTTCTAGAGGGACCCTTTTGGAAGTTTTCTCCCAGATTTATCCTAAACCAGGACATCACATTAAATCCATTTAACTCAGAAATTAAACTTCACTGTTTTCTTAAAACAATATGTTAAATATCCCAACTATCTTGTCATTGCTCTTCTACAGTTAGCAAATCTATCAAAATCTATCCGTAAGCTTGCATTCAGGTTACATACTCTTGGAAAAACCTTCCAATTATTTACTACATTTTTACAGAAATAAAAGCTCTTTGAGGACCACAGACTGCTAAAACTGCAGTCCTAATTTCTCAGAGGTAATTTGCCAAGTCAGCGCAGTTTAACAAATTAGAGTAAACAGCAGAAAATAGAAAAATAAATAAATACATATGGACAGTTGCCTGAACAGTTCTAGTACAAGTAGTAAATAACAGATGGAAAACATGTCCCCCATTCTCAGTGAATGACAATCTCTTCACACTACCAATAAGGATAAGCAAATTTACCTGCTCGTATGTGGAATCTTTTTTTCTTTTCTTTTTCTTTTTTTTTTTTTTTTTAGTCGTGGATTAGAGGACTGTTATTTTGGTTCCATAAATGTAATCAGCAACTCTAGAAGCGGTTGCACATCTACTTAATATACTGTTGCTCAGATTTCTTTTGTACTATGGGAGATTTACTTTTAACACTTCAAAATAATCAGAAGAAAGGAGTATTTCACTTCTAGCACATCTCCAATGACCAAGTTTTTGAAGTGATGGACAGAAACAGAATTGCTAAATAATTTGATTAGAGACACTGTGCACTACCAGAAAAGTTCAGGAGACATAGTATCTGTGAGCAACAGACTGCGTGCTATGCTGCTGTATGATTATAACCCTAAAACCATTCTATAAATGCATATCTATTTGGAATCCAAAGGTGAAGTAACTCTGGAATGGTTATTTTCTGCTGAACACAGAATTATTTCCAAAAGATGAAGACAGTTCTCTTCATGAAATTTCAGAGGTATTTGACCAGAGACACTAAAGGTAGGAGGAGAACACAGGCTCAGATTTAAATATTTATATGCAGGTAATCGCATTATAGCCATTGGTTTTAGAAGACATACTTAATTTAATAAAAATTATTCCTAGTGTACCCCCTCCCCAGAAACTGACAGCATCATTGTAATGTTCTTCAAATATACTTTATCAATATATTTTAAAAATGTATTAGGAGTTAAATATAAACATTAGAAAACCTTTTTGAGTTTTATTCTCTGGCTTTGATTTAGTATCTTGACCCATGTTAACTCATTTACACTGTAAAAGTGTACATAAAAGTACACTGCTACATATAAATTATGGCATCATACAAAGTTTTCACTGAGTATGTTGCAAGGCCTCTGCCTTACAAAGGAAGTCCTTTGTGTAATAGCACATCTAAATGTGTATCACAGGCAGTGAAAGAAGAATGAGTAAAATTTGATCTCTTTGCAAGATTAGCAGAAAACAGCTATTTGATTTCTCTTTAATCTCTCAGATCAGAGATTCAAATTTGTATAGATACACTGCCAAATTGAGGGCAACTGTCAAAAGTTAAAATTAAAATTACTTGAGTGGAGATGAAAATCGCATTTAACAACAAGCTGAATGTAACCCCTAATGTATTACTATTATACATCTATAAACAAGTTTTAAAAAGTCAAATGTGCGTATTCCATACATATTTATGCGCAAAAACATATTTACTTTCTTCGCATACAAATGTATCTTTGCATACAAATGTATGCAAAGTGGAAAAAACATTTAAATGCAACAGTGCTAATACAGTGTCATCAGCAGGAAAATGCACTCACGTACCTGTAATTATTGGAAACTTCCAGTCAAAAATTTCTGCAGCATTCTGGAAGCCATTAATAAATTTCAAAACATCCCAAAGCAATGACAGTTAATATAGTAGCATAAAAATACAGTGTGGAACAGTATTACAATGTGACCAGTATAGAAGGGGAATTATATACCTTATAAAAACACTAAAGGGTATACCTACCTTTTATAAAGAAGTATAGCAATAACAATACAGATGATAAACACCACTGCAAGAACTGGTCCAACAACCCAAATCAAACCTTCTTCCTCATCAGTAATTGGCTGGGGATCAAGATCCATTGACACAACAGGATCTGAATATGGGCTTGTTGCATACATGGTCTGTAGAAATAAAAATAATTTTTAATAACGAAGCAGTACTTTAAAATGTTAACTATACCACATCTAAAACAGATGTACAGAGGGTAATGTTGCAATGAACACAGCAAACTGCAAATGCTATTTTTCTTGAAGACAATATATAAAATTGCAAATTTAACAATGTGTTGTTATTATCATCTTTATTTTTTGTTCCACATATTAGCAATAACCTGCAGACAAATCATGTACCATAGTCCTTGCAGAACACTTTGCAGCCTAAGCAGAGAATGAGAAAATTAATACAATACTGAAAATTATAGCCCAGTAGTTACCAATTTTAGTTTCATACTGGCTTAACACTTTCTTCCTGCATGATAGGAAAGGGTACTTTTGACATAATGAGACTACTGTCAACAAAAATAAAGTGGGCTGAATATAGGAGGTTCCTAAAAGGATCTTAAAACAATAGTACTATGTATTTTGACCAGTTAAAAACTGACACAAGGTGGAGACAACTCAAAAATTTAGGACTGAAAAATGGGAAAATTCATTGCAGAATATGAAGGGAAGCTAAACACTCAGTCTTTTATAAGGACGAAACCAGAATTATGAACCGAGAGAGGCTGTTGAAAATCTTTGCTTTACTAGATGGTGTAAAGCCAGCTAGCCTAGGAAAAAAATTGTGATAAGAGAATTTTTTTTTATTCTTGTCTGATCTGAGACGTTTCATCTGTGGCCGAGTGCAGAGTTAAAATTACAGACTGGAGAGGCCGAAGAGCCAGCCTACTAAAAGTGGATCATTTTAAGAACTCTGAGTTATAGTAAAGTCAGAAGTAGAAAATTGTTTGTACATATTTCTTCACTGTGCTAGTGTGTCTTCATCATCACTAAACTAGGATTTGAACTACAGCTCTTGCAAAGGACTTAAAAAAGTGATTCAGCAGTAGATCAGAAATGTCAGCTAAGACAGAACAAGACAACAGGAGAAGAGATTAGCTTCCATTTATGTTTGCACTGTATTCTGAAAGATGCCCTAAGCCAGGACAAGTGTTATCAAATGAGACATGTTTTTTTACACTTCGTTTGGCCTTGTTTTGGGCTCTGGGCCACGACAGTGTCTGAGTTTGAGACAGGGTTTGGACTGGCAAAGCTGAGGCATTTACTGAGTGTTACTGAGCAAGCCAGTAATGCCAACAATCTCCAGTTACGTTAAAGCATTTTACTACACCTGTCACCTGACACCAAAACCTCCCTATTTGTTAAGTGTATGATCATTGTCTGGAAATTGGGGAGTCTTCATGTTCAATTCCTGAACCACCCAAGCAGACTGATTTTTTTATTTTTTTTTTTTTTATTTTTTTTTTTCCCAGGTTTAGTACTCTCAAGAAATTAAAAGAAGGTTCACTGCTAGAAGAAGAAACTTTGTATTTCCCCTCCTGCTTTGGACTGGGCAGCAAAAATGCCTGGAAAAGATATGGAGGGATACTGAGGGCAACAACATTAACACTTACCACCTTTTCTTCAAAAAATAGGATTTCACTTTTAATTTTAGATGTTCCTGTATTAATGACTAATTTAAACTAATTTATTATTTTACAAATCTGTTTTATTTTTTCCTTCCTCTTGATGACATCCTTAACATATTTATAGATTTTAATCATAGCTCTCCAGCTCCCATTTTACTAAGTTAAACAAATTCAGACCTTCCCATGACCTCTTTTAATTCAAGTTCTCTGTTCTACCAATTAAGAGAGAAATTTTGTGCTCTCTGAATAAGAATCATTATTTAAAATGCAACATCTGAATATCAAGGAAAACATCCCTTGCAAGTTACAATTCACACATCAGTAGAATCTGTAGTCCTAGAAGAAAATCAGCTATATATGCTGAGAGCTGATACACTGGAGCATTGAAAGTCACTGAAAGCTGAATCTCACACACCCTTAAAAAATTCTTCACAGTCTATGACTATCTCATGCTACTCAATCACATACATTTTTCAGATGGCATGCTGAACCACGTCTTATCCATAGCTTAAGTTCAGTAATGCCTTTAGAAGTCTTTCAAGAGTACGACTGTGTACACATTTTGCCATGTTGCCAGTTTGCAAACCTATTTCTTCCTGCTTTTTCATCCTGATTTCTAACAAAGCAATACATTTAGGTTATTTATACATTAATTAATAGAAAAAGTGCAAGAAACTGCACTTTGTATAGAGAAGATCCATTTTAGTACAGGTAATTTATGACATACTGATTTATGGCCACTTCACTTTATAGTCAAAAGCTGTCTACCTTTCCCAATCTGAACCTTTCTGATGCAACTCCTTCAAAATTATCTGTCTAGGCAATGTGAAAAGAGAACTTTTGATTTATATTAGAGCTTCTAGGAGGAATTTCCTTAATTTCCAAATAAAGCTGTGTATTTGAAAGTATTCAAAGTGCAACTACATTGTGTTTAAGTATGCACATTCCATTGACACCGAAAAAGAAATCACCAGAAAGCAATTGCAGTGTTATACACTGCAAGCATTTGACCAAAGTTCAGAGTATTTGTGTTGGAGTTTCAAGTGACTGAACCTGCAAATGTACCTGTCAGCTTTAGTTACTAATTAGAAACATACTTTATTATACACTGTATGTAAAAATGATAACGTGTATTGCACCCTTCAAAAGTGTTATACTTGTCTTTTTTTTTTTCTTTTTAATACATTACATGCATTAGGTTAATTCATGCATAAAGGGATGTAACTACAAAATGAATTATGAACAGAGAAATGACAGCTCATTATTTAGTTCAACTCAGGAATTTTCCCTATTATTGAATTATTTTCTAACTTTCTAACCATTTACTGATAAAGCTGTTTTGGAATGGCTGTAACTAAAGAGGGTAGCTGGGTATATCTCTTGTTCAATGGATCTTTCCAAGAACCCTTTATATCCTACACCGTTATTCAATGCATCAAAGCATCAAAAGACAGCAATTCTTTAAATACATAGAAAAGGATGCTGCTGTAAATTTCATGTCTCAGAAGCTGTGTCCATGGTCAAAAACAATACACAATGTAATTTTCAAAGGACCATGACACAGCTAATAAAAGATGACTCTTAGGTTTCAGTTATACATTGAAGTAACACACAAAGATGAAAACAGAAGAGAAGAGTTCAAGGAATTAATGGGCACTGAGCAAGGAAACGCTCACTTTATAGATGCCTTGATATACAACACTAAAAAAAAAAGCTTTAGAGAAGTGGAATAAGCATTGAAAAAATGTTTTCATGATTGTGTAAGGCAATTTTGAGATTGAATTACATTAACTAACTTACAGATTCTGAGTGTTCCATTACAGCCAACACAAAGAAGACGTATTCTTGACCACTCTGGAGTTGCTTATTCTCAAATCCACCATAATGCTTCTTATCCCCCAATGTGAATTCCGTAGGAAGAACTTCAAAGTGAGCTGCAATATATGGCTTTAGTTCAACTTCCCTCCCAAGACGAATGCTTCTGCGTTTCCTAGCTATCTCCTTAAGCAGCTTTAGAATGAAGGGAGGGAAAAGAAAGGAGAGAGAGAGAGAGCAAGCATGAACAGAAAGATAACTGTAAACAATTTTAACGTAACTTATTGACAGTGTAATGAGAAAATTTAGTGCATGACCAGGAACTACAAAAACCAGTTTATCCACATTTCATGGGACATATCAGTATCACTAAATCAGTTCTTCCAAAATCTTCCCATTTCTTGTCATTCTTGTTAAGATAAGATACCAGGGGGCAATTGCAGTGCCCAGACTACAAACACAAAACAATTTTTAGATATTGTTGTGTTGGAGGAGGCGGGGAAAGGATAAGAAAACAATATACTTTCTCTGAGGACATATAAATGCACATAATATCTTACATATTTTCTCTCTCTCTCTCTCTACATATATATATGTATTATATATAAAGTCAGTCATATAACAGAATCATAAAATCAAGTATGTTGGAAAAGACCTTTAAGACTGATGCCAGCCATTAACGTAACACTGCACATCTACCATTAAACCATGTCTCTAATCACCAAAACCATTCATCTTTTTAAATACCTCCAGGAATGGTGACTGAATCACTTCTTTTGATAAACAAAGCTAAAATTTACATCAGTACATTTGTGACAAAATTAGATCCTAGGTTCAAACATGGAAAACATATACTAACTAATAAAGGAACTTAAGCTCAGCTAGTATAATCTATTGATGAACTATTTATTAAATCAGACAAATGCTTCTTCAATACCTCTTTTTTTCCGCTTTAGATATACTGGATATACCGGAATTCCATAAAAATTAGTTTCATTTGATTACAAGGAGTACAAGAACTTTTCCTGTGTGATAAATGATAATTTCTAAGGCCTCTTTGTGTCCCCCTTGTTTTTTGCTTATGAAACTTTTACTATGTCCTGTAGTCTTATAGTTAAATCAAATATTTTTCTAAGGTCATGTAGTCTTTTCAGCATACTAACAGTTCTAATACTGTAAATTAGCAAAAAATTCATTGCTAGGAGGAGGAGACAAACCTCCAGAGTGAGAGGGAGATATTTTTTTTAAAAAAAAGATGCTAAAATCTTATTTTAACTATGTATATTAATTTGAAACTATATGTTTAGTCAGGAAGCTCTCCACAGAATCACAGAATAGGCTGAGTTGGAAGAAACCCTCAAGGAGAATTGAGTCCAAGTCCTGGCTCTGCGCAGAACAGTCCCAAGAGTCATTCCATGTGCCTGAGAACACTGACCTCTGTCATGCTGGTTCTGTGACCACTTCCCTGAGGAGCCTGTTCCAGTGCCCAAACACACTCTGAAGGTGAAGAACCTTTTTCTAATACGCAATCTAAACCTCCCCTGACACAAATCTGGGCCATTCCCTTGGGTCCTGTTACTGTCACCACAGAGTGAAGAGATCAGTATCTGCCCCTCCACCTCCCCACACGAGGAAGTTGTAGACTGCCATGAGGTCTCCCCTCAGTCTCCCCCAGGTTGAACAAACCAAGTGATCTCAACCACTCCACATATGGCTTCCCCTCAAGGCTCTTCACCATCTTCAATGCCCTCTTGATTTAGGAGCTTAGCAAGCACATCGTTTTGCCTTCCCCTCATGGGATCTTGTATCTTAAAATTACATATTTAATAATTCCAGTGCATGTAAAACAATCTAATATTCACTGTGCTGCTCAGAAAGAAGCTTTTAGTACTAGATATTTTGATACTCCTTCTCACTGAGTAAATTTAAGGTTAGAAATACATATGAAAGCAAGCTATGCCACTTGAACCCAGGTTTCCTTAACATTGAGGGCATTTGGATCTATGCAGTCAACTGCTTTCCAGCTCTAATGCTTGGTCTGTGCCCTGTTAAAAAGATTTTACATCCATTTACCTCTATCGTTTCAATGCCATGACACAAAAGCTGGTACGGTGCAATGGATCCCCTAAGCAAAAAAAGAACTGGCCATAATTTGAGACTAGAAATCATTATTCATTAGCCAAGGACACTATTCCAATCAGCAGTCCATATTTCTCTCTCATTCTTCCTAAACAGTTTAATGAACAGCTAGAGTCAATTTGCATCGTATAAAAATGAGGGCAGCAGAGAACCGTAATATTGAAGAGATTTCTATTTAGTTACTTTATTGAAGGTGACTCTCACATCTGTTGGTAGCTTCCTATGCCCCGGGTAGAGTTACTAAAAGCAGAACATGAGGCAGAGAATAATCAAAGTTTGTTCCAGGTTAGATCAGCCCTTATAGGAACTGCTGAGGGAAGCACTCTGAAAAGTTTGTCTCTGTATGATACCACGTTTTATAACAATGGCTATGCAGAGGCCTGAGCACTGGCTATCTGGGTGTCTCCAAAACATCGAGCTTAGTATTGAGGTAATAACAGTGCATGCTAGCTTAAAGTCAGGAACCACAAACATGACAACACTAGTAGAGGTATATGGCTTGTACCATCCCCGAAGGTAACTGATACTTCCATGTATCATTTCCACTGAAATTAAAGTTGTGTGTCTGCCTCAACTAAATTCTTTATCATGTTTCCAGATATACAGCGTATTTACAATTTGGATTACAAACAACTCATATTAAAATGTCAAAGTACTGTAGGAGTACTACAATCAAAATTAGATTAAGATCGAGAGGAAAAGAAAAATGTTGCATCTTGATTATTTCTTGCATTTGAAATACTAACAGAAAATATACTGGAAGAAAATGCAACACTGAAATACAGTATTAGAGTGATCAGAAACTGAGTTTTGGCTTTGAATGCTAAAAGTTCATTAGCCTAAGTCAAATAAAATTAACTCAACTTTTCAAAGATGGTTATTCATCACATAAGGCTGGTTTACTTCAGTGTGTTTGTGTGTCGATAAGAACTTTGATTACAGTTGACTGGATAGACCTTAGGTGAACCTCTAGCCTGATTCAAGTTTCATATGTAAATGAGATGGTTGCCAAATATCATTACTTGCTCATCTATCTCCTATTATACTCAATACATAGACTTCAATAAAATTACTGAATTAGTTTCTTTCACAGCTGAGTTTCAAGGAATAGGAGGATTGGGTAACTACAACAAGGCTGAAGATTATTTTTGGACTACTCTGTTATGTAATGGAGTATACTCCAGAGCTGTGTTATTAGTAAATACTTTCCTTCTGACAATCTAAGCAAAGTATTTGGAGCACAGTTCTTTGAAATATCTATTGCCCAACTAGACACATATTTGATAGAGTACTATAAATATAAATATTCACAAGTATCCTCACTTGACCATCAGGAACTATTTGCTCAGTGAGTAGTGTTTTTTTGGGGGTGGTAGTGTTGTTTGGTTTTCTGGTTTTGGTTTGTTTTTTTTATTTGTTTCTGTTCTGTTTTTTTTTTTGCCGGGATGGGGGTGGGGGGGCGCGCGGTGTTGTTATTTTTTTTTCGAATATATTTATTGTGGGACTATGTTGTATGTTCACAAGCTTGTCAGGAATAGCACACTTAATAAAATGCATACTTTCCAAAGCTGGAAGCAGAGTAGTCTTTTAAGTAATAGAAATTGAATGAGTTAGCATGATATGAGGTTGCTGCCTGCTTTTAATGTTTTTCTTCACTCATTTATTGCTATATGTATTGGTGGCAATTGTAAAAGATATATCAAGGGGTTTAGTTCTTCATCAGAAATAATTTTCTTTTTCCAGTCAATGGAAAATCTTTTTTCTTCCATCATTAATTCTACAATGTGGTCTGAATTGTATCAATAGAAGTGGGAAACAACCCATCCTGACACAAATATTTCTGAATTAATAAATGGTCTTTATCAATCTCTTATACAGATTAAGGCAACACAACTTGCAGGATGATTAAAATGACCCTGTGTTATGAGAATCAGCAGGAACTATAGCATTTAATCGTCAGAGAGTTCAGTGTCATCTGACACATATCCTTTAATTTATTAATGCTGCTGAATGTGACTAGAGTCTTTGGATGTTAAACGTGGGTGGTAATACTCAATCAGTTTCCATTACTGTATGGATGTGGCTGTTCTACTGTTTTTAAATGTATCTGATGTCACCTATGACTATGATCATGAGCTGATGGCATTTATAACCCAAGTTCTTTTAAAGGGAAAAAGTTAATAGATCAAAGCAAGCCATTGCTGCAATTAACTGAAGTGAGCAGATCACATAAATGAAACTGGTCAAGAAGAAACACACGGTTGAATCAATTAGTCATCATGTCTTCCTCTGAATAATTGTTTTTAATATTCTGATTAAGGATTTGCCTGTTGTTGTGACAAGGACTAAAAGAATTCTGTTTATATTTTGAACCCTTTCTACAACGCATTTAGTTTGGTGAAGATCTTTATTTTCCTTATATTTTAGTTCAAAATTTGAAATTTATATCCATTTTGTCAATGGTAGGAGAGAAAAGAACCTTTATGCTTGCTTGCAGGCCATCACTTCCCAGTGATTGTGTTATGGGGAAGCATATGGTGAGGTAATCTCTGTAACATAAAACTCTTGAATCCACAAAAAGAAAATAGAGAAATAAATGGGATACAGTCAAAGAACACGGTATCAGGAGAAAAAAATAATATCTGATTCTGGTCTTTGAATTTTAGAGATATTACATGTACAAAGTACCACAGCATCTGAAGGTCATCTAATGTATCTGGATTGTCAGATACAATGAGAACAATAATACAACCACCACCCGTCTTTTATAAAAGTCTCTCATATGGGGCCCTTAAAAGAGCTTTAAAATCATAAACATTAACATTAATACAAATTTACAGATTGAAAGAAGAAAGATGAGTTTGCATGAGCTATACTGTTCTTCAGTACAACAGAAAATGGGGGTGAATATTATAATTCCTAGAATTATTATGATATCAGTCATATAATGAATTTATTTATAGCATTGCTAAGCATATTTCTAAAATGAACATAATTCCCTTCCTTGGTTTACTGTCATTTATAGTTTCAAATGATGACACAATATTGCTTTTTCCTTCCTTGTTCATGCATTTATTTCTCATCACGGACTGTTGGTGGAACAGAGGCTATGTCTCACCAGCAGTATTACAGTATATGACAATCAGGTAGAAACACCACCAGAAGGTCAAATGTTAAACTGTGGTTCAAACTGCAATTTAGCATTTGTTTCAGACTTAGTAAACACCCCTCTAATGAACCAGACCTTTATTACAGTTCATATTGCTGGTGATTAAGCTTTTGCTGACAACTCATTTCACCTCCTGCACTTTTGAATCACTCTTTAAAATAGAAAAAGAATAAAATATTAGTGTCGACAAATATCAGACACTTTGTGTTCTTTATTGCAACTTAATGTCTTTACCATCTTCTCATTTAAGTAATCTGAATTTTTGTTTTAGTCTCCACAGGCTAATGCAAATATAAACATAAAGTACCATGACAACCAAAACTTTTAAAACTGTTAATTACCTAAAGCTAGCAAGACTGCTTCTTTAATAAAGGAGAAGAAAAAAACCCCAAACCATTTACAGTACCTCATCTAGTTCCATTTCATCTGGACTCTCCCAGGGTTTGATAAACTTTCCACGAGACCTCTTCAAAGGCACAATAACTATGTAATAGCCTCTGTAAATGAAAAAGTTGGACAAAAGTGAAGTTGAATGAAAAGGAATAGAAAAATTGATAGAGTGGGTCTGTTTAGAGGAACTTAAAGAGAAAAGTGGTATGTTGAGAATAAACTTCTTCAAGCTAATATGTCACTGCAGCCTTCCAAACATAGCTGTAAATGTTCACACTCTTGAAACAACTTTGATTGTGAAGCATTAGACAAACAAATGGCACCAATTACTCGCCTTTTCATATAAACATATAAATATTTATATAAAAAAACTTTAATTACAATGTACTAACATGCCGACATGAAATACAAGAGCCATAGGTTATCTGTGCTCTGCCATCATCACGCTGAGAAAAAAACCCCAAAGCCCTAAACTGAAATATATTACCATATATTTAAATCTCAATTACCTACCTATCTTCTCCTGTTTTAATGCATAATCAGAATAGTAGGTTAACAAAATTTACTTTATAATGCCTATATCATAATAAAGAGAAAAGAAAGCAAACATTACATACACTCCACCCATTTGATACTGCACTCTCCTTTTTACAATCAAATGCCATTAGTTTTATCTACATAAGTAATCTGTTCAGAGTCATAGGTAAGAGAGCTTGATATATATGCTCTTTACATCTAGAATTTGCAAATTACATATATCAGTTCTCCTCAGAAATATTTTCCTAAAAATTTTTTTTTTCCTAAAAATATTTCTTCTTCCCCACCTGTGGAGACTAGTCAATTATATTTTCTACTATGATGGAGATCTGGTACTTTCACTGCTTACTTCACAAAGCCTAGGTACGTGTCAGTTTGTCCATAACTTCACATTAGCGTGAGGGAGGAAGCAGTAGAATCACAACAGCAGGACATGAAGAGTAGTATAATCTAAGTCTTCTTGATAAACATCCTTGCCAAAAAGTCAAGCATCCCCCACCTCAGGGGTGAGGAAAATAAACTAGTTTTCTTTGTTTCCAGTAACAAAAGCTTATTAAGGTGTTTCTGGGTCTCATTATGGAAGATAATGTTAGTGTCTCATGGGCCATGTCCTCTTCCAGTCTGCGAGTTTTTACAACCCATTCAACCTTGTCCAAAACTATTAATTTTACTCATGCGATGCAGCCAAAAATCCTAAGTAATTAACAAAAAAGAATCTGCAGATAATAAGCTGCCTTACAATTGGCTAAAAACCATCTCAGTTTAAGCCAACTACATAAACTTCCTTTTTTACCATACCAGCCCAAACCATTGATCCATTTTAATAATCTCTTTTTATTTAAAGCTCTTTCCCATAAAAGAAATGTATCAAAACTTGAGATTTTCAGCTCCTGTAGAAAGTACCTATATTCAGTAATATGTGTGTTAAGAAATCAGAGGAAGTTTTCTGTGGAAATGCTGAGCTCCAACAGAAGTGCTGGAAAGAAGTGCTGCCCATAGATTATTAATTAATATCCACTTGCTGTATTCCAGTATTCCAAAAAACATCTGTGGCATTCATTCTTATAGTGACAATATTATAAACCATCTTTTAAAAAGATGCAAAACTGTGAGGCTGGTTGAAAGCAGATTTTAAACCTGCATTGGTCTATTAAAAATACTTTGAATAGCAAAGATTTTCAGCACACACAGAGTATTTTAAACCGAAAGAATAAGTAGATCAATAGTAAGAAGAAAAATGAAAATCTTCACACCAATATGGAGTGCTGGAAATTGTGAAGGAAAACGAAGTTCTGTGATTTTTACTTAATTGTGCAAAATGTAGCGTCTCCTGAAAAACATATTTTGTAGTTTACTTCATTATTTTCTTGTTTGTTTTCATGCTGAAGTTTTTTTTACTCTAGGGGAGAGGGGAGGGAGGAGGGTGAGAAATGAAGGGTTTATTTGGGTATTGTCTTATCTACTGAGTATTCGAGAGGCTAAAATCTTCCACAAAACTCTGTTTTTATTTAAGAGTTTTCAGAGATGTAAGAGACTCAGATAAATATGAACTGTCCTTTACATATAAAAATTGCTTTGGAAATAGCCCAAAATATTAAAAGAAAGAAAAATTAAGAACTTGCTCCCTTGAGATGAGCAAAATAGACACATTTTATTAATCATAAGGTGAGCTCTGCACCAATTTCTATGCTGTATCACCACCAAACATTGACGAATACTACCATCTTTAATTACAAATATTACAAAGGCTTTTAAACATTACCCTCAATCTCATTACCTACACTTCATTAGAGCAAACCATTACCTGTTTCATTTTCTCTGTAATTAGTAGTATTTAAAAATTCTCAGTACTTCATTGTAAGCTAGGGACAATCCTAAGCATATCATGGACCAATAGAGGAGCACCATGTCTAAAAATGTCAACATAACTAATACATGAAATTGTTCTTCCCATACAAAGACTAACGCAGAATAACCTTATTTCTAGCGAGCATCAGGTCAGGTTTTCTGTTTAATATGTAGTTGCCTTGCTATGCCTGCTCCAAGGGTCAAGTCAATCTTTGTTGTTATGTTTTACTTCGTCAAGCCTGATCAAGTATTCTTAGAAAGTAGATGTACAACTAGGAAATACACTATTTGCAAAATTGGCAGTTGAACCCTCTAGATTTAATGTATCTTTTCTGATGACACTTAGACTCTTTAACTTTTTTAACCTATATAAAAAGAAGGGAATTGTCTTTTATTCCAATGCTATCTGCTGCTACTGTTTGATCAGCTATCCTGTACATTTTTCTCTCTGTAAATGCTCTGCCTCATAAATCTTTTTTGACTCATTCCATCTTCAGTCTTCCTTAGCTGCATTTGTTACTGACTGCATCTTACTCAATCTAATGATAATGACTACATTTTTCAGTTTTTCATCTTTTTAATGTTTCAAAGTCATTTATTTCTTGACCTTACCTGCCTCAAAATCTTCAGTCAGTAATGAAAAAGGGGGAAGCTTTCTAGAAAACTGTAAAAATCCACCAAAGAGTGGGCTGGCTCATTTTCCTCCCCATTTCCTTTACATTACATATGGGAACCTTACAGATCAACAAGAATCGCTATAAGCAGAGCAATAAAACTTATTGATTGTATCATGCTTCATGTTTTCCTGGCAAATCTTTATTGTCTAACCTTTCTAATCCCTGCTGGCCATGTGCTCTCAGGTCTTTAGTCCTGTTTCTGTTGTTTAAATTTCCACATCACCTTTCCCCTTCCAAAATCTATGTAACATGTAGAAAACTTCCAATTTTTTTTAGCAAAATCTCTTGTTTTCTTTCTGAGACCAGTGGAGAGGACAAGGTATTTTTATCCTTATAAAAAACATCAGAATTAATTAATCTGAATTCATTTAAGTACAGTACCCATTCTTTAAAAATCCATGCAATTCTTGAGTGACTGACTCTGAGTACTTCAAGGAGCTACAGCAGGGTAGCAGCTTATGCTTTCTTTTTGAAATGGTATGTTGTTCAAAATCTAACTGGTTTTCTGCATCCCTAATTTTGCAGTCCATGATAAAACACAAAAGTACTCTGAGAAAAATCTGCAAACTGAAGGACAATCAGTCTCCATACAAGTTTTTCATACATGGCTATGTGACAAAGTTAAGAATTCTAGTTGGAATTGTCATACAGTGATCATCTATTCCTATTACCTCAACACTTCAGGGCTGACCAAAAGTTAAAACAAATTAACTAACACGTCAGTCTTAAACACTGACATGCTTGGGACATTAACCACCTGACCAGGAAACCTCTTCCAGTTTGAAAACACTCATACTAAACAAATGCTTCCTAATACATCTGAACCATCTCTGATGCAGCTCTGAGGCATTGCCTCATGTTCTATAAATGGAAGAAAAGATCAGCAGCTCCCTCTTCACTTCCCCTCCTCAGGAAGCGGCAGAGAACAAGGAGGTCAGCCCTTAATCTTCTTTTCTCCAAACAAGACAAGCTCAAAGCCCTTAGCAGCTCCTTACAGGACACTCCTTTCAGTCCTTCCATCAGCTTTCTTGCCCTCTGTTGAATGCATCAAGGACCTTCACAACAGAATCTGACATTTGTTCTTAATTTTCATGCTGCTTATTACTGCCCAGTGTTCCAATCTATCTACATGCCCCTGTAAGGCCTCTTATCCCTTGAGAGGATCAACAGCACCTCCCAGCTTACAATATCAAATATTGCATTGATATTAGGTCAAATGCTACTGCAGAGTACTGTAGTCTCTGTACTGCTATAAAGAATAGAGCCGTGGTCCACCATCAAGAGCCAGGATGATAATCTCTCTGGAGTTAAAAACAATGGTATGTCATTCATTCACTCACTTTATGTTCTCGTTTGAGGGTACTTCTGGAAGTTCCACAGTTATCATGCCATCTAAGTTGGTCTTTCCGATGAAGACTGGCTTTGTGCGAAGCACATCTGGTGCAGTCTTTGCGGTTACTCTGTGCTGAAGTCCCCCAGCACTATTCCCTCTGTTTGTCAGGACAAATGAATACGATGTCTCTGGCTTCAAGTTTGTGATCAGCTTTTGAGTAGCACGTCCATCAACCTCCATCTTCCCATCATCATAAAGGATCTAAGTTAATACACAAAGGTAGTTTTGGTTACTAGGAGAAGGCAAATGATGCTGTCACACTGAATTCAGAAATCAACCAAGCTATAAATTTAAATAATAAATAAATAAATTTAAATTTATTTGGGTATTTTGGGATGTAAAACAGTGCAAAACTGAATTCACTACTGCAAGCAAAATTCTCACTTTTAGGGGAAAAGAAGTACTAAATTAGTAAAAAGTAATGTGAACACTCCTGAAATCAAATTTCATTTTTTCGAAGCAAGCAGCTTTTCTTGAACCCAGAATTTACAGCAAGGTACTCCTGTTAATAACTTCTTGACTTTTTAATTCACAGTCCTCATTTAGAAAGGCTTTTGTACCATTTAGTTTCTAAAACAATGTTTTTCACTTGCCCCTGCCTCAGATGACCCAAATGATTAAGAATGAAGCAAAAGAAATTGCAGGCAGACTGCAAGTTACACTGAGTCTCTATATCTGGATAAAGCTATAGCCAGTGGAGTAAAAAATTGCAAATCAAAAATTTGCTGCTGTACATTGAGGAGACAAAACCCAAAATGGTACTCAATTGCCTTCACTATGGAAATGACTTGAGGAAAAAAAAAAATCTTCCACTGTTTTCTTCAAAATACTGGAGCAGTGAATGAAAAATTAGGACTCTTAGAAACAATGGTGCCCACAATACATGTTCATGGTACATGTTCAGTAAACTACTTACTAAGGTAAAAACATTATCTAGTTTCTGGTTTTTTCTCTTGTATAAATGGAAAGTAACTTACTTTGAAAGGCAAAGCTGAATTGTAGTTTTCTGGAATTTCCCAGGACAGCAAAACAGAAGTCTTCATTACTGCTTTAACATGAAAATTTTTTGCAAACACTGCTGGAAAAAAAGAAATAATGTATATAAACAACATCTTGGAGCTCAGATCTTGTCATATTTCCACAGCTACTTGGGAAGAATGAGCTCTCCATTTAGGTAAAAAATCAACAAGGATTCAACTCTCCTACCTGTTTGTTCATATTTAAATATCACATTTAAACTCGTTCTCACTCTTATCTAGTGACAACCCAATGCACACATTTTCCTTACCTGAAAATATTGTCAGGAAGTTAGCCAGAACTTGCTTGGCAAGGGACAACTGAATTCTAAGGCATCCAAAACATATTAAGAGTTATATACTTTACCTTTTGTGTTTGATGAACCTATTTTTATGAATGGGCCGGTCAGTTTTATTTACACCTTCAAAAACACTGATATCCAAAGACCGATACTCCTTTAAAGGTCAACGCCATAAGCAGACAAATCCTACCTTGATCCACGGGTAGTGTCCTGAACTGGACACTTGGACTATATGGACCAGGCCCTTTGCTTGTGTGGGCACGTACTTTTACATCATAAGTGGTATCTGGTTTTAAGCCAGAAAGTGTCATAGTGGTATCAGCAGGAACAACAGGGAGTTCAACTGGCTGGTAAGCAACATTGATATCTCTGTACAAGATGGTATACTTGGTGATAATGCCATTTCTTTCTGCCAAGAGTGGCATCTGCCAAGTTAATTGAACTGATGTAGAAGTAGAGCTTTCCGAGTGGAGATTTTGGGGAAATCCACTGGGTACCTCTTCAGGAACAGAAATCTCTTTAACCATCTCCTCCCCAAAGCCCACTTTATTTCTAGCTGAGAGCCTGAAGACATAAGAAGCTCCTTTGTGGATGTCTGTGGCCGTGAAGTGATCTTCCTTCTCTGAGAATTCCATGGTCGTCAATGTATCCGTGTCTTTGCGACCAAACTTCAGGCGATAACCCTGCAGCGGGCCAAAAGTTTCCACAGGAGGATGCCACTGAATTAGAGCCGTGTTCATCTGTGTGTGGCTAATCACAAGCCGAGGTTTGCCTGGAACTGTAGCACAATGTTATTTGAAGAGGACAGATATAAACACAATTGCACGTACAATTCTTGAGGCTAGTTTTAGCAGGAATAGGGATATGTTTTCACTTTCCTCACTCTTATTTCCACATATTAATGTCCTAATGAAGAAACAGTGTCTGGTTCCTGAGTATTTAGTCATACAGTATAAGGAACTGCAACAGTAGAGCCATTTACTGCTTTTTTGTCTTCTTCCCTTACCATTATTTCTAAATACACAGCACATTCAGAGGCACGGGATCTAGGAACACAAATCAAGAAGTAAAACTTCCAACAAATGTCTTATGAATGGTCCTGTCTCACAAATCCTTCCTTGCAAGCAAAAAAGTACTGTCATAAGTTTTCATGTATTTAATACAAGACACATTTCCTGTAAATGGGAAAATAATTAAAGAAAAAATAAAAACTTTCTATGAAAGTTAAACATAACTTTTATCATTAATAGTTTAAATGTGGTAGCAGTCAGAACAACCTTGCCCTCAAAAATCATTACCTCACATGATTAGAACCCTATCATTCTAGTTTCTTTTCACAAATCACTTCTGCCTCCACTGCTTTAGTGTGGGAGGGTAGTGCAGTTTGGAATTTAATACTTTCCAGCATCGCTTATCACATATGATTTATTGTCCAGCATGATTTTCATGCACATGAATTAGATTTCTTCTGAAGAAAGCCAAATTGGTAGCTCTTCTTAAGCTATACACTACATGCAGTCAAATTCTTAATTGGCATCCATTGGTCCAAACTGGTGATTTGTCTCTTAGAGAAGTTCAGACTGCAAGTGTGGTACAGACATTGAGGAGGAATTGAAGCCCAGAGAGGACTGAATCAGACCTGACCAAGCCAGAAAAATCATTATACAATTTAAATAGTTTACATTTTTGGAGGCCTAATTTTAATTCTTATTTATTGTTTCTATTTAATTGATGAACTAGTTTTAATTTATTCACATCCATTTGTATACGTTTTGTTTCTATTTTCATTAATACTTTATTTCAAAAAATTCTGTTTCTATTACAGAGATTTATTTGATAATGAAACATATCCAAAACTGTTTAGAAATTTGGTTCTCCTTCTGTACAAATACCTGACAGGTCAGAAGATCAGAGCAGTTTCAGGAGTAGTACTGCAATGACAACACAGTCTTCAACAAAGGCTAATTAGCTTTATCTGCATTTGAAGCCTTCCCATGTGAATGCAACTGCTTCACTATGAGCTTTGGTTCCTGTATTCAATAGATTTTACTATTTATCTTCAGTTCTCAGGCACCCAGAAAATCAGATTATTATTGTTAGAAGGTCTAACTACCATTCCATAAAGAATTAGGAAAAGAATGGCATGTCTTGAAGAAAATTCTGTAAGTAGCAAGCTCTTTCCTCATTACATCTATTTAAAGTCATGGCACTGCTTTTAATTGTGTAAGAATTATAGGTAGGTTTTATATAAATTTTCTAAATATCTTTAAATTTAAATGTTGAGTTCACTTGGTAGCATTATTGTGGAATCTTCTGAGTGTTTTCCCACACTTTCCGCCTTGTAAAGAGTATCCCTCTCATTAGTTCTGACTTTTCCTCATTGATAACTGAAAGTCTTTATGGAACCAAGAGAAGGCCATGAAGGCCCTTTGCAGGCCATATTTTTCTCTGCATTGTAACTATTATTGATACCAATGTAGCAGAGGAAAGAACAGTTTACCTAAAAAGAATAATACTCCTTCAGCTTCATAGAGACATTACTGGAAGGTATAACTAAATTATTTTTGTAATTAATTAATTAATAATTAATAAATAATTAATGCTTTCTTTTTTTGTTCTTGTGGCAGACTTCACAATTAGGACTACATTTTAACCTTTGTGGTAACTACAGAGCAAGGAAGAAACTAATACTTGCTCTAATCAGAACCAGGGGATTAATAAACTTTACCTATCCAATAAAATAACCTGTGACTAAACCAGTAAATAACAATGGCCACTTGTTTTTAATACCATAAAACCTATCTGTTGTTGCAAAGCAGATAAATTTATTTTTATTTTCAGACAGCTTTCAGTTAATATCTACTGTCAGTATGATTTACTTATGAATATTACAATCTTTTAGGACAAATGACAGGATTCTGTCATATATAAAGTTGTATCACCAAATAGCTCTCTCTAGAAATTTCTGAATTTTCCATGAGCCTCAAAGAAGTGAAATTGTCCATAAAACAAAATATATTCTCTGATCTCGTGAAACCCTCTTACATTAATACATTAATACAAGAAATCTTTCATATACCCCTTTGCAACAGACATTACTGCTGCAATGGCTTGCCATCTACTACTAGTAGAAGCTCATGCAAGCTGCCTTTTCCAAATTACCTGAAATAACTTTTTTTCTGTTAGCTGCTATAAAATACACCACAGCCTTAATATAAACTTTCTTCTTTTATCTGAAACCTGTATTTCAAGAGTGCTGTCCAGTATGAGAGCAAAGGACAAGCTATTGCCCTATGGGATTCTTCAACGACTGTGACACAGAAATTAAAGGTCTGATTGAAATCTTCATAAAAAATGTATGATACCACTGACTAGTAAGTCTTCAATTTTATCAAGGTCTTGTTATCATTTTGTAACTTCTGCCCCAAGTAATTTAATAAGTACTTGGATTTTGAAATGTTCAGTAACAGTTTTTGTTCTATCTGATTTCAATAGTGAGGAAAGGAAACTGAACAAAAGCATACCCTTGAATGAAAATATCAACAGCATTCAGTGACTGTACTAATAACCACACTGTAGGCTGACTCATGTTTGGAGAATCTTTACTGCATAAAAATGTAAATAATGTTTTTGTATCACTAACTTGACAGCTGAATAGTTACTTATTGTCTGAATACCCTACAGATCACTTTTCTGGTAAATGTTCAGAAATCTATTCTCCTTTCAAATGTCTTATAAATATAATCTCAGTCAATTTTATTCAAACTTTAAAAGTTAGACTAGAAAGTCAGATCCTTAATTTTCTTTATTGTAGTATTCCAATAGCACCTTTCTAGGGAAAAAAATCAAGTTGAAACTCCAAGTGAATAAGAGACTTCATTACAGACCTAAAACCCTTTAAGGGTGTTAATGCACCACTCCTTCCCTTGTATGTGTGATGTGTTCTCACTGAAAATGAGCAGGAAGCTGTTGTTACTATGTTCAGTGTCTCTTTTTTTCAAAAATCTGCATACAAATTTTTCTTACAACAACAGCCCAAGCACAGCAAGCTGTAACACCAAGTGAAGAGATTTCATACAGTCTGGGATGTATGAAGGAGCAAAATGGTAACTAGCTGTTAATCCTAGGAAAATACATTATTTGTTCACAGGGTTAAGCAAACTACAAGAACGGTATTACATACATTACATTTATAGACGTGCCTCTAATTGTCTATTGCTCTTCAGTCAAGTTTATTCGGGGCATAGGACTTGTTCTGTCTTTTTAAAGTAGAAGCATCAGAGATCTTGGTAGAATAATACAGTCAATAAGGACTAAATGCAGTGAAACTTTAAGTTTTGCAAGCATATTTGCATAACCTGTGTTAATATCTAGGAACTAATAAAACCATATTTTATACAATTGTGTTTATTTAAATAAGGAATTGAACTTTAAAAAAGAGTAATGTATCAAGGGTCTCCTTTTCTTAAGTCAACTTCCAATACATGCCAGAAATATACACCACCTTTTTTTCTCAAGAGTATGAGAATCCAGGAAAGATAAGAAGTCAGACAGTAAGTTTCAGCAATAGCCAAGAGTAATGACTAGGTTGTATTCTAAGATCTGAAATGAAACATTGTGCATCTAGCCACCAAGAGTGATATTTTTCCAAGGAATCTAACAAGAAAAGAATATATATGGTTTTGATATTAATATAAGATGTGATCCTGCATTCAGAGATTGTTTTAAAGACTGAATTAATCACTATAAATATAAATACATATGCCTTTTGGCTTTTATCTATTTTATCCATCTATTTTATCTATAAAGAATTGTTATTCAGAGAGCTTGTAATGGTGCTTCATGTGATTGTAATAGAATATCGTTAATGGCTGCACTACAAATCCCTGAAAATGAACACAACATCTACAGATTCTGAGCACCTGTAGGTAAGCATCACACCCAACCTGTGGTAGCATCAACTGGTTAAGCTGTACCAAAAAACAAAAACAATTATTCCTCATCTAAAAGCAGTTTGATTCATCCCATCAGTGCTAGCTGCTCTATTGCTTATGCAATCAAGATATCCAGCATTTAGTACTACCTGAGATCAAATGCAGACTGAACAGAGTGGCACGGTATGTTCTGCCCCAGCTTACTCCTTAAATTACCCCTGAATCAATATGGGCTTCAGGGTTTCACAGGATGGAGTTTCATTCTCTTTTCCAATTCTCTGCTTTAATAATAACATTTTTCTGAGATAAGTTGTGGCTGTTATACAGATGGGTTCTTTCAATGTTTTTACTGGTAGGCAGCAGTGTTGCTATTTTCACAAAGATCATGAAAAGCCTTTACAAGTTTTTCAAATATCCTTCTCAGCTCTGAATTTCTATTTCTTCATCTCAAAGAAGACAGCAATGATAATGAAAGAGCCACTAAAAGCTATAAAGTGATCTCATCTGGAACTAAGAAAGGGACAAAGGGAGTCACTAGCTCTGTTTTACCTAAATAAATGAAGGTCCAAATGTGCTAGAAAAATCCTACATCCTAGAAACACTTCTTACATAACAGGCGACTTCCAAACAGTAGGAACAAAAAAACAGTAGCAGAAAAAGTCAAAGGATTCATTTAGAGCTCAATTTGTATATAAGTATTACCTGCACCAGTAGTAGATACAAGTTTGGGTTTGCTGCGGGCTCCGTCACCTTTAGTTGTATAGGCTGTCACAGTGAAAGAGTATGTGGTTTCAGGCTGAAGCCCAGAAATTATCATTTCCTAAGATTAAATAAAATAAAATAAGAACAATTAATTTTAAATGGATTGTTTGCCAGGAGAATGCAGAATACTTTAGAAACCCCATTTATATTCCACTTTTGAGCTATTGGCAGTGATATTGGCAAGCATTTGAGCGCACCAACAGACTGTACTGTGTGAAATACTTGATAATGCAAAGCATTTCACTCACTTAAGCAATAAAGAACAGCACACATCTAAATAGTATGCCTCAGGTAGTTTAAAGCAAAAGGCCAAAGACTTAGTGGTGTGAACACTGAAAGAAGTCTTCTGAAATATCTTGCCTGAGGAATACTACTGACACTGTGAAACACATGCACATGTAGATATGAGAAACTCAGTTTAACCAGTTACTAACAGGATATCACTGATACAGTTCTAAAATGCCTAGTAAGAAAAATATTGCATTTACATGCACACTTTGTAAGTAATGATGGTTTGGCTGAACAAAAAAGCCTCATTACTTCCATTACACTTTCACTGAAACCTGTGTCACGGGATAGACTGCACTTCTCAATATCGGCAAGGACTTTAGGAACAACTAGCCCTTCAGGTCTACAAGAACTATGTAAAACACCACTAAAAATCTGGTCAGAGGATAGATCTGATGGCCCTCAGACGAGAGCAGCTACAAAACAAGTAGCTCTTCAGCTAGAGCAAAGTAACAGCAACATCAAACTAAATATCAGAGTAATGGGGTATCCTATCACATGTGTGTGCACACACGTATATGCACACCCAAGATGCTGAATGGTGTGCGAGAAATGTACTAAACTTACGTCTTGCTACAAGGACAGGAAGAGGAGTAAGTTTTTACACTCATAATATAAATAAATCTTATACGAAAATATAAAGGGACAGCTTTTGGAGGTAACTGATGGGCCCAGAGTCCCCAGCTTCCAGCCTATAAGCATTGGACTACTTTGCATTTTTATATGCCTGAATGAACTTGCACTAAATTTCAGTGCTGCCAGAGGGATTGTGTATTTATACATATAGAATAAATAGCAAATGTGCAATCACACATCCCTCAGATAGAACAGACATGAAAAGTTAATACAAAAATCATAGGCCAACCTATTCATAGTATATGGATTTTTCAAGATAGTGGATATGAGCTTAGTAAAGATGTGATTAGAATTCATCAGTTATTAGCAATATAGCAATAATTAGGTAATGATCAGAACGAGTGGGCAAAATAGCTCAAAAAACCCAACTAAACAACAACATGAAACAGCACATAACAATCTACTATCAAAAGATCCCCTTCTTATACTCTGTCTCGATATTGAATTGAACTGTAAAGTCAAAATCAGTAAGAAAGACTTAATATCATTCATAAGAAAACTGCACCTGGTACTACCAGAATTAAACTGTAAAAGGCAAAAAAACCCCTGCAAAACCACAAAACAGAAAGACTTATGAAGATATTAGCCTCTTCCAAAACAATCAGTACTTCATGGTGTAAGAGCTATGTCTGCATGTAATGTTTGAAAGTGTGGTTTGGATACAGAAAACATTATTACTTAGGCATAAACACTGCAGGGCATTTGGCTTTTCTGATAGCATGTATTTATTTTACACAAAAGAAAGCACAACTGACTTCTACTTTCAGTTACACCAAAAAAACACAATAAAAAACAAACCTTAAAATGAATACAGAAAAATAAAAGTATTGGTATGTAACTCTGAACCACTACTGTTTCATTTGTAAAGAAGAAATTGTGAAGCAAAGTTAGTGACAGCCATCAAAAAGACGGAAACACAAATCAGTGCTGTACATTTTGGCATCATGCTAAACCCCAGCACAGGCAAGCAACAGTAATCATACTCTCCCTGGGAAAATAATAAAAATAAAAGAACAAGTAAGGAAAAAGGTGTCATAGGAGAAAATTTTTGATGTTAGGTACATGCATTTGTGCAAATGACAAAAAAACGTCCTGCAAAACAAAAAACAACCGAAAGAAAGCACCAGAAAAAAAACCTAACCCAAACAAAACCATACAATGCTACAAGCAAACAAGCAAGACAAAAAAATTTCAACCCAAACACACAATGTTTTTCTACCCAGTCAAAAAGTACTTACATGTTCAGTAGTATCATCATATTCCCACTAATTTACAGTAAGAGAAGTTGAAAGAAAAAAAAAAAAAAGGAGATTTGTAGCCTGGTTGAGACAAAGTTTTGTTCTTTATAGTAAAATGAATATGAAAGATGTCTGAAAAAGTGATGTACAATTCGAATTATCCATGTAGAATCACATGAAATCAGGCCAGGCATTTTTAATTCCATTTCTGTTTTCCCTAAAATCCAGCTACTTCTCTTTCACTGACAAATAAAAGAAGCAATGAATCCTCTTGTATTATTTTATTATAGATTTTATGAAAAGTTACCAAGGCTGAATTAAAGACTACCTGGTTTATTTAATCATGTTACCAGGCTATATGCTTCAGTTTCCTAAATTAATTCAATGCATTAAGTCTTCAAACCACAATTATATTTTACTGTCAAGGTATTCATACCTGCACAAGCCTTGATCACATGTATCATAGAAGAGGGCAAGAAGAAAAGGTGAGAAGAGAAAGGAGTTGGCTATCCTCTGTGAAACAGTAGCAAGTGGGTTTAGCAAAGCTAAACTTGACAAAAGAAGAAATACTACTTTTGGCTTTATGAGATTTGGAGACTCTAATATCTCATCTAGTCTCCAGTTACTGACCTCCTAGTGTTTAAAACCATTTTAATCCCATATCACAGAGGGGCTGAAAGCAAAAATTTGTGAAAGGAAGAGGAGAACCAAAGCACACTAGGAATGTCCTTTTCCATCTCCTTTCCCTTTTCCCTTTCCCTTCCCACTTCCGGATCTACTTTCACCTTTGTCTCCAGTGAATTTCAACCGTTAGAACACCATGTTCTCCAAAATAGGAAAGTACAGGCAACAAAGTGGTCCAGAAACAGACACAGTACTTTGCAAATAGGATTATGGGCAAAATGCAGGTGTAGGACACCTATTCCCCAAAGAGGTCTCTGCAAATCTGAAATTCAGAACTAAGACTGAAAAGGAGGAGGAAAAAAAAAAAAGTAACCCCTATTTTTTTTTATTCATGTAAAATGTTTCCAAAACAGATTTTACTCTTTGGTTTCTTTTCATTTCCAGTCAACCCGGTCATGAACTAGGAGCTAGCAGTGAGACATATTAATGATAATAGCTTCCCATAGGATGACTCCTTCAGTTTCAGGAGCTTTGGAAATCTTAAGTTCTACAGAGTACTAGTATCTGTTATCTCACAATCTCATAATTTCTAAAACAGATAGGAAATTTTACAATATAAATAACCATGAGATTGCCGATATGAATAATGAAAAGTATAACACCTCAAAGGTTTCTAAAGTTACGTTAAGAGCATAAATTTCTTGTGAAATGCGTAGTAACGTGTACAAGTTAGTCAGAGAAACACTGTAATAACAGATTAACATGAGCTTCTAATGATTCTAGGATCTCCACTGAAACTACCAAATAGGAGATGGGTGGATCACGCCGTGCACAGTTTACTACACTGGCTTTCACCTGGATCAGATCACTGATGCTTCAGAGTATATGTAAAGTTTCCAAGTTTAACAGAATGAGAGTAATGACATAGCCTAGCATTTAGTTACAGATCAATAAAGTGTCTTGTTTTGGCCCAAGAACCTTTAAACATGAGTGTTCTGAAAAAAAGTTTTTAAAATAGACACAAAAAATACTAGCTGGTAAACAAATAGGAAGAGAAAAGACCCTCAACAACAAAAGGTAGGTTTGGATAGCTCTCTGGTACATGAAATGTTTTCACTGTGACCTAGAAAAGAAGAAAGTGTGCCAATTACCTGTGCATCCGCCAGCATGATGTCCTTGAGCATGGGCTGGCCCTTTGGCTCTCCATTCTCCATCCTCACGTAGTGGACCTGGTACCCTCGTATCTGTCCGTGCTGCTTGTTGGGCACAGGCGAGCGCCACGACACTTTAACAGCAGTGGAGTTGACAGCCTCCACCTCGACTTTGCGAGGAGGACCACTAGGAACTGGAACAACATCATTGGACAGAAGAGAATTACAGCCACCTGCCCCACCCAGGTCTTTTGCGTTTTTTTTTCTTAAGAAAGGGCAGACTCACTATGTTGTCTTTGAAGAATACAAATCATTCAGCAAATGAAAATGCTCAACAAATCTGCTCTACGTTTCAGTGAAAAGATCAAAAAACATGACTGATGCAAAAAATGGAAGAAAAAGGAGTATTAGAGAAATAGAAAAACATGTAAAAATGTACAAAAGCCAAGGAAGATGCTTTGAGATTCAAAGCATTATAGCACAAAGAGATATTTTATCATTAAAATAATAATGCTATAATAATAACAAAACCACAAAAGATTAAAAAAAAAATCTTTTTTTTTTTTTTTTTTGTTTGTCAAGTTCTATGATTTATTTTGGTTTGTTTTTTCCTCAGGATAAAAAGGAGGCTGATTACAAGGCTGTCTTCTGTCACTTTCAAGAATGGAAGAAAAGAAAATGTGTGGAGCATCAGTTTTCCAAGATCAAAAAACAAAACAAAACAAAAAAGCCAACAAAAAAAACACAACCCAAAAAACTCTCAAATCAATAAGCACAATATGGAAGAAAAAAGCAGTTTAAAATAAAACCAAAACAAACAACCAAAAAACCAGGACCTGAAAAAAATTTTACAGACATAACTGTTTAAAAATGACAATGACCATAAAATCAAGGAAAAGGAAGAAAGTTTTTCCCTAAGAGTCATTTTTCATTAAAGGAGGAGCAAGAAGGATATGCATGGGCTCAAAGGAGCAGTGGATTCAAGTCACTTGCAAAAAAAAAAAAATTCTGATAAAAAAACTACAAAAATACCAAATAGAAAAATGGTGTAGAAAGAACAGTCTTTGATTAAAAAGCTCAAAAGGTGATAATATCTGGTTACACTTCGGAAAAAAAAGAGGAGCAGAAAAAAATTACTGTTAGCCTATAGAAAAGACAGCAGATGACAGAGTCATAGAGGTGCAAACTGATGTAGTGGAGGCAACATACCATCTTCATCTGTCCGAATCAATACTGCCAGGCTCTCTGGGCCAGGTCCAACATCAGTGTGAGCAGTCACAGAGATCCGGTACTCAGTCCATTTTTCCAGTTGTTCCAAAAGGTACTGGGTACTGTCCGAGGAAATTCCCAAAATTTCATGGGGCTTGACATCTTCTCCATCAATCCCAATGTACTTGATGGAGTATGCAGTGATAATGCCATTCTGTTTTTCCACCGGTGGAGGTTTCCAACTTACCAAAATGCTAGTGGAGCTGGGGCTTGTGCAACTAATGTCTCGAGGAGGAGCTGACGGCTCTAATTTCAGTAGTGGGTTAAAGGAGGATTTGAGTGGAAGGATAGAAGTGATTGAAAAAAAATGAACAAAAGAAAAAATAAAAATAAATAAAAGAGAACCAAATGAAAATAATAAATAAACAAAAAAAGTAGAAACTCAAAAAAGCAAAACGTCAGATAATCATATGTACCTTGGCTTATTAACATGAGGAAACTGAAAATGAACAGACAAACTAAATGGTGAAAAAGGATGTAGGGGAAATATATGAATATGAAGCCTCAAAATAATATTACCTACCTGTAAGCAAAATTCTTCTTGAAATAAAACAAAAACGTGATACTTCTATGACTACTGATCTATCTTTACAATCCTTGCAATTAATGCAAGCTATAACATTTTAAATAACATGACATGAATTTATTTACAAATTTAGACATCCCCTTCAAACTTCCCTTAAGACAGAAAATCTGTTTTTACAGAACTCCTAAAAACTTGCAATAATTGCTAGAAATTGCTCCACAGGTTGCCATTTTTGCAGCCTTTCCACTCTCATAAACAAATTACCTTTTATTTAAATGAGTCTGCCTCACACAAGTCAACCATAAATTACATTTGAATTGAAAGCATTTACTGAAACACTTATCATAGTTAACATACTATGAGCATGCAGTCCATAGAAGATGAAGAAAGTCTTAGTCAAAGATTTACCTACCAGGAAAAAGTGACAGGCTTGTTGATTCTGACTGTAACTTGTACTTACCCTAGATCAGCTCTCAGTTTAATTTTTTTAACTTCTCTTGGAGATACCTTTGCTAGCAAAGAATCAATCCTACCAGTAATGTATATTACTTCTACAGGGGAAAAAAAAATCTACCCCAAACAGCGTGTAAAAAAAGCAGGTATTCATTTTGCACAGTGAATTTACAAGCTGAGCACATCAGAATGCAAGTTTCTGACTTTGTTTCATCTCCTGTCAGCATCATCAGTCTTCCAGAGCAGAAATGCTCACCTTTACTCATTTGCTCTCAAAGGAGTATGTTAGCATATTTACCTTTTTTAAGCTTCAGAGCATTTAAGCATGCATGTCATTCCACTGCTTTCAGTAAAGCCAATCAAGTACTGAAAGCTGGGTATGAATTTATGTGCTTAAATGCACTTTGACTTACCAAAATCTATTCTTACTAACAGACAATTCAGAGCACCAAAAAAAGAAGCCATAATTGAAACTCACTAGCAGAAGGAAGGGATGTGAACTCCTTTCCTATTTCTGCCTCCTGTCTTTTTAGAAAAACATGGTTTTTCTGTGTAAGACCTTCACTCCCCTTTACATCTCCCTCTCCACCTTTTCTTCCCACTTCTTAAGGGAAAAAAGAAGCAAACGGACACTCATACATACATATAATAGTCACATCAAACAAAATTAAAACAACAGAGAAGGCCTAGGACCCTGCTGCGACCTACTGCATTTATCTGTTGTATACTGCATGTATCTGTTAGTTCCCTACAGCTCTTTCTACAGGGATCAATGGCTTTTTACTCAGTATGGTACACTGCTCCTCCAAAGGGAAGATAGGAGGGAATTTACTAGTATTGTGATTAACTAGAGGAGGTGGATAGAAAAACAGATGAGAATTAACACATTTGAGGTTATTTTCATACACTAATTCAATAATCAAGTACTCAAAACAAATGGATCCCTTTCTACACTAACTTGTGCAGGAAGTAAAATACATGTAAAATGTCCCTTAAGGGTCTTACAAAAAAGAAATAAATCCCTGCAGCATCTTCCTCTGATATCAAGATGAAAGGCAGCAGCACATTCTGGTGAATATTGCTAACAAAATCACAGAAGTTTATTAATTTTTAATCCATTATACTCTGAAAATGCAAAGTATTGCACTTATGTAACTAAGGATAATTTGAAGGCTACTTTAACCAGTTTTATTAACGCATATACTGTTTTTCTTAATTGCACTTTTCTAAAAAAAAAAGTAATCTTTGCAGCAAATTACTTGTATGTGATCACTGAAATCAACAGGATTTTACTAATATCTGAAGAACAAAGCTGAGCAAAACATAACATATATTCAAGAAGAGAAAATGGAAATGTGCTTGTAATATATGAAACATGCAGCCTTGGCTCCTAGATGTTTGTTTTGTATACAGTCTAAGCAATCTTTACCCAATATATGATAATGAGCATTCTAAATAGTTAAAATGGCTCCCAGAAAAAATAAATATTTCTTAATCAAATTATTCATTCAGAATTACTAAACTGAAAACTTGCCTTGCCAGTATATCTAAAACTAACCTTGTGTTATATGTGCATTTTTATGCTTATTCCAAGTGCTTTAGAAATGCTCTAGAAACACATTTGCTTAAAGGTGAGCAGCACTATTTCTCCAGTCACACTAATTGATATTAATATATAACACTAACAAGGAACGACTGTGTCATGACTGCAAATTAAAAAGACTCATGTCAACTGAGAAACTGAATTTTCTGTTTTGAATAATCTTTAAGAACAGGCAATTTAATTTAAAACAAATGCAAGTAGAACTGTACTAAGTTTTTCAATGACACATTGTAACACAAACTGTCAGAAAAGCTTAACTTAACAGGCAAGAATAATCCTTCTGGGTATCATTGCTGAATAGTTGATTTAGTTAAGTCTTAATTTAAATGTTTTAAGGTGTATATATAAGTCCCTGACAATTTTTTAAATCTCAAACTGTTTTTCCCCCGGTAGAAAATGACTGAACATTGTAAAAAGCCCAAATTAAGAAAACCGAATAAAATCAGAATGATAAGATTCTGTAGAACAGATGTTACAACATATCTGATCCAGTCTGAAATATTCAGCCGGATACACTCTACAAATTTTTTCACTTCAGGGAGATGCTGCAGAAACAACCTAGGAAGTGTGCAGACTGGGGAGGTGGAATGTGGTTGGTTAAGGACTGTTATTAATGTACACCTATTGCATGATACAACATTTCACCTCATTATAAAGTAAAATTTTATTATGCCAACATTATATTGCCTCCTTAGACACTGGTTTATTTGGGTTGTTTTATGAAGCTATGTAAAAGCCACTCATATTAAATGGATGACAATATACCTCAAAAACACACATTTTAAGCATTCTTTTGCTGCATCAAGCAACATGAATACTGTATTTTGCTTTTTTCTCTGTCTCTGCCTACCCAGGCTACTGAGATTAATCTCTTTGAGAAACAGAAACAAAGAGAATAAATACTTCGAGGAGAGACACCTACTTGACTGCATGGTTCTGGCTGAGATTTCTGCTGTGGAAGCACCCAGGCCTTGAGGAGATCGTGCAGCTAGGCGGAACAAGTACAGGCTGTTTGGTCTCAAGCCTTGCAGACGATACGATGTGGTAGGTTCAGTGGAAACCCGTTGCTGAAGGTAGATAATAAGACAATCTCCGGGTTAGTATACAGAGATTTAGAATTCCATATATTGCCTGTATGCTTTTATACTGGGATAAAACCATAAAGAGAAGCTTAAATTCAAGAAAATAAAGCAGAACAAAACTGAACTGAACAAAACCAAAACTGACTCTAATACTTTTGACTAACATTAATAACCTATTTTTTAAAGTTGACAGTTTAACATGTGAAGCTCAAACCACAAACAAAGCTTGACTGTTTGAGGAACAAATAGCTCTACACTAAAGTATGAAAGGTTTTTCAGACAATACCACATAAACAAAGCCTTACCTATAAGTGTCTTTTACAGTAGTGATTTTATAGTGTAAGTTATCTTGGGTTTAACCTTGTAGTTAAATTTGTATTCAAATTACTAAAAGCAAATTCTTCCATAGGGTAACTTACTAAGCAGTGGTCTGCATCCTATTTGGAAGTGAAATACGGACCTGGCCCCCTTCCATAAAATCAGCTTATGAATTCATATTGTATGTGTGAAGCTGCCATAAACATAAGCTCAGTTGAAGCATCAGCAATGACTTGAAGATGCAGGAGAAACCAATGAGGCTGACAATCTCCTGTGTCCTTCTGGTTTTTTTTTTTTCAGTGACACCTTGTAATAAGGCATTTTCCCCAGCAGAAGAACAGTTTATTCTAAAGTTTATGGCACATACATAATAAAGGCCCACAAACTGAAAATTCTTTATGAAGTAATAGTACAGAAAAAGTCTAGTTCAGGTTTTAATCTTTAGAAAGAATATCCTGCTTTCTTCTCAATTATTACTGAAATATTAGAAAAGCTCAGGAATTCTCTTACCCAATGGCACAGAGAAACAAAAATTATCTAAGACTGAAAATAGATTTTCAAGTTCAGATATAAGTTGAAAAAAGGTTTAATGGGTCCATAGAATGCCCTCAAACACTTTTGCTTCCAAACCTTTACAGAGAAAGACATAATCAATAAAAGACATAACCAATGTCGAAAACTGGATGGAATTTTTGTGGAGGATTCATTGCCATCTACAGCAAAATTCCACTGGCTGGTAACCATTGACAACATTTTTTCCTCTTCACAAACTTTCAGTCTGTCACTAGGCTAACTGCTGGGCTCAACAAACGTAATATCAAACCTAAATATCAAGGCATTTCTACTAGGCAATTTACAAGAACATGAAGTTTAAACCACTGACACATTTTGTGTCCAACTTATCAATGATCATTAAAAAGATGTACAATCTTGCTACTTACTTCCTCCCCATGCTCTCCATCTTTGTAAACCAGTTCATAGCTGGAAATGGTATCCGACCGTGGAGGTGTCCAGGAAAGCAGTATGCTTGTTTCAGACTCGGGTTCTGCTTTGAAGTTCAGTGGTTGACCAGGTACTAAAGAAAAAGTCGAGCAGTGATGCCCATTATTAACTTGGATACTTCAATTATTTCAAATCTTTTAAAATGTTTTCTGAATATGGCATGCAATATTACTTTACTTTATCTTACTGAACCTAAACAAATTGATTCACACTACGATGAAACAAATTTATCTAAGCACAGAAAAAGAATAATGCTACATTTTACTAACACGTTAAAAATTATCAAGGATTTCAAGTAAGAGTTTTTTCAGTGTAAATAAAACAAACAGAAGTGAAATGCAATTGAAGAGATTCCTGGTGATGAATTCCAGCAACCTATGTGTGAATTGGCAAATATATACATCTATATATTTGTGTGAGTATGAGAAAAAACTAATAGAACATATGATTAGCCGAAACAGTCTAGAATAAAGTGTTAAAACTATTACACGCACTTCCAGATTTAATTTCTTTCTCAGCTCAGAAATGGAAGATAGTAAATACATCCTGGTCTTTAAGAAGACACCCACATACAATACCCAGCTTGTTTAACCTGAAGTAGTTACAACCCAGCTTATTTCTCATTATGTGATATATTTCCATCTGTTAATGACTGGTATTTTTACAAATATATCTTAATTTTTAGTTGACAACACCTTCAAATTGCAAGAAGCAAAATGCACTTTTGATTGCATTAATCAAGAATATTCTCTGTTGTTGTATCTTGTGTAATGGTCACGGAAATTGCCCATGGTAAATGGATATCCTAATTTACTTCTTCAAATGTAAAGCAAATGGTAAGGTTGACTGGGAAAGGAGAGCAAAACATAACTATATCATTGGATTTTGTACAATAGTTTTGGTACCCAAGATCTAAAACATTACTTTCAGTTAACAGTGCTGTTGATAAGGCATGAAACAGTTTTCCACAGCATCTCTAGCTGTTCAAAAACAAAATGCGACATGCTCTCATTTTTTCAGGAGAAAAATAAAAAGATGCACTTCTTAGCACACACTGAGAACAGGTGTAAGAAGCAGCATGTGACAACAATGATAGTTTCACTAACATTTATCAGGGAAGAATTCTATCATAGCATTACAAGTATGTTCCTTTAGTATAGTAAAAGACTTAAAAAGTGTTAAAATAATTTGGCATTTTTATTTTTATCTTCCCCAGACTTATACAGAATATCAGTTTGACAACACTGCCCTTGTGTATTCTGGTACAGATTTGATATTTAACTTTCAAAAACAGAACCTTTCTAAATGAAGTAGATATTCAAACTCCTCAGTGGACACTGAAAATCTCTACCATTTTTTTTTTTTTAAATGAGTGAGTGACTGAGAGTAACAGGAGACCAACTCTTTTACAGGAATAAAAAGGGGCAGGACTAACTAGATGTTTTTCTAAAAGGTGTCTGGTCTTAAAAGAGACCACTGCCTGGGACCTGCAAAGTGAAAAGAGGAAATGATCCCAAAGCATGGGGAGCCATTATAGGAAACGAAATCAACGAAGTATTTGTGAAGGATTCTAATTTTGCAAGGACAGGCTGCAGTGCTGGCGATGGGTTCAGCTAGGAGAATGGATGGCTCTCAACAGCACTCCCAGCAGTGACAGAAGGGATGGAAGAGATGCAGCCAGGCTCTTCAGATAGTGTGGCAGGTGAGAGGCAGTGGCACAAGCTGAAACATGAGAGGCTCGAGACAACCCAGAAATGCAGCCAGGGCCTAAGGAGGTTGGACCATATCAGCTCTGGGGGGGGTTTTACACATCAAGTGGGTGAAGCCGTAAGAAATTCAGTCTGACCCCAGAGCTGAGGCTGCTCTGGGCAGTGGCTGTGGCTGGACAGTTCCCCAGATAACCATCCTGCCAGCCTGAATTGTCCTGGGACGCTATGATCTCTGCTTAATGTATGGATACATGAATTGTGGAAAACAGCCAGGCAGTAATAGTAAATGATCAGTCAAGTGACTCATGTGAAGGCTGGTACCATCTGTTATGATAAATATGGTAGCAGATGGAGAACTAAGGGTATTTCCTGTCTCTCTACATGTTTTAAGACCCTCAATCTCCAAGTATTCCTTTTTAAAAAACCCAAACCCTTTGTCATCTAAGGTCTGCAATTCTCAATCATTTTATAAGACAAGCTGATGGCTAATTGGACTTTTCCAAATGCTGTTTGTCAAAATATCTAGCTTCAAAAATTAGTCTTCCCTCAGATTTTTTTAACCACAGTTAGGCAACTCTAATGCTGAAAACACTGACAGAAGAAAAAGGTGACAGGGAAATCTGCACAGATCCTAACAGACAAGAGAAGATGAAGAAATAAAACAAAATAACAGAAACTGAACACACTTTATTGCTGACAAACTCCAGTATGGAACCCAGTACCAAAGAAAAAGTACTGGCTAAGGAAGCAGAACAATTAATTTCCAAACTATTTAGGATTTATGCCTAGAATACATATCTGCTCAAAAAATCTTCAGTGGCACATAGGAGCCAAGCCAAGCTGGAAGCTGATAGAAACTACTGGTCTCCTTCAGAGAAAGAAAAAAGCCTAGAGCAAATGTATGCAAAGTGGACTTTATACTCTTACTGAAGTGTTTTTAACGTCATACAACAAATCTATCTCCATATTAGTACTGTTCACGGGCAGTGCACTAAATGGGATGGTTTTGCATGAGCATTCCCTCAATACTGTCTTTTCTGTTTTGAGGGCAATGTGCTCTACAAAATTAAGTAATTTCACGATTATAAGCCACACCATTTTGACTAAAATTTAGCTCCCAAACCAGAAGTGCAGCTTACATTCAGGAGTGGCCAATATATGAACAAATTTTGGAAATTTCCCAACCCGGAAGTCTGAGCCAGCAGCAGCCCCGAGCCGAGCCGGAGTCTGCCCAGCCCCGAGTGGGGGGGCAGTGGCGACGCAGCGGCAGCGCTGCCTGGCCCTGGGGGGCGTGGTGGCAGCTGGGCACGCCCCTCTCCCTCTTCACGGCGGCAGCGGCTGGGCAAGCCCCTCTCCCACTTCCCCATGGCAGCAGCCGGGCACACCCCTCTCCCTCCTGCCGGCAGCAGTGGCGAGCGAGGCCGGGGCCGCTCCCTGGCGGCCACCCCGAGCGGGGTCAAGCCAGTAAACTCCACGATCCCATGATTCTGTTACTAATTGGTAACTTTGTGAAAGTTGCACGCGGATCCTCGCTGCGAACGAAAGTGTGGCTAATAATCTGGTCCGGCTTATACATGGACAAAGAACGAAATGTTGCCGACACTCAGACCTGTGGCTTATAATCAGGTGCGGCTTGTAATCGTGAAATTACTGTACATTAAAACCCCTAATTTCTGTGTGCTCCAAGCATATCTCTTCCTTCTTCTAAATATATATTAGGCAGTACACACAATGAAAGACTACAATGCAATGACAAAACCACAGTAACCAAAGTCCACAACCATTTTTTCCAAAACTTCACATCAACTTCTATATTTTCCCTTGCCTATTCCTCCACGTTTATTGCTGGATAACCAGGAACAAACACAGATTGCGGGACTTTGTCCTGCATATGGGGTTTTATCTCCATCTGTGATTAAAGTGACAGAACAGGATCATAAAATAGGACCTCAGAAAGGCATTTGATCTTCCTGCACGCAATTCAGCTGGCTGAGGCAATCAGAAAACTACTCCAGGACCATGCTGGGTATGCAAGTGAGAATGGAAAAAGAGGAGAGTCTCCAAAACAGAAAGAGTCCCATGACATTGCTAGGGTAAAATCCATACCTAGATAAAAACTCAATGAGTTCAATAAGAAATCAGCTTTGCAAAGGATGATAAATGGATCAAAAGAATTTACAATCAGTAGGGAACCTGAAGGGAAGAAGAGTTTATGCTTCTGATTTCTCTGAAAGAAGCATGAAACTCTACAGAGGAACTCTTACAACTGAAGAGCTACTGTGCCCCAGAGTTTTTGCTTTGTAAACAATACAGGCATTTTAGGAAAAAAACAAGTCCTAATAGAATATAATTAAAAAATAAAATGAGTAACATACAAAATAAAATGGGTAATATGTGCACTGTGCTCTCCCGCTGTCTCTCTGCTACAACTGAAATAGACTCTTCAAATGAGTCTGAAGATAGATGAGGCTTGCAGCTTTGCAGTATCAAAAAAAGAAACACAGTACTCAAAGTAATTACCTGCTACATTTTAAATTTAAAAACAACCACAGTACATTATGTGAAAAGTAATCAGAAATCCATAAATTGCTTTCTTCAAATATTATCTCTTACTAACATAGTGGGAGCCCAGAGCATAAAATAAACATGTTATCAGTCTTTAAGACAGAGTCCACCTGGTCTTGTATGAATGACTAGAGAAGTGAAGAGATAAATTATCAATGTGTGAAGGTAAGATCCTCAATACTGAACTCATTACGATAACATTTAAATGAAGTAAAATAGAGACTAGGACAATTCACAAAAGCTACCTGTGCATTGAGAGTAGTGGAGTTATTCAAAAGCTGAAATAGTCTATCCTACCTAACCATAAATACCCCTTGAGCGAAATTTTTAAATATTAGTCAGTTAAAAAGCTGTCCTCTACCCCACCTCAGCATCAATACATGTAGGCATCTCAATGGAGGGTGCCACAGGGATGGTGGCAGACTCTTCCCAGTGGTGTTCAGAGACAGGATGAAGAAGTGGCCATAAAGTATAACATAGGAAGTTTCTCCTCAACCGGAGGAAGAACCTCTTTATATTAAGGGTGGCAGAGAACTGGAACAGGCTGCACAAGGAGGTTGTGGTGTTTCCCTCTCTGGAGACATTCAAAAACCATCTGGCTGTGTTCCTTTGTCACCTGCTCCAGGTGACCCTGCCTTGTCAGAGGAGTTGGACTGGATGGTCTCCAGAGGTACCTTTCAACCCTAAATGTTCAGCAGTTCTCCCACCTGCTTCTTGCTTTGAGTTGAGTTTCTAGCTACATGCTCTCAACTCTATTCACGTGGTAGTCCATTTCATGAAATGCTTCACAAAGATACTAGGCTACAACTGTGGAGTTTCAGAGAAATCAGGTTTCCCTGCTCATGTGCTCCTCCCAAAAAAATTAATGTCTGGTAAAGTAGCTACCTTGCTATAACATAGAACCGTACTACCTTGTTATCAACTCTTTCTCTGAATTTCTGATCATCTTTTACCATAAGAAATCCAGAAACTTAATTTTGTTGAATCTAAGGCTCCATTTAGGTGCCCTCTTCATTATTCTCCTTTTTCCTATGTTCAAATCATTAGTCTTTTATAATTATAATAAACCTCAGTTTTCAAATAATGGACAATCCTTTATTTAAAATTAACAATATGTTTTGTATTTTAAGGTCTTTTTTCCACAGAAATGTATGCTAACAGATATACATTCATTTCTCTAAACATTTATTCATTTTTTTCCTCTCTCTCTTTTTCCACTATCCAATAGACCTTGTGTATCTCCCTCCTCTCTTGCTACCTAAGCTCAGAACAAAAACAAGATTCACTTTATTCCTTCAGTAGCTATCCTCTCTTTGTAAGATGAAATGAAATGAAATGAAATGAAATGAAATGAAATGAAATGAAATGAAACCCAAATGCAGACAGTACAAAATTCTCAATTTTCCTGGTACACACAGATTAAAATACGTTGCTCAGAGTACACATTTTTATGACCAGTTTAACCCAGAAAGGGGTTATCAGAAGTGGGTCCTGAGAAGCTAAACTGGACACAAACAAATTTTGTTTTCAACAAAGCAAAACAAACAAACAAACAAACAAACAACAAACAAACAAACAAACTAACTAACTAACTAACTAACTAACTAACAAAAACCAAACTAAAACCAAGAACAAAACCAAAAGCAAAAACCAAAAAACCCAAACAAACCCAAAAGCAACTATTTTAATATCACACTGAAACTCATATCAATATTTCTTTTTTCTAGGTAAGTCAATTTACCTACATAATAGACCAGTCCTGACTCCATTCTCAACAGAATCTAATCCTTTGGCATAAAATGCAGAATAAGGACTAGCTAAACTTTTGGAATTTATCTTGTTTTTCTCAAAAGGCTCAGCTCCACAGCTCTTTTCTGATTACAGAATCTGTTAAAATGGTGTCTTTTTGCCATAAAGAAAGCACTGTTGAAGACAACTGGGAAATAGGACATAGTTTTGCCTTCAAATGCTTGAGAAAAGTATTGAACACCAAAATAGAACTCCTTTGGGGTTTTTTCAGGGTCTGTTTGTCTGAAAAATAAATCCTTCTTTTCCCCTCAAACTATATCTTCCAACTCAGTATTTTAATTAAAAATCTAAATTTCACTACCAGCAGAGTTTCAGCTGACCTGCAAAGACAAAAGCCAATCAAACCATTTCAAAGGAACAATTCTGCTGTATTAAGAAGACAAAAATTCCTCTGAATAGCGTTTTAAAGAACAGATTATTCATTTTTACAACCTCTCTCCAAAGATCAGAATACATTTAAGGCAGGAAAGCTTTGAACCATCTAGCAGAGCCTCTAAGTCACACATATCAGCAAGATTTTGTTTTATATATGCTCTAATATCCCCAAAGTGAGGGTTAAGCTAAACATATATAATGGCAGGCGTATTTGTTTAAAATAAAATCAACCAAATATAATCAGCCTCCCACTCCTCTTTTAACGCCTCTAAAATGTTTCCAATAAATCCATTTTCCCTGTTCTTAAATGGCACTTTATATTCACTTTAATATTTGGAATGTGTTTAATTTTGAGAGACTTAAACTAACATATTCAGATTAAAGCAAATCTGGAAGAGAAGGGCAAGGAGGGCATGTTTTTCTATGATATCCACTGAAGAGAAACTACTGGATATAGAAATAGTGAAATCCTAGCTTTTACCCATACCCTGAACTGAACAACTTCACTAGATTTTCTTAGTTTTTATGTCTTGTATGACTGGAAACATTTGTACTTCAATTAAAAGTATCAGTGCATAAATATACTTCCGGTATGCTCCACTCTTTGCTTTCTTGCAATTTCTTTAACACAGTCACAATTAAACACTGAATTCATGTCTTGAGAAACCCTCCAGCACTGTTACTGTTGTAATTTCTTCAGATTGCAACAGTAATTGGAAACAGATGGACATGCTTGCTTCTCTGAAGTGACCTCAGGAAGTAATGTAACTTGGGCCAGTCCAGCTGAGCCTCAGTGCTCATTATTTTGATTCCTTCATCCTTCACTGGGGAAGCCACTGTCAGACACTTGCTAATCTAAGAGGTTTACAGTTGTCAGTGAAAACACAGATAAGGAGCTCACTAAACCTTCTTCTGGAAAAGCTTTATGCATGTGGATTCAATCAGAAGTCAGATGTCGATACAAAAACTAGGTCTTTGAAAATGGGTGCAAATGCCAAAATTAAACTATGGTGTATATATTTACATTTGCGTGTGCACACAGACACATTTTGATCTACTACCATAAGACCTAAACATTTTGTAACTTCTTAGCTGAGAAACTGCAAAAGGTAATTCTAGATCTTTGTGCTACACAACACCTCGAAAGATTCCAGGACAAAAGATCAATTTCTGTCTTTATTAAATGCATATTGGCAAAATGCAGAAGTAAAAAACAGGATGAAACATAAATGTCTACAGTTATACTTTAGAGATTTGTTCTTAAGAATTTGAGGGATGCTAAATTCTGCAATGAAAACTCTCCTGTACTAAAAAATTCAAGCACTATTATATATTTCTAGGAAAACACTGGCCTACAATAATACTTTATACAGCTTTCTCCAAACTGCTTGACAAAAGGACCTTTTATTTCTTATTGCTACAATAAAACACTTTGTGCAGTGTAACTCTACCAGAGCTTCTCACTCTAGACTTCATAAAAACTTTTCTGCCATGTTTTTTACTGTGCTCGCTTGTCCTTTACTAATAAAACTAGTTCATGGACCTAAAAGTTCTTGAAAAGAAACAAAACAACCTAACTGCAAACATAAACTGAGAAAATAGTGGCCCTGTGGTATGCATTTTGTAGGGGCAGGTTTGATTTGACTTATAAATCCAATGTGTATAAACCTGCTTGCTTGAACCCACAGGAAGGTTTGTTTTATTTAATGCTTTCATGTTTTCTGTTTCAAGTTTCAGAATCTTATCAACTAGTTGAATACACATGCAGTGCACATACATTTTAAATTTCAAAAACAACATTCCCTAGAGTGAAATAGCATAGGAAAACTACGCGTACCTGAACAAAACCTACCAGAACCCCCAAGTAACACCTCAATAAAAGCTATGATGAGCTAATGACAAATAGGTTTAGTGCACAGAGCACTGCCAAACAAAAGCTGTAAGATTTGGCCATCTCCAGGCCGAAGGTCCTCCTGAGACTTTAGTTGCACTGCAGATAAATTTCTTGACACCGATGAAGAAAGAAACCATGAAGGGGTAATTTCCACTCTAAAAAGGTAACATACCATGGAATTGAAACAATATTATCTGCAAAAATTGCCTGAATAAACTGGCTATACTCGAGGGGTAGTTTATTTTGCAACATTTTAAACTGAAAGTCTCTCTCAACAAATATGCTAATTGCTAGCTTACCTCCTGTTTGAGTGATGACTTGAATGTCACTAGAAAGTGGTCCATCCCCAACAGAAGTAAAAGCAAGAACCTTCACAGAGTATGTTTTCTGGGGCACGAGATTCCCAATAGTGGTGATATGACTGTCAGCCACATTGTGCTTCATCCAGCTGTTAACGTGTTGAGTGGGGTCCATGGTGTAATAAACTCTGTACCCTTGTATTTGCCCATTGGGCTCCTCAGGCTCTTCCCACTGTACCAGAATGGTGGTGGAGCTCAGCATACGGGCCTGCACATTGCGTGGGGCACTGGAAGGTGCTTGCTCGGAAGTCCGTGTTGACACAGGTTCGCTGGGTGGCCCTCGCCCAATGTTATTTACAGCAACCACCCGAAATTCATACTCTGAATATGGGCTTAGGCCAGCCACGCTGTAACGTGTCGTGGCCACTCCATCGATTTCTTTATATGGCTCCTCGGAGTTTTTGGGTTTGTGTTGGATTATGTAGTAAGAAACTGGCTCAGGGTTTCCAGAGTCCCAAGTCAATGTTATGCTAGTTGCTGTGCTTTCTGTCACCACAGGTGTTCCAGGAGGTTTGGGTAAGGCTAAATCCAAACAGCAAAGAACACAGTTAGCACTATGTAACAGCAGACATTCTTTATTAGAATAAAAAGCTTACAAACAATAACAACAAAACAAAAATAAAAGACGAAGATGAAATGGAAAGAAGGAGCAATCTGTTCAGAGTAAGCTTTTGTCAATTATAATTTCCTCCAAAATCTATTGGAAAATCTTCAAGTTCTGTTCAATGCAGTTCATTTGTCACAAACTAATGATACTGACTTCCATAATAGATCCAAAACCATATGCAGAAGAGGAATCTTATAGAAAGACAATTCACAAAGACAGTCGAATTTTCAAATTTTTTTGGAACTTCATGTTTCCAATTACTCAGTGAATACGACACTTGGACACCCAGCAATTCTAAAAATTAAATGACTA